>NW_024080944.1:0-411555 GCF_003009895.1 Hyaena hyaena
ACCCACTCGGGCAATTCCAGGCCCCCTGCCGAGCTCTGGGGGCGGAGTCAGAATCGCTGCTTCCTTCTCTGGGTCCGGCTGGCGCGCCTGGGCGGGGGCTTGCCTGCCGGGTGCTCTGAGCCCGAGTCCGATGGAGTGAGGAAAACCGGGTCCCTCTATGGCTTGTCACGAACTCACAGGCTAATTTCCCAGTTTTTAGTTCCTTGCCTTCCCTCTCGAGTCCCAGCCAGCCAGGAGCGCGGACGCCCGGTGTCCGCGCGGCTCTTTCAGGGTCCCCAGCCGCCCGGGAGCTACAATGGCGGCAGGCGCGCCACCACTCTGAAGTCCAGCCTCCAGGAGCGGCACAAAGAAGCAGTTTGTGTGCTCAGCCCGCCCCCAGGACCAGTTGGCGCGAGGGGACCTGGTGTGCAGGTATTTGGCAAGTACGGTCTTTCTATGCACCGAGCGGAGGTTTTCCACCCCCGAGAGGAGGTTTTTCTGTTTCGGACTCTCTCCTTTTCCCCTCTCACTCCCTGTAGAGGGTAGAGGGGGATCGCCTCCCACCCTGGAGTCTCTGATTCTGGCCCGATTTTATCTTCCCCGGTTCGCACTCTCGTTAGAAGGCTCTCTCAGTGGATTCTGCGTCTTTTTTCTCCCAATCTCTCAGGTTTTGTAAGGTTTCCAATGGCTTCAGATCTTTTCCATGTGATGTATGGGCGCGAGTGCAAGTACGGAGCTCCTTACTTCTCCGCCATCTTGCCCCCTGTCCGCAAGACAGTTTTTCTTATGTCCCTGCCCCACACTGGTGCCTCCTCTTGGGTGTTCTTCGTACAGTGAATACCATCACCCAGTCACACGAGTCAGAACCTGCTATCACCCTTGATTCCTTCCTTCTGCCTAATCTCCCGTATCAATCAATAATCAAGAACTGTTTTCCATTCTTGCCCATTCTACATTTTGCCTCTTGTCTGGTTGTAGCTTCCTATTGGTTCTCCAGTCCTTCCCTCATCCTGCGGCCAGAGTGAAGTCATCACTTTAAAATGCATATCTTGGGGTGCCTGGGTGGCTCAGTCTGTTAAGCATCCAGCTCCTGGTTTCAGCTTAGGTCATGATCTCACGGTTCATGAGTTTGAGCCCTGCATTGGGCTCCACTGCTGACAGCATGGAGTTTCCTTGGGATTCTTTCTCCCCTTCTTTCTTTTTTTTTATTTTTTTTTATTTTTTATTTTTTACAAATAGTTTATTGTCAAATTAGTTTCCACATAACACTCAGTGCTCATCCCCACAAGTGTCCTCCTCCATGCCCATCCCCCCCTCCCACCCACATCCATCAGTCCTCAGTTTTTGTCAGCATTCAAGAGTCTCTCATGGTTTGCCTCTCTCCCTTTCCCCCACCATTTCTGCCCTTCTTCTCCCCCTTGTTCCTCCGTCAAGTTCCTCCTAATCCTCCTATATGTGCAAACATATGATATTTGTCCTTCTCTGCCTGACTTATTTCGCTCAGCATAACCCCCTCAAGGTCCATCCATGTTGCTACACATGGCCAGATTTCATTCTTTCTCATTGCCATGTAGTATTCCATGGTATAGATAAACCACATCTTCTTGATCCATTCATCTGTTGATGGACACTTAGGCTTCTGCACAGCCAAGGAAACAACCCAGAAAATTAATAGGCAACCAACGGAATGGGAAAAGATAGTT
Source organism: Hyaena hyaena (assembly GCF_003009895.1). Classification (NCBI taxonomy): domain Eukaryota; kingdom Metazoa; phylum Chordata; class Mammalia; order Carnivora; family Hyaenidae; genus Hyaena; species Hyaena hyaena. The sequence goes on from NW_024080944.1 coordinate 1,683, forward strand.
TCTCCCCTTCTTTCTGCTCCTCCCCCATTGGTCTCTCTATCTCTCTCAAAATAAATAAACAAACTTTAAAATTCATATTTGCCCATGTTGCTCCTCTTCAGTTTCTCTCCATTGAGCTCAGAAGATCTAAATTGCTCAACCTTACTATGCATTACTGTTACAACATAAGACTTGTCAGAATTTGGTCTTGGCTTCCTCATCCAGCTTCCCTTCTCATTGCTCCCCACTCGATCTCCAAACCCAAGGTTCAGTTTTTCTGAACCGCTTGCCATCCCCCAAATTTGCCCTGAGTTCTCACCTCATGGCTTTTGTATATACGGTTTCCTTTGTCTACACCAGGGTACTGCCCCTCACCTTTACCTGGCTAACTCATATTTGAGATCTCAGTCCAGATATTTCCATTATTAGAGGCTGGCACTGCTTTCCCTGTTCTGGATTAACTGCCCTCTCTTACCAGTGCTTACACAGATTCCAGTACTTTCCTTATGACTTCCCATTTAATTAGCTATTTATTACCATTTAAATGATCTGTTTCCTTACCAGAACTTGAACTCCTAGAAGGAGAGACCTCATGCTCAGAACTCTTAGAAGAATGCATGTTTTTAGTCCTCTGACCTTCTTAGAAGATTTTCTAGTTTCTTGATATTTTAGATGTGCTGTTAATTGAATGTACTACACATAGACTGATAAGTGTGCCTGGGAATTCATTATTTTGATATCTGTAATGAGGCTGTGGGATTATAGTGTCTCTGAGGTTCTTTTCTAGTCTTAAAATGCCAGCAAGGACTCCCTAGTGAGTTGGACCTGATGATGGGGCCAGGGTGTCACCCACCAGAATAAAAGGGCTGAGGATGCTGGGAAATTCTGAGACCCTCCCGATCTGGTCTAAAATAGATGAGCAATTAACTTACTTTTTACTTTTCCATCGAGTTGTTTAGAAACCATGTAGACACTGTCTAAAAGAAAAGTTAATAAACTATTTACTTTAGGGAATGACATAACTGTTTCATATTCATTTTCTACCTCAGCTTTTTAGAATAATGGAGGAGGCAAGATATAACAATTAAATGGTGCCACTCCCCAAAGGCCACTTGCTCCAGTTTATAATCATGTTCTTGCCACACGATAGCAAATGATCCTTCCTACAGTGGCTTCCCCCTTGGTGTGTTAATGAGTCCTCATGCTTAGAAACCAATGCTACCACAGGCCTCATTGACCCTTTGGAGGAGGCGAGGGTTGAGCAGTTGTCTGGCATCTGCTCAGACAACTGAAGATGAAGCTCACGATGGAGAAACAAACTTAGTCATGGGTTAGTCAGAGAAATTAACTTGTCTATTCTGGATGCCTACTCCATGCTGGATCTCTGTGTAATTAGTCTGGCAAAAATAAAAGAGAGGGGGTGATGAAAGGGCATTGAAGATAGAGGAAAAGAGGCAAAGCACGTATGGAGGCCTGATATGAGAAAGGATAACATCAGAGACCTGCATTAATATGCATTTCTCTGAGGAAAGGCGACAGGTGTGGAAAGGGAAGAGGGTCAAGAAAAGCATTAGGAGGCCACACAAGAAGACCTTGTAGGAGGTAGGGAATTCTCTGGTGTTAAGAGCCCTCCAGTTTCTGAAATTCTAGGACAAGTTAGTACTTGGCAATATTTGGGGGGCAAGGTACTGCCTGATAGAATGGATTGGCTTAAGATACTGAAAGATTCTGAGACCATCTCTATTTGTTCTAAAATATCCAGGCAGCTGATTACACTTGTTATCTTTTCCTGTTTAGTTGTTTGAAAATCATGTCGATACTATATGAACAGAACATTATCAAGCTGCCACAATGAAGAGATTTGCTTGAATTGTGAAGGCAGTGGAGAGTTCTAGAAGATGAAGCAAGGAAGTAGTGTGGTTTATGTGGTCCTTTAGAAAGAGCAGAGGGGAGAAGGAAATATTTGAGGGTAGAGGCAGGCAGGAGGCAAGATCACCAGTGGATAAGTGGTTTTCATGGCACCAGGATCATCTGCAGGTAGTAGAGGAGCCATGATGCCTTCTCATTGCTACAAACAGCCACAGCAGGGGCCTGTGCAGCTGGCAGAGGCTGAGGCTGCTGCAGGAGTCCTGATGGAAGCAGGCTTCAGCCCTTGCTGCTCGCCCTTCAGGTACTGTCTGCTCAGCCCCCCTCTTGTGCCCCTATCACCTTGGTTGCCAGTGCTTCTTCCTGACTACCCCATCCCTGGTCCTTTGAGCCAGCCCAGTCTACCTTCCCTCAGACCCCAATGCCCTTACCATCCTGTCTCAATCCACTTTTCTCCTGCTTGCTCTGTTTTCAACTGTGGCACAGCCATCACTCAGCTTCCCAAGTTAGAAGCCTGGCCTGGATTTCTCTCTCCATGGTTGACATCCAACAAACCTCTGAGTTCTACCAATTTTACTTCCTAAACATTTCTAGACTCCACTGCCCTCAGTCTAGCCCCCATTATCCCTGGCCTGGATTACTGACAAGAATTCCTAGTTATTTGGCCTTCCTAGGCTCTCTCTCTTTCTATTGGGAGCTAGTCAATAATGCCAGAGGGACCCTTCTCCCGACTGTCCACTTTCCCCTCAGGAGACCATCCAAGCCCTTTACTGTCTCCTAGGAAGCTCCAGCTCCTGCCCTGCTATTATATCCCTGCTCTGTGTGGGATATTCCTGTAGCTCTGGATAAATTGTCTTTTCTCTCCAAACACTGCCTTGCTTGCTTACAATCTTCCTACTTTTGCTCCTTCTGGGTCCCCTTTCTGAGATGCCCTTCTGGTTCTCCATATTTCTCTACACCAAATTGTTGCTATTCCCCTTTTTAGGGCAGATCAGGAATCAAACTTTCCAAGAAGCCTTGCTCATCCCCAGGCTCAGTCAGGGGACCTTCCTTCATTTTCCAACAGCCTCCTGGCTCCCTTTCCCATAGCATCTGCCACCTGTGCTATAACTGCTTTCTCTTCACTCACTGCTTTCTATGTCCCTGCAGGGTGGGGATTCTGTTGGGTTTATTCTGGTGAGGCCCATAGCACAGGTCTGATGTAGTTATAGAAGGCACTTAATATATATTCATTGGAGAAATGAATGAAATGACAGGAGACATGTACTGAATGCTTGTTGTGTGTCTGGCCTTGTGCTTAGATGATCTCATCAGCCCCATGTCATCCCTGTCAGGGAGGTATTCTTACTATTATACCCTTTATAAGTGAGGAAATGTGAGTTTAGAAATATAAGTGTCAGAGTCAGAATTTAATCCCAACCATATCTACTCTGGAGCTTGTGTTCTGTGTCAGAAACGAAGACCCCACTACCACAATGAGGAAGGCTGGCATCCCAAGGCCATTATCACTGCAGAGCAACTGTTCTCTGGAAATAAGACACAGGTGAGAGGACAGGCCCAGGGCTCCCCTGCTTGGTCTTCAACATCACATAACTGATTGTATTTGTGGCTCCCCTCTCTTCCTCCTGGGCCACAAGCCCTACACCTTAGTTCATGTCCAGCCACCGTTCACCTCTTCTCCTCCCTCTGCCTCTGGATGGGGGTTTTGAACTGCCCTCTCCTTCCATGTTGCCTCCTTTGAGGGGCCTCTGATGTACCCTGCCACAGGACGACTCTGGGGTGAATATGCTGGAAACACACTCTAAAGCCTGACATGTACCCAAATCCTAACCCAGCTGAGGCCAGACTGTTGGGTTCTACCCGCAGTCTACTTCATCTTCCTCTCTGGCTCGAGCTATCAGTCCATCTCATCTCTGTCTTTTATCCTGTGTACTGCTTAGTCTAGCTCTGGCTTTGGGCACAGCAAGGAGCTCAATAAATACTTGCTGAATTCAATTGAGAACTATCCTGCAAGCAGAGACCTGTGATTTGCTACCCAGCCTGCTGAGGGATGTTCCAGCCATTCCCAGAAGGGGGATTTGTGTAAGATGCCCAGTGGCTCAGCCTCCCCGCATCTAGGTAGGGTGAACTCCCCATGAGACCCAGAAGATTAACCTATAAGGAAAATTATCATAGTACCTTTATTGTTCTACTGAAGCCATTTTTACATGTGGGACTCTGTTAAGAAGCAGGATTGAGTCATGTTTATTTCCACATCAGTGAATCAAATCTCAGGGTGTTTTTTTTTTTTTTTAAATAAGGCTTGCATATCCTGGAAGAAAATAGTTTGTGTGTGTGTGCATGTGTGCATGGTGAGTATTTTAAGGCTAAAGGGATTAACATTTTTGAGAGTTCAAAATTCTTTGGGGGGTTTTGAGTATATAAGTCTAAGGCTCTCCAGTATTTGAGATGTGATTGTTTCTTTGCTATCCAATCCATGGTCATCTTATTACTTTCTGTAACAGACATTTGTAATGTAGGATCCTTCATTTTAAATTTCTTTGGAAAAGTAACAACCTTCCAACAAGAGGAAAGATTTACATGTCATCTTTAGCTTCATTTGGAGTGACCTGTAGTCACCATAACCTCTTTGTTAGGAAGAGGAAGAGGCCAGCTGCTCACACTGCTGATGCGTGTACTTCCATTTATTTCTAAGCTGCCAAATGGCACAGAGAATGCACTAGTCATGAGGCCAGGCAAGACTCCACAGTGGGGAGGGCAGAGAACCTGGAGCCTGGTGAAGAGTACTCTGTCAGACCAGACCAGGAGGCATCGATGGCCTGTAAAGCACATCTCAGTCTGAGGACAGAGGCACAGAGCTGATTCCAAACTGCCTACCACTAAGGGCTTGCATGGAAATGGCCAAATGAGACACTTCCTCATGCATGGCCGACATCTAACCAGTTTAATTTGGAAATCTCTGTCCAATCCACAGGAGCACAGCTTGTCCATAACCTCCTTATCTTTTCTTGTTACCAGTATTTCAAGATATGTGCTCTCTTCTTTGTGAGCTATCAGACCACATTCCATGGGTCAGAACTACCAAATTCATCTCTTTTCAGAAATCCATTTTCATCTTCCTCATTGGCGGTCCAATTTTATTTTTATTAGGAAAATTCTGCAGCTCTTTCAAGTGCATTTCTCATCCACAGAAGCATGTTTTCCTTTATAGTCTTTGGATAGGTGTGAGATTTGGAGGTTTCTCATCAGCTGGGGCCGTCTCCACTCTACCGAGAGTAGGGGGTGATCTGGAAGGAAGGGTGTTGGCATGAATTAAATCAAGTTGCTTCATGGACTTTCTCAACATACACCCCATTCTACTCCACTCTCATCTCCTCAACACAGCGAGAAAAGGCTTCCACCTTCCCCTGACTAACCTGATCTTGCCTGTGCAAATGTCCCACGCAGAAATTTAAGGAGAACTGCAATGACACGTCTCAAAATAATGCACCACTTTGGATATCACCAGACTCATAAGACCACATATTTTCCTAAAACCACACTTTGTAATTGGATGGGATGTAGTTGGAGATGCAGTGCTTGCAGAAATAATTTGGAGCTGGAATCTTAGTGCCTCGCTGTTATTTCTTGCTCTGGAAACCTGACTGGAGATCTAGGATCTGTAGACAGGGAGCCACATCTGACATGCCTTTGTTTCTGCTGTGATGGCAGCAACCTACCTTTCAACAGCATGTGGCTGTTCTCCTTGGTATTTTAAGAAGCTGTCTGTCTTGGGCTCTAGTTAATCATTATTTCCCCACAATGTAATTAAAACTGGCAGGCAATGATGATCTCCTTTTTCATAGCCTTGATTACATATGGAGCCTGATTCCAGGACAGTTAGCCTCTGGAGTCTGGAATCTTGGAGTCTGGAAGTGAAGTTGCTCTTTTGAATCAGCCTCTGCTACAAAAGACCCCGGCCCCAGGTTTTATATCTGAGCTATTTGTTGTTGCCTATAAAACCTTGTTCGGGGACTCTGCTCCCTCTCTGTTCTTCTGGGAGTCCTGTCTATGCTGGAAGTCTCTCTCCCTTGAGCTGGTAACAGCCACCAGTGCACAGCTGTGAAAACAGAGCAGCGGGATCTGCTGCACTTGGAGTATGTCTCCCTCAGAAAGTGACAAGGCGGAGACTAAATCCGGAACATGACCACCTGACCGCGCTTGTCCCCTACAAACCTGGGAGTGACAAATTAGGCCTTAGAGAAACATTGGCTTTTTAGGCCATTCTCACCCGGTGTCTCCACCACGCACCCTGTCCTGTGGAGGCACCGACAGTTGTCTCTAAAACCCTTTGAGATATATTTGGAAAAGAGATTTTATAAGCCCTACCTGTCCTGCTTTGTGATTACCCACTGTGCATCTTACTCCAGCGTCCTCCTGCTTCCTTGGAAAAATGCAGTCTCCTAGTGAGAAACAGAGTCTCTCCACCACTCTGGTCACTTCTACCACTTCTACTAGCCCAAAGTCAGCTGCCCAGGCAAAGCAGGACTTGATGATTCCCTTAACGAATCTGAAAGGGTCTGTCATGTGGGCAGTGTGGGGGAAGGTGTCACATGGGCAGTGGGGGGGGGGAGTATGTGGGCAGTGGGCAGAGATGCTCGGGAGGGGATGTCAGGAGATGAGACTGGGCTCCGCAGCCCTGATTCCAGTCTTCCCAGTTCAGCTTTTCCTTGGGGACTCCTGGCAAGTCAAGGCTGCATCACCACGGTGGCCTCAGGCAGTGCCACTGCCCTTCTGAATCCAGTGAGTCGCAGCTCTTTGCTTATTTCCCCATGGGCAGCAGCTGGCAACAGGCAGGAATAATTTAAGTGAGACTGCACTACAAGTGCCTGGATAACACTCGGGAAATAAACACACGGTAACTGGCAACTCAGGCCATCCGCCGCCAACTGGGAGGCCTCCTGCACCACCTCCCTTCACCAGAGGCCATCTCCACCTGCCACTCTGGACAGTACATCCAAATCCCTCAACACCAGGCTCCTCCAGCCCCCTTCCAAGATACAACATCTTGTCAGATAACCATCTGCTTCCATGAACGATGTCCCTCACTGCCTTTCTCAAGTTTCCTGGCCCCCAGTCTCATTATTAAAATCCAACACGAGTTTGCCAGACTCTTTTGTGTCCACGGAGGAGCAGTGGTGTGAGTGGATATGAGGGGCGGGTGAGGTCAATGTGTTGCCTTCTAGAAGAAGTAACTGGCAACTAGTAAGGGTAAGTAGAAGCGGTAAGGTTTGGGTTACCTTCAATTTCTCCTCCCTTCCCTCCTCGCTGACCGGACTTTCTCACCCAGACCTTCTTTCCTTCTTTGGTGTGTGCTGGTAGATTTAAGGTCCAGTTAAAAACAACTCATTTTTGCAAGAGATGTAACATTGTTAATCATTAGCAATGCTTTAATGTCCTATCCTCTTGTGTCATTGTCTCTTTTCCTGCCTCCCCTTCATGATAAGAGACCCTTATGGGGAAGTTCTAGGGTTCTGTTCTGTTCTCTTCTCTTCTCTTCCTTCCTTCCTTCCTTCCTACTTTCCTTCTTCTCTTTCCTCCCCTACCTCCCTTCCTTCTTTCCTTTCTTTTCTTTTTCTATTTAGAAAAGAAAAGAGAGAGGGACTAGATGGATCTGACAGATATATTTAGAACTCTCCATCCTGAGACCATGGTATTCACTTTCTTCTCAAGTGCGCATGGCACATTCTCCAAGATAGATCACATACTGCGGCATAAAGCAGCCATCAATAAATATAAAAGAATTGAGATTATACCATGTACACTTTCAGATCACAATGCTGTGAAACTCGAATCAATCACAGGAAGAAGTCTGGAAAACCTCCAAAAACATGAAGGTTAAAGAACACCCAACAAAAGAATGAATGGGCCAATCAGGCAATTAGAGAAGAAATTAAAAAATATATCGAAACAAATGAAAATCAAAATACATTCAAGCTCTATGAGATGTGGCAAAGGTAGTCCTAGAGGAATGTATATTGCACTCCAGGCCTATTTCAACAAATTAGAAAAAGCGTAAGTACAGAATCTAACAGCACACCTAAAGGAACTAGAAGGAGAGCAGCAGAGCACCCCAAACCCAGTAGGAGAAGAGAAATAATAAAACTCAGGGCAGAATCCAAAGAAAAGTTGAACAGGTCAATGGAACCAAGAGTTGGTTTTTTGAAAAAATAAACAGAATTGACAAACCTCTAGCCAGGTTTCTCAAAAAGAAAAGAGAGCGCACCCAAATAGACAAAATCATGAATGGAAACGCACTTATTACAACCAACCCATCAGAAGTACAAGCAATTATCAGGGAATACTATGAAAAATTATATGGCAACAAACTGGACAACTTAGAGGAAATGGACAAATTCCTAAACACACACTCACTACCAAAACTCACGTGGGAAGAGATAGAAAATCTGAACAGACCCATAACTAGTGAAGAAATTGAATCAGTTATCAAAAATCTACCAACAAATAAGAGCCCAGGGCCAGATGTCTTCCCTGGGGAATTCTACCAGACATTTAAAACAGAATTAATACCCATTCTTCTCAAGCTATTCCAAAAAATAGAAATCGAAGTAAAACTTCCAGACTCATTCTACGAAGCCAGCATCACTCTGATTCCCAAGCCAGACAGACATCCAGCAAAAAAAGACCAATATCCTTGATGACTACAGATGGAAAAATCCTCAACAAGATACTTGCAAATTGAATCCAACAGCACATAAAAAGAATTATCCACCAAGATCAAGTGGGATTCATTCCTGTGTTACAGGGCTGGTTCAATATTCGCAAATCAATCAATGTGATACATCACATCAACAAAAGAAAAGATATAAACCATAGGATCCTGTCGATAGATGCAGAAAAAGCATTTGACAAAATACAGCATCCCTTCTTAATAAAGACCCTCGAGAAAGTTGGGATAGAAGGAACTTACATAAATATCATAAAAGGCATCTATGAGAAGCCTTCAGCGAACATCATCCTCAACGGGGAAAAACTGAGAGCTTTCCCCCTGAGATCAGGAACACGACAGGGATGTCCACTCTCACCACTGTTGTTTAACATAGTGCTGGAAGTCCTAGCATCAGCCATCAGACACCAAAAGGAAATCAAAGGCATCAGAATTGGCAAAGAGGAAGTCAAACTTTCNAAAAGGAAATCAAAGGCATCAGAATTGGCAAAGAGGAAGTCAAACTTTCCGTCTTCACAGATGACATGATTCTCTACATCGAAAACCCGACAGACTCCACCAGAAGCCTACTAGAACGGATCCAAGAATTCAGCCAAGTTGCAGGGTACAAAATCAACGTACAAATATCGGTTGCATTTTTATACACCAAAAATGAAGCAACAGAAAGAGAAATCAAGAAACTGATCCCATTCACAATTGCACATAAAACCGTAAAATACCTCGGAATAAACCTAACCAAGGATACAAGAGATCTGTATGATGAAAACTATAGAAAACTTATGAAGGAAATTGAAGAAGACACAAAGAAATGGAAAAACATTCCATGCTCATGGATAGGAAGAATAAATATTGTTAAAATGTCATTACTAACCAAAGCAATTGACACCTTCAATGCAATCCTAATCAAAGTTGCACCAGCATTCTTCTCAAAGCTAGAACAAACTATCCTAAAATTTGTATGGAACCACAAAAGACCCCAAAGAGCCAAAGTAATATTGAAGAAGAAAACCAAAATGGGAGGCATCACCATCCCAGACTTTAGCCTCTACTATAAAGCTGTCATCGTCAAGACAATATGGTATTGGCACAAAAACAGACACATAGGCCAATGGGATAGAATAGAGAACTCAGATTTGGACCCAAAAGTGTACAGCCAACTACCCTGTGACAAAGCAGGAAAGAGTATCCAATGGAAAAAAGACAGCCTCTTTAACAGATGGTGCTGGGAGAACTGGACAGCAACATGTAGAAGAACGAAACTAGATCATTTTCTCACGCCATACACAAAATAAACTCAAAATGGATGAAGGAACTGAATGTGAAACAGGAAACTATCAAAACCCTAGAGGAGAAAGCAGGCAACAACTCCTTGCCCTCAACCGCAGCAATTTCTTACTTGACACATCCTCAAAGGCAAGGGAATCAAGAGCAAAAATGAACTCTTGGGACCTTATCAAGATTAAAAGCTTCTGCACGGCAATGGAAACAATCCATAAAACTAATAGGCAACCGATGGAATGGGAAAAGATAGTCAGAAAAAACATATCAGATAAAGGGCTAGTATCCAAAATATAACAGGAACTCACCAAACTTCATACCCGAAAAACAAACAATCCAGTGAAGAAATGGGCAGAAGACATGAACAGACACCTCTTCAAAGAGGACATCCAGATGGCTAACAGACACACGGAATGACACTCAGCATCCCTCCTCATCAGGGAAATACAAATCAAAACCACACTGAGATACCACTTCACGACAGTCAGAGTGGCCAAAATGAACAAATCAGGAGACTGTAGATGCTGACAACGATGTGGAGAAACGGGCACCCTCCTACACTGTTGGTGAGAGTGTAAACTGGTGCAGCCCCTCTGGAGAACAGTGTGGGGGTTCCTCAAAAAATTAACAATAGAACTCTCCTATGACCCAGCAGTAGCACTGCTGGGAATTTACCCAGGAGATACAGGAGTGCTGATGCAGAGGGGCACAGGTACCCCAGTATTCATAGCAGCACGCTCAACAATAGCCTAAACATGGAAAGAGCCTAAGTGTCCATCAATGGACGAATGGATCAAGAAGGTGTGGTTTATCTATACGATGGAATACTACATGGCAATGAGAAAGAATGAAATCTGGCCATGTGTAGCAACATGGATGGACCTTGAAGGTGTTATGCTGAGCGAAATAAGTCAGGCAAAGAAGGACAGATACCATATGTTTGCATGTATAGGTGGTTTAGGAGGAACTTAATGGAGGACCATGGGGGAGCAGAAGGAGAAAAATAGTTGGGGAGAGGGAGGGAGGCAAACCATGAGAGACTCTTGAATGCTGATAACAAACTGAGGGCGGATGAGGGTGGAGGAAGAGGAAGGGGGGTGAGGGGCCTGGAGGAAGGCACTTGTGGAGATGAACACTAGCTGTTATATGGAAACCAACTTGACAATAAACTATTTAAGGAAAAAATTTTTTTAAAAAAGGGTGCAAATCTATGACACCTAAGCAATGTGTCAAATTTATCACTACATAAATAAATAAATTAATTAATAGATAAATAAATAAATAAAAAGATAAAGAAATAAGACATTTAACACAAGATTAATGCATGTATTAAAATATCATATACGATACAAATACATATGTATATATGTATACAGATTATTATGTTCTTTTGATAAGGATGTGGAAGTTTCGACCATAGTTTCACATTCACAGTTTTTTGCGACTTTTAAAAAATCATGAATATATATTGAATTTTAAAAACACCTTTCTGCATCTTTTAAGTTAGCATTCCACTTATTTCTTCAAATATGTAAATGTAGTAAATTATATTACTCTATTTTCTGAAATTAAATGAACTTTGCATTTCTGAAATAAGCACCAATTTTTAAATTCTGTTAGGTCAGCTTGATAATTTTTTTTCTGGAGGAAGGAAATATTTGCATCTAAGTTTACAAGTGAGTTTGTCTCATAATTTTCTTTGTTTTGTACTGCTCTTGTTTGATTTGGTTATCAAGATTATGTATACTAACAAAATGAATTTGGAATCATTTCCTTTTTTATAATTTAGAAAACTTTATGTAAGATTAGAATTATGAATTCCTTAAAAGTTTATTCAAACATTAGGCTAGGGTTTTTTATGAGAGAAGATTTAAATTACTGGATGACTTCCTATATTGTTTGAGTTAATATTCTTAGTTGAGTTTTTTATAATTCTATTGCATATAAATGTTTATATTGTTAAGTTGTATTTAAATTATTTTGAAAATTTTCAAACTAGTAGTTTTAATAATATCTCTGAACATTTATATACCCTCCACCTAGATCCACTGATTGTTAACATTTTGCCACACTTGTGTGTCCCTTTCCTGAACTTTCTCCCCCTCCCCCTCTTCCTCTATACCTCTCAAACACAGACACATGCATAACTATATATACACATACATTTGTGTGTGTGTGTGTGTGTGTGTGTGTGTGTGTGTGTTACTTAAGAGTTAGCTGTAGATATACTGTATCACCCGTAAATCTTTCACTATGTAGTGGTTACCTATTAGGTCACAGATAATTTGGTATTAATATTGCTCTATTATCTAATCTTCAATAATATTCACATTTCTCCTAATGTTCCAGTAGTAGCATTTATAGGTTTAAATTTTTTAAATGTTTATTTATTTTTGAGAGAGAGAGAAGGGAGTGGCAGAGAGAGAGGGAGATACAGAATCTGAAGCAGGCTCGACTCCAATATGTCAGCACAGAGCTCGATGTGGGGCTCGAATCCACCAACCACAGTATCATGACCTGAGCCAAAGTCAGATGCTTAACCGGCTAAGCCACCCAGGCACCCCTTAAAATTTTTTAAACTGATCTGGTCTCCAAGAAAATAATCACATGTTGCACTTTTTACTTTAGTTTCCTTCTCACTAGAGTGATTCCCAAGCCTGTTAAAAATATCTGTCATAATATTGACATTTCGAAGATGATTTTCAGCCTTTTAGGAATTTATTTCATCAGTTTTAAAATTTATCAGCATAAATTGTTTATAATATCCTTTTATCTTTTTTTTTTTTTTTAAGAAGAGATAGGCAAGATTTTTTTTTTAAATGTTTTTTATTTATTTTTAGGAGAGAGAGAGAGAGACAGCGTGAGCAGGGGAGGGTCAGAGAGAGAGGGAGTCACAGACTGAAATAGGCTCCAGGCTCTGAACTGGTAGTCAGCACAGAGCCCGACGCGGGGCTCGAATCCACGAACCGTGAGATCATGACCCAAGCGAAAGTCGGACGCTTAACCGACTAAGCCACCCAGGCGCCCCTATCCTTTTATCTTTTTAATGTCTGTAGCACATGTAATTTTATCTTCCTTTTCATTCTTAGTATTGTTTATGTTTAATGTTGCTTATGTTTAATATTGCTTATGTATTCTTTTTTTTCTGGATTAATTATTTCAGAGTTTTGCCAATTTCAATATTTTTCAAAGCATATTCTGGCTTTATTGTTCCTCTTTTCATTGTTTGCTTTCTATTTAATTGTTTTCTCTTTTTATCTTTATTCCGTTTATTTTGCTTGTTTTGGAAGCTATCTTAATGTTCTTTGTTTGGCTCATTCAATGTGAATAATTTTATTTTTGAATACAACCACTAATACAACTTTCCTCTCAGTGCTGCTTTGGCTGTACCCAAAATGTTTGCTATTTAATACTTTTGTTCGGTCTTGTAATTCTGGTATGTTTTCTTCTTTGATTTATGAGTGTTTTCATTGTGACTTCCATCTTCCAAACACAACAAATGTAAAGCTATTTGTCTTTTTACATTTTTGTTTTTTGTTTTTGTTTTTTTTTGTTTTTGTTTTTGTTTTATAACTTAATTGTGTTATAGACAGAGAAAGCAGTGCATATGTCAGTCTTTTCATTGACTCGAGACTGGCAGTACTAACTGATGGACATGGTTCCTGTGTGGCTGAAAGGAATGCATATTCTTTGATTGTTGTGTTTGATGCACTGTAACATCCTTTTCATTCACCTTAGTAATTTGCAATTTATATCTTCTATACATTTGCTCACTTTTTACCTACTTAATGCCTACAAGTAGTTACTAAAAGAAGTCTGGTAAAGTTCCCTACTGTGATTGGTAAATATTTATCTTTTTCCCTTAGTTCTTTCAACATTTTACCTTGGTGTACTTTGAGGCTCTGTTATTAAGAAACTAGACGTTTAGATGTTTTCTCTTCTTTGTGAATTGAATGTTTGATATTGATGCAGTGAACCTTTTTGTCTGAAAGCATACTTTGGCAAATGTTAATCGAACTCCTCATGTTCTTTTGGTTAACATTGGCTTCAGCTATCTTTACACATCCTTTGAATCTCATCTTACCAAGTCCTTAAGTTCTAGACAATATATTTAATTACATCTCCTGAAATCAACATATAGTAGGATTTATTTTCTAATCAGGAAATCCTTGTCTTTTAACTGAAAAATTAGAAACTTAGGAGCTTATGTTTTTAAAAAATTGTGTTTACATCTAAGCATTAATTATGTACTTTCTATTTGTTCCACTGTTTCTGTTTCTAGTCTCCCTTACTCTTGTCTTCTTTGGATTGATTGAGTTGCTGTTGCTAGTATTGTTTTTTCTTCTAATTTTATTTTTATCAGTATACCTGTTTGGCAGTTATGTCTTCTGTGTTTACTTTTTTGATGGTTACGCTGTTATTTCAGCATGTGTGCTTAACAAATTATGCCACTTTCTAGTGATTCCTCTACCTGCCCTTTGTCCCACACAGCTGCCCTGGAACCGCTGACCAAAGCCGCCTACAGAATTGTCTAGACTCCCACCGACAATGTCCTTTCCAGTTCCTGCTTTCAGCAGTAGCCAGCAGCTTCCTCTAGCACCTCCCAAATTCTGAGGCTTGATGCCCACCTGATTGCAGCCTTTAGTGGCACCCCCGAGGGCAGATTCTAACAGTTCCTACCAGCCCCACACCTCAGTGAATTCTCTCCTGTCCAGTGAGCCAAGCTTTGCCTTTTCCAGTGGTGTCTGGATCTCATTTCTGGGGGAAGCATGGAGGACTCTTCCTTGGCAATCTAACCCACCCAAGACACAGCTGTTGTTTCTTATATCTGCCATTCCTGTATTATTTAAAAATCTTTTTCACTCTCACTAGCTAATTCCACATTACTCCAGTTGCCATTAATAATTCTTTATGTTAAATTTTCTGGGTTCAAATCACTGTGATGTTTCTAATCTCCTGTCAGGACTCTGAGTAATACATTCTCTACTATATATATGCTATTATTGTCCAATATTTAAATTATGTTCTGTTTCCTTAAAAATTGGCAATGCTCTTATTATTTTACACTGTGAACATTTGTTTCCACAGATATATATCAATACCTTTGCTCTTTGTTTGTATTAGTTTCCTATTGCTGCCATAACAATTTGCTGCAAACTTAGTGGCTTAAACAACACAAAGTTATTATCTTGCAGTTCTATGGTTCAGTTGTCTATGTCTCACTGGGGCCCAGATCAAGGTGTTGGCAGAGTTGCATTCTTTCTGGGAGCTCTAGGGAGAATTCATTTCTTTGCCCTTTCCAGCTTCTAGAAGGTGCCCACATTCCTTGGCTGCTGATTCTCTTCTTCCGTCTTCATAGTCACTGTGTTGGGGCAAGTCTTTCTCAGGCTTCCATCTCTCCAACCTCCTCTTCTCCTCCACATTTAAGGATCACAGTGATGACACTGGGTCCACTCCAATAATCTGGGACATTCTCCTTATTTTGCTGAATGACAACCTGAATTCCATCTGCTACCATAATTCTCCTTTGCCATGTTAGGTAATATATTCACAGATCTCAAGATCAGGATGTGGACATCATTAGGGACATCATTCTGCCCACCACACCAATTCTTCTTGCGATTAATTTCTATCTGGGATTGTTTCCCTATTTCTTTATAATTTCTGTTAATGAGAGTATTTCTGGTGATACATTTTTTTCTTTTCCTTCTTTTTGGGGTCTGAAAATGGTTTTATTTCATTCTCATTCTTGAAAGACAACTTTGCTGGACATAGAACTATAGCTTGGCATTTCTTTTCTTTCAGCATTTGGCTCTCGTTGCCATAGAAAAGTCATCAAACCATCCCTTGTCTGCTTGCTTTTGAGTCCTCTTTTTCTACAGTGTTATCACATTTCACTTTGATGTATTTTAATGTGGATTTCTAAAACTATTTACTTATTTTCAAATTTATTAGAATTTCTATGCTGGAGACGGGGTGACTCTCAACAATTCTGGAGTATTTTCATAAATTACCTATATTTACATTATTTCTTCCTTTTTTCCCTCTTTTGTCCTCTTCTGGAATTCCAAATATATTGGATTTTCCCTCTATCTTTCCTTTACTTTGACTTTTCTTTTATATTTTTTAATATCATCATTTCTCTGGCCTGAAGTTTTAGTAATTACTGGGATCCAATTTGCAGTTTAAAATTTGTCTCTTCGGCTACATATCTTTGTTGATTAATTTTTCCATTAATATGTCCACTTTTGGCTTTTATATTTAAAGATGTATTCTCTATTTTCTATTCTGCTGATATTGCCAAGCTTCTCTTTTATTTCTTTAGGTATATTATACATACTTATTTAGATTTTTGTGTCTCTGAATTCCAATGTCTGATGTTTGTGTGTGTCTGTTATCTGTCATCTGCCATCTGTCATTTGTTTCTGTTAGTTTGTAATCATACATATGCACGAACTTGAGTTTGTGCTGTTTGTCTCACTCCAGACTTTACCTGTGGGGGTGCCTGAGTGGCTCAGTTGATTGAGCGACTCTTGATTTTGGCTAAGGTGATGATGTCACGGTTTCATGTGTTCAAGCCCCATGTTCCTTCTCTGCATGGTCAACATGCAGAGACTGCTTGGGATTCTCTCTCCCCATTTCTTGCCCCTCCCCCACTCATGCTCTTTATGTCTCTCTCAAGTTAAGTAAATAAACTGAAAAACACAAAATAAAACTTCACCTGTGGTGATTCTTTGAGGCCTGTGTTAAGTGCGACACCTCAGTGTATAAGTTTGTTTCTGCCACCTGCAGATGCTCCCGCCATAGGACTTTCATTTCAACTTTTTGCTTTTTTTTTTTTTTTTTTTTTTGAATGCACAGATAACATATTTCATCTATGCAGGGCTAGATTTAGATAACAAGGGTCCTTGCTGTCCCTTTCCATGTGGTCAGTTTTGTTCTCCTTTCTCTCTCATAGTGAAGGTGTGAGTTTCTACTGGAACATAGATGTTAGGTTCTGAGCATCATATGCTAGACAGACATTCATTAAATCACTTAGGGCCAAGCCAGCTATGTTGCTCACACATTTTCCAGGGGTTCTGGTTTCACTTCATTTTGGATTTTATAGAATCCTTATTTTTGCATGAGTCCTACCATGTATTGAAAATTCTTCTGTTTTGTTTCTTACTGTAATATCTAATCTATTATGCTGTTGAAGATGGCAAATTTTGATTTTTATTTCATTATCATGATGTATTTTGGTTTTCCCACTTGATATGAATCTTATTTATTTTTTCATTCTTATATTTACTTTGAAAGAGAGAGAGAGGATAAGCAGGGAAGGAGCAGAGAGAGGGAGAGAGAATCCCAGGTAGACTCTACGCTGTCAGCATGGAGCCCAACATAAGACTCAACCCCACAAACTGTGAGATCATGACCTGAGTTGAAACCAAGAGTCAGACGCTTAACTGACTGAGCCACCCAGGTGCCTCTGTGAGTTTTACTTAATTTCATTTAACTGCTATGTATTATTCCATTGCATGAATATATCATAACTGATGAACTCATTTTCTGTTGAAGTTATTTGGACTTTACTAATTTCATAATTATGAAAGATGCTGCATTGAACAGTTACATGCATCTTTTCATGTGTAATTTTAAAATATATAACTAACAGATACCTTCCCAAGAAGTCCCAACTCCCCATACTCAGAATGTGACCTCTTGTAGGTATGATTAGTCCAGTTATGATGAGGTCATTCTGGAGTAGAGTGGGCTCATAATCCAAGAACACATGAAGATGGCCATGTGAAGATGCAGAAACACAGGGAGAAGTCCATGCGAAGACAGTGGCAACATTAGAGATTGCTGCCACAAGCCAAGGTGCGGAGCACTTAGAGCTATAGGAAAACGGAGGAGCAAGAGAGGATCTTCCCCTAGAGAGAAAGCAAGGCCATGCTAACGTCTCGATTTCTGATGTCTAGCTTCCAGAATTGTGAGAGAATAAATTTCTGTTGTTCGAAGGCAGCCAGTTTGTGGCACTTTGTTATGGCAGCCCCAGGAAACTACACTAGATTGTAGAAAATATGCATATATTCAGTTTTCATAGCTTCTACCTAATGCTTCCTAAAGTAGTTGTACCAATTCAGTAATAATACTCCCATTTCTCTTCATTCTCATCAATGTATGGTATTGTTGGATTTTTAAAACTTTTAAAATTTTGATACGTGTGAAATGGTACCTGTTTTGGCCTGTTCAGGCTGCTATAACAAATAACACAAATGGGGCAGCTTACAAACAACAGGAGTTTATTTCCCACACTTCTGGAGGCTGGCAGCCTGAGATCAGGGTACCAGTGCCTTCAGATGAGGGTCTTCTGGGCTGCTGACTCCTTGTATTTTCACCTGGTGGAAGGGGCTTGGGAGATCCGTGCCGGTGTGGGCTCTTTAATAAGGGTGCTAATCCCAGCCCTTGGGATTCAGTCTCTTCCCAAAGTTCCCAGCTCCAAATACCATAACTTCAGGGGTTATGTTTCAACATACAAACATTGAAGAGACACAAACATTTAGACAAGAGCAGTATCTTCTTATCATTTTAAATTTCTGTTTCCTTGATGACCTGTGATATTGAGCATCTTTTTGTGTGTTTGCCTTTCAGATTTAGTTTTCTATAAATTGCCAGTTTACAGATTTCCCCTAGTTTCTTAATTGCTTAGTTTATTCTTATTGATTTGCAGGAATTCTTCATATATTCTGGTACCAGTCCTTTGTTAGTTATAGAGTTGAGAGTATCAATTTCCCCATCATGGTTTCACATTTCACCTTATTTATTGTGTCTTTTAATGAACAAAAATGCTTAATTTTAATGTACTAAATATATCAATACTTTTCTTTATGACTGGTGCTTTCTGTTTTGCAATTAAGAGATTTTCCCCTTTAAGTTATAAAATTATTCTAAAATTTCTTCCAAAATTTGTAACCTTGCATTTTTTTCAGATGAAGCCCTGGCTCTTTCTGGAACTCCTTTATTACCATTGATGGAGTAATCCATCCTTTCCTTCATTGACTTCTAAGTACATATTCAGTTTTTATACATTTATCGATCTATTTTTGGACTCTCTATTCTGTCCTATTTCTTTGTTTGTCTATTGCTTCAGCAATATCACACAATCTTAAGCATTATCATTGTCCATTTTCTAAATTTTTGTGTTTCATGCTCCACTTAAACCTCTTCAGTATTTTTTCTCTTCCAAGATCACTATTAAATACTATTGTTTTAAAATATCATGTTAGCTTCATTCCATAAGTACTATAATGTAGTATTTTCACTATTGTTTAGTTCTAAATGCTTTTTAATTTAAGTTTTCATTTTATCTCTGAGCTATTAACCATTTAGAAGTTTTCTGCTCAATTTCCAAATATGTAAGCATTTTAAAACATTTTTTGTTAATTTTATGTTAGCATAATGATGATAAATGTTGTCTACATGATATAGATACCTTAATATTTGTTGCCACTTAGTTTGTGAATATACAATTGTGTTTGAAAATTAAATTATATACTTTAATTGTTCATTGCTAGGTTTAAATTGGTCCATTAGAGCAGAATTGCTTACAGTTAAAACATTCTCTATTCTTACTGAATTTTATAGGTTTGATCTACAAATTACAAAATGAAGCGTCTTTTTTTTCAAATTTTTATTTAAGTTCTAGTTAGTTAACCTATAGTGCAATACTGGTATGAGGAGAATTCAGTGATTAATCACTTACATACAACACCGGGTTCTCATCATAACAAGTGCCCTCATTAATGCCCATTCCCCATCTAGCCCACTCCCCACCCCAGCCCTCCATCAACGCTCAGTTTGGTCTTTCTTTAAAAGTCTCCTATGATTTGTTTCCCTCTCTCTCTTTTTTCCCCACCATACATTTATTTGTTTTGTTTCTTAAATTCCACATAGTGAAATCATATGGTATTTGTCTTTCTGTGACTTATTTTGCTTAGCATAATAGACTCTAGTTCCATTCACATAATTGCAAATGGCAAGACTTCATTCTTTTTGATGGTTGAGTAATATCCAATTGTATGTACATACACCACATCTTTATCCATCCGTCAGTCAGTGGACATTGGACTCTCCATAGTTTGCCTATTGTTGATAATGTTGCTATAAACACTGGGGTGGATGTACCCTTTTGAATCTGTATTTTTTCATCCTTTGGGTAAATACCCAGTAGTGCAATTGCTGGGCAGTAGGGTAGTTCTATTTTTACCTTTTTTCCCCAATGTTTTAAATGTTTAGTTTTGAGAAACAGAGAGTGAGCTCAAGCAGGATAGGGGCAGAGAGAGACACACACAGAATCCAAAGCAGGATCCAGGCTCTGAGCTGTCAGCACAGAGCCCTCTGTGGGGCTCAAGCTCACAGACCATGAGACCATGACCTGAGCCAAAGTCGGTCCCCCAACTGACTGAACCACCCAGGCGCCCCTATTTTTAACTTTTTGAGGAATCTCCATACTGTTTTCCAGAGTGGCTGTACCATTTTGCCTTTCCACCAACAGTGTAAGAGATTTCCTCTTTCTCCAAATCCTCACCAACACTTGTTGTTTCTTGTGTCATTAATTTTAGTCATTCTGACAGGTATGAGGTGCTATCTCATTGCGGTTTTGATTTGTACTAAAATTAAGCACCTTTTATTATGATTGTAAATTCATGAATCTTCCTGAAATTCTGTAAATTTTTTCTTTATATATTTTGAGATTATGTTATTCGGTACACAGAAGATTAGAACTGTTATATCTTCCTGGCAAATTTAGCATTTTATCTTAATGCAATGACCCTCATTGTTTTTAGTAATGTTTTTTTATAATCACATATGAATGTAAAAACAGAGTGTAATTTTCAGCTTTTCTGTGTATTTATATTTTAGGTGTTTCACTTGTAAACAATGTATGGCAGCATTTAAAAAATATCTAATTTTGGATCCCTAGTATTAGTAGGTAAGTTTATACCTTTAATATTTAGTAATGATATATTTGGGTTTATTATATCAATTTATTTTGTTATAATAAATATGTATTTTCTATGCATATTTTTATTCCATTACTGTCATTTTTGAATTGATCAAATTTTCTACCATACTCCTTTTCTCTAATAATTTGGAAGTTATTCTACATCTAATCTTTAATTGCTTACCCTTAAAATTTGAACAAAACCATTTGGTTTGGTGAGCAGTCTAAGTATAATCCCTATATTCTACTTTGCAACAATACATGGAGCCTGAAATATTTTAATTCTGATCTTTCCACTCTAGTTTCCATGTTATATTTGCCCAGAGTTTTCTTGCAATTTTATTTATATGCCACTCAAATTATCCATTTTTAAAGTTTATTTATTTTGAAAGAGAGAGTGGGGGAGGGGCAGAGAGAGGGAAGGGAGAGAATCCTGAACAGGCTGCATGCTATCAGCACAGATCCCAATGCGGGACTCAAACTCATAAACAGTAAGATCATGACTTGAGCTGAACCAAGAGCTGACAGTTTAATGGCCTGAGCTATCCAGGTACTCCAAATTACTCATTATCTTAGCTGTTTTTTATTTACTTTGAATCTTGTTTAGATCTCTCACGTATTCTTTATTGTTCTCTACTCTTTCTTTTATCTTAGAGTTTGCTTCCATGAGGGTCTGCTATACTAAACTAACTTGGGTGTCTGGAAGTGTCCTCATTTCATATCCACCCCTGAATAACAGCTCAGGCATTTAAAGAATTTATTAATTATGGATACATCTTAAGCACTTTGGAGATATAGGCATCTGATCAGTTTCTATGAAGAATTTAAAAGAAGCCCTGATCTCTGTTTGTAAAGTACAAAGTTTCATATTCGTGTATATGAATCATGTTATATAAATCCTCAGAATCCTCATCATTGTTTGTGTAGCTGCTCTCTGAAAACCCTTTGCCCCTTCTCCCTCTCTTCTAAGTAGATACACTATTGAATCAATCTTTAGACCAATTTTTGGGAAATGTATTTAGTTTGGATTTTAGTAGTCTGATTTAAGAGTATTCATCCTCAAACTTTAAATCCAAAAAATAGCTTAATATTTTTTACAATAAAGTCAGTTCCCAGTATTCACTCACTCATGGACTAAAGCAGGAATGAAGCCACAATTTGCCATTTTGGCAAGGCTCGTGTTTTTAATGTCCTTCAATTCCTCCACTGGCAAATGCATACCATTTATCATGTGCCATCCACTCAACACTGGTTTTTGACATTCCCAGGTGTTGTAGAACATCATGTGAAGATGATATAATATATCCTGTCCCCTTTGGACACATGATTCACTACACATAACCATGTCAACTCGGAAAAAATTTCTTAAATATTGAGAAATCGAAAGGCATAAAACTTTAAAATACTTAGGTGGACCGATTTCTTTGGAACAGTCTAGGAAGTCCACTGTCCCTTAGACTAGGAGGCTCTGAAAGGGGAGGAGGCATGGGTAGTCTCTTTCTCTGAATTGTGAGAGCAACAAAATGTTATCCTGTCACTTTCACAGGGACCTCTCCATTGAGATGTTTTGTGTGGAAGGCATTTCCTGACTTCTAGTTCAGCCTGCTCCAGGCTTTCTAAGCACTGGCATTTGTATACATATTAACCCTCATTATGTAAGTGGACATGGTGTAGAGAAAGAGCTCTGGACCAGAACTGCAGACAATTAGAACCTAGTCCAGGCTGTGTGACCCTAAGCCAGGGGCATAACCTGTCCTCACTTCCATTTCTTTGTATATAAAATGAAAACTGTACAAACCCCTCAAGATATTCTCTTACTCTCTACCACCAGCCCCTATTAAGGATATTTTGAATTTTCCAGAAAAATGCTCAAGCCTCATGAAAATATCAGTTCTATGTTTATTTATAAGAAGAGTGTACATTTAAGTGGCTTTGCAATATAGTGTTTGGTGAAATAGTCAGAAAAGAGTGATGCAGAAAATAATACTCTGTTCAGGGGAGGTAAATCATTTATTCATTCATTAACTATCTAGCACTCATGTGCCCGGCACATGAATCTCTCCTCTCCTAAAATCTGTATTATATTAGGGAGAGACAAGAAAACATGAGCAAGTAAATTCATAAGGAAATATCTTGAGAGGTGATATTTAGGATGAGATCCGAATGCCATGTGATGGTCAGAGGGAAGTACAATCCCAGGCAGATGTTCAACCTTAAGACAGAGAAGAGCTTGTCATGTTCAAAAGACCAAAGGCCAGTGGACAAGGAGAGAGGGATCTGAGAAGCAAGCAGGAGCAGATCAAGTAGGGTGTTGTGAGTTAGCCTAAAATGTTTTTGTTTAACTTCAAATATGATGGAGAGCCTCTAGAGGACTTTAAGATCAATATGTGCTGGAGAATCAGGAGAGCCATCGATTGGGGATAGGACTGAGTGGGCTAGGTGGGGAGGAAGAGGGAAAGACTGCATTATGGGTATTCATTTCCTGGGACGCCACAACTAAGTGCCATTGACTGGATGGCTTAAACAGCCTATTTCTTACAGTTCTGGAAGCTAGAATCTGAGATCAAGATGTTGGCAAGATCAGCTTCTTCTGAGGCCTCTCTTCTTTACTTGTAGATGGCTGTCTTCTCCCTGTGTCTTTACATGATCTTCACTCTGTTAAGTATATGTGTGCAAATTTCCTTTTCTTATAAGGGCACTGGTCCTATTGGATTAAGGCCCATCCTACTGACCTCATTTTACCTTAATTACCTCTTTAAAGACCCTCTCTACAAATACAGTCAGATTCTGAGGTGCTGGGAGTTAGGATTTCCACATATGAATTTGAGGGGTGGGGTTCAATTCAGCCCACAGCAGTAGAGGATATAGTGTGAGCTATTGTGTAGAGACAGGATTAGCATAGAGCTTTTTGACAGTTTAGGCAGCATCTTGAAACATAGTTTACACATAATGGAAGTCAGGTTATCAATAGAAATGAAAGCCAGGCTGTTAAGAGCCTTGAATGGAAGTAAGGGACATTGACCTTCTGTTATAGGTCATGGGGAAGCTTGGGGGATACCTGAGCAGTGGGGGAGGGCTGAGTATCCATAGTTAAATTGGTTGTGTGAACACTGGGTAGTAGACAGGTGGGGACAGGGGAAAGCTTGGGGCGTGGGACTCAAGTCAGACCCTTAGAAACAGAAAGGAAAGAAAGTAGGAAGGAGCATTCCAGAGAAGACCTGCCAGTGGTGATTTAGGCAGCAGGGAGACAGGACTTTATCCTGGGAAATTGGGAAACCTTACTAAAAGGCAGAGTCCGCTGTGTAAAACTTGCATACGTGTTATGGTCAGGATGACTCAGGACAGCCCACCTGGTCTCTCTCCAAACCCAGCACCTAAAGTCATAATGGAAGCTGGACATATTATCTTATTTGGCTGGAAAAAATACAACTTCAGAGGCAGACAGACCTCAGTTCAAATCCCAGCTCCTTTATTTGTAGAAGTATGTGGTTAATTTTATGTATCAACTTGACTGGGCCATTGGATATTCTGGGTATTCCTGGGAGGGTGTTTCTGGATGTGATTAACATTTGAATCAGAAGACTGAGTAAGGCAGATGGCCTTTCCTAATGTGGGTGGCCCTGGTCCAATCAGTTTAAAGCCTGAATAAAACAAAGGCTGACCCTCTCAGAATAAGAGAGGATTCCTCTTGCCTGATTGCCTTTCAACTGGGACATTGGTTTTTTACTACTTTTGAACTGGAACTAAAATATTGGCTCTTCCTGGGTCTCATGGCTGTCAGCCTTTGGACTGAAATGAAACTACACCTTTGGTCCTTCTGGTCCTTAGGCTTTCAGACTTGGTCTAGAACTATACCATTGACTTTCCTGGGTGTCCAGAACTAGATCTTGGGACTTAACAGCCTCCACAATTGCATGAGCCAATTCCTTATATATAAATCAATCTCTTCTCTCTCTCTCCATATTTATTTTCTATTTATCTATCTATCATCTGTCTATCAGATATAGATATATCGTTATGTCTCTCTCTCTCTCCCATTGGTTCCATTTCTCTGGTGAGCCCTGACTAATACACAGTATAACTTAATGTCTTTGAGCCTTAGTTTCCCTGGATGTCCAGACGATAGGAGTACTAAACCACCTTTCAGAACTGTAGGATGACAGAGGTAATATATATATTGTCTGGCTCATAGTAGGTGCTCAGTAAATGGTAGGTTCCTTCTTGTCCCCTTTACTGGAACAAAGCCCAGAAATGACAGAACAGATACATGTACTGAACTGCTCTGCCAGTGCATGTAGACTGATGTTTTCCTTGAAGTGTTGGCAAGAGTGCCGGTATGGCTTGAGCTGGTGTGGTACCGCGTGGAGAACCACATTTTGCCTGCATAGGAAATACCAAACCCTGGACTAAGGATCAGGGAAAAGGCCACCAACAACCCGTGTGGCCCTGGAGGAGTTCCCACTGTCACTATTGATGGCTCTATTTATTGTATCTCTACCATCTGGCAGGGAAAAGATTCAGCTCTCTACAATTCATTTAATCTTAAAAACTACCTTATTAGGATGCCTAGGCGGGTTTGTCGGTTAAGTGTCCGACTTTGGTTCAGGTCATGATCTCATGGTTCATGGGTTTGAGCCCCATGGGCTCTGTGCTGACAGCTCAGAGCCTGAAGCCTGCTTTGGGTTCTGTGTCTCCCTCTCTCTGCCCCTCACCTGCTCTCACTTTGTCTCTCTCTCTCAAAAATAACTAAACATTAAACAAGTTTAAAAACAACAAAACAACAAAAAACCCCACAACCTTATTATGTTAGTCTCAGTTTGTAGATGAGGAAACTGAGGTCTAAACAGAGTATGTAGCTTTCTGGAGTCATACATGGTTAGAATATGGTAGAGCAGGGTTGGAATCTAGGTTTGTTTGATTCTGGAAGTCATTCTCTTTCTACTGAGCTCTATTGGTTCCTCTTCTTTACCTCTAAAATACCTCACATTTGAGTTACAAAATGGAACTAATCACACATGACTTATGTCAGCATACTTTTGTTTCCTCAGTCTTTGTTGCAGGGAACAAATGAAAATATGTTCCAGTTACTCATGTTGCATTATAAACCCACCCCAACACTTAGTGGCATAAACAACCATTTTATTGCACTCACGGATTTTGTGGGTCACAAATTTAGGCAGGGCATAGTGGAAAAGGCTTCACCCTGTTGCATGATGTCTGAGGCTTCAGCTGAGGATATCCAAACTGCCGGAAGTGAGTCAGCAGCTAAGAAATGAAATTATCTGAAGGTTCTGGGAGGACTCAAATGTTGGAATCAGCTGGGGTTATCAGCACACCTGTATGTGGCCTGAGATCCTCATAATACGGCAGCCTCAGGGTAGTTGGACTTTGCACCTGGAGGCTCCAGGCTCCAAAAGTGAGCATCCTCGTGAGAAAGGCAGAAGCTGCTTTGCCTTTATGATCTAGACTGGGAAGTCACACAGCCTCACTCCTGCCGAATTCTATAGGAAGAAGCAGTCACAAGTCTGCTCAGATTCAAGGACAGAAGCAATAGATTCTATCCCTCAATGGGAGAAGAATGGCTTCTGTTTTTTGTTTTTTGTTTGGTTTCTTAAACCACCACAGGGTAAACAGGTCCAAGGGAAGTACAGGAGAACATACTGGTATAATTCCTTGCTATAATCAATGACATATTTGTTTTTAGTTGAGGCACTCTGCCTTGCCAAGCATAAAACACTCATGTCTAAACCGTGTTGAACATGAACTGGATTTGGTCACGAACAAGATTGTCTTGCTTTTTCCTGAAGAGAAATGCCTAAACTTTAAAAATCTTTGGCAGCAGCAGTGTCTGCACTAGCATCAAAACATCTGAGAGATGTCGAAAATTCTGTCACCTCTCCAATTGCTTGTGGGTCATGAAGACCTGGCTTTGCCAGCCAAGATGGGGGAGGGGCACAGTGAATGGCTCCAGTTCTTCAAGGATCAGATTTTCAACCTTTCTTTTAAAGTTAAATCCTTTGAATTGATTTCACTTCTACAGTCTGGGTCCTGTAGAAAGCTTCTGCTTAATTTTCTTCTTAAAAATAAGTTTCTAAAAGCTGCTATAATTTATTTATTTTTTTTCACTTATCCAGTTTAAATTATTCAGGGACTGTGTTTTGGTGCTTAATTGGGCAAGGCATTAATGACCCTGGTAAAAATGAGAGGTTTGGCTCTGCTTATGTCAGGCCTGTTCCTGTTAGATTCTATTTTCTGAAACAGGAGAGTTATTTATTTATTAAAAACTATTGACCCAAATAAATTGTCTGAGATTCATTACTGCACGGCCAGGTGGGACCCTGGGCTCAGGGCATAAAGTGACCAAGGTCTTACATCATCCTGCTCACTATCTTTTGAGCATGGTCTTAAAGGAACATCAGCCAATAGCAAGTCAAAAATAAAGGGTACGGCCTCAACAAATTGGGAGATTTGTATTACTACTTTGGTGATAATTGGTTATTTATTACTCGGAGGTGATGGTGGATAAAGATTTAAAAAAATCAAATCGCCAAAGCTACCTTTTCTCATGTGAAACTATTTTTCATTGCTTATTTTTCCTACAAAACAATGGTGTATGGGAGAAAGATGGGATTTGGAATTAGGCAGACATGAATTTATATTCTGCAAATTATGTGAATATGGATAAGTTACTCAAACTTTCTAAGCCAGTAATCTGGTTATAATAAAACTGGGGAAAATAATACCTGCTGTTGTAAGGATTAAATGAAATGTGGAATGTAAAACCCCAATTGTAAAGCCTGGCACCAAGTGACACATTAACTATGGGGATGCTAGACCCACTTTCTGCATCTATAAGGGCCCAGAAAAAGCACACAGATGATGTGGACATGAAGCTCTTGTGGTTTGAGCATGTCCAAGGCCGAAATTACTCATTGTCATCTCCTCAGCAAAGTTGATGCCTTTCTCCCAACCGAAAGTTATGAGCGGCATTTCTGAGACTTGGGAAACAGGTTTAAGAGGGGGACAGTTTTATATTTATTGGACATTGACCACGTGGCAGGCAACATACTGCATATTTCACATACATTTTCTCATTTACTTTTTGGAATGACCTTATGAAGTAGGTGTAATGCTTTTTAATCAACTCCTCCCCAAACATAGTGGCTTAATACAACAACCATTTATTATTTTTCATGAGTCAGCTGGGCAGTTCTGATGTGGGCCAGGTTTGGGTGATCTTGCTGGGTTTGTTCATGCATCTTTGGTCGGTTGGTGGGTCAATTGTTGCTGACCAGCCTTGGCTGGCCTTGGGTGCCTGAACAGCTCAGCTCTGCTCCTTGTGTTTCTCGACCTCCTGCAGGTTACCCTGGGCTTATATGGCAATATAGCAGTGGCAGGGGCCCAAGAAAGAAAATGGAAACAGGCATGTTACTGTCCTATAGGCCAAAGCAAGTCATATTGCCAACCTGTAAATTGAGGTCAGAGACTATATCCAAAGGGAATGGGTTTAGGGAAACATGAACAAATGGGGCCATTAGTGCACTTCATCTCCTGCAAAAGGCATCATTATTACCCCCACCTGTAGAGGAGGAGATGGAGGCTAGCAGTACTGCGTCCCTTGGTCACTGGCTGCTTCCTGGTATCTCTCTGTTGTGTTCTTTCTTGGTGATCTACTGTATGGGGAGGGGATGTTTCCAATCCGCTGCATTTCCTCTTCTTTATCATTATTTAGCCTGCATTTGAAATTTCATGTAAAATTTTCGGGACTGACCAACTGGTCCGAATGAAACCCTGTAGAATGATATCAAGGAACAGTACAGGTAAGTTACTAAGGTAAGTCTAATGGCTAGAGGAAGTGAAGGAGAGGCAGATATGTAATTGGATGGAGTACAAATGGAAGAAAATGAGACAAATTTATATTCCTCCTGCATATGCTGATTTCCTTGATTTTGTCTGGGTCCACTTCCCCTTCTCTGTGCCATCCTTTCTAAATTTGGACACCAAGTCTGAAAAAGGCAAGATTCTGATTTTGGCCTAGGCATTTATTACCCTTTTGATCTTGGGCAAGGAAGTTACCTAACTTACCTTAGCCTCTCTTTCCTTATGTGTGAAATGAGAATAATGGCACAGATATTGGTTGTGTAGGTTAGAGGAGACCTACAGTTGAAGGCCATGCCTGGTCTGAGCCTTACTGCAGCCACCAACCTTCACTGCTGCCCCCTCCCCCAACTACTCCTAAGCACCTCTTTGAGCCTGAAAATGCAGAAGAGTTGGCCTTCACCACTGCAGCAGCTCTGGGTGAGCTGCCAGGGTGGTGCAGAAAGGCTGAGCAGCGTGAGAGCTGTTAATGCATTTTATGGCTTTCTCGAGCACCCCAAACAACAGTTATTAATTATAGGATGCTGTTTAGACACTTGCAATATATACATTTTGTTAATTGATTTGTATAGGCTCATATCTAGTAACATAAAGAATGTGCAGGACCATAACATTTACAAAGCATTGTAATTGCCTTTTACTGCCCTCTCTTGCTTCTCACATGGGAAACAAAGCTGTGAGAAGAGGACAGACAACTCTTTTTGGTCATTTGATCTCCAGTACCTAATCCAGTGCCCAGTGGCGGGGCAATACAACCCGTCTGGGTGCTCAGTAAATGTGTGGAATCAATAAATAAGTAACTTCTGTTTCTCTATTTCTCTATCTTATTTCTTTATTCCTTTTTAAATGTGTGTTTATTTTTGAGGGAGAAAGTGAGTGGGGGAGGGGCAGAGAGAGAGAGAGGGACAGGGATCCCAAGCTGATTCTGGGCTGACAGCAGAGAGCCTCATGTGGGATTCCAATGCACAAACCGCCAGATCATGACCTGAGCCAAAGTCAGTTGCTTATCCCATGGAGGAGCCACCCAAGTCCCCTTCTTTATTCCTTATGAACCTGGAATTGTGTGTGATGTTGTCACTGCGTGTACTCAAATATGGTCAAGATTTATTCTGAGCCATGAGTTGATTTAATTGAGTACTTTTATGAACCTTGCCTGCCCTTGGGATGGTGGGGGATCATCAAGACGTTTATGGCCCCTACTCTCAGAGAACTGACAATTACTCAGCGGCATGAAATGTTGCAAGGCATGTCAGGTGGCCTGGTCTCAGATATGCAGGAGTGACCACAGAAAGGTGGTAACTTCTTGCTTAGGTACCATACTGCAGAGAAGTTTATGTCCCCACTGCTGCCTCTGCAGGCCCAGAGCGCCAAGTTTGCTTTTCGGATCCGGTCCATCAGCCTCTGAGAGCCACAGCTGCACCTGCCACCCCAAGATGGTGCGGAGTCTGGCCATTGCCCTCCGGGTCCACTGAGATATACCCCGCCTGGCAGGTCCAGAGCAACACTCACGCTCTCCAGCTCTCGCGTGTGCCTGGCGCCCTCCCCAGACCAGGCTGCAGCGAGCGTCCAGATGCCTGGCCAAGGGCAGCACCCGCAGCTCGCGTGCCAGCCCCTCGGCACGGGTGTCCGTTCCAAGGGCGTGGCAGGGCAGGGTCCCCTGCGCCCAGTAGAGGACTCGCAGGCTCCAGGTGACCACTTGGTGAGGGGGCCTGCCATCCCCTGAGACAGTCATTTGGGGAGACGGAACGCGGGCGCTGGCGGCAGGGCTCCCCGCAGCCGCCCGCAGCGGTCCTCTGGGAGCCGAGTCCTGCCTGGAGAACCAGCGCCCAGGAGCGGGAGGACACTGGAGGAAAGTTGGGGGTCGGGGCCGCGGAGCCGGGAGCTCGCAAGCCGGGCCGGTGTCCGCGTCTCATGAATATGCAGGAGCCTCCTCCCTCCCTCCGTGACGTCACGGGCCGTCCCGGGGTGAGCGCCGGAGCCGCTCCGGGTCCGCGCCAGTGAGCGCGGCTGCTGGCGGTGAGCGAGCGAGCGAGCGAGCGAGCGGCTCGGCGGCGGGCAGCGGAGGCCGAGCGCGGCGGCGCCCGAAGCGCACCCAGCAGGCAAAGCGAGGCGGCCGCGGCCCGGCGGGCGCTGGGAGGCGAGAGCCGGTGCGGGCAGCAGGCGGCAGCGGCAGCTCGGCGGCGGCGGTGGCGAGGATGCTGACCGGGAGGCTGTGCTGGGTGCCGCTCCTGCTGGCGCTGGGCGTGGGGAGCGGCAGCGGCGGCGGCGGCGGGGGCAGCCGGCGGCGCCGCCTCCTCGCCGCTAAAGGTGGGTGCTGGGGAAGTTTCCTCCTCTCTGAGGAGGGAGGCAGGGCGGTCTTACGGGTGCGAGCGCGGGGACCCGGGCTCAGGCTAGATTTGCACGCCCTCCCTTGCTGCAGCTCCGCCGGCCTCTGTGCGCCCGGGATCCCCGAAGTGAGCTCCCTGCTCCCCGAGAGGCTCCACCTGCAGACGCCGGCCCAACCCTGGGCGGGGTCCAGGGACGGAGGAGAAGGGGAGGTCTGCGAGGTCGGGACAACTTTGGGGGGCTGTCTCTGGCGAGGTGGGGGCGTAGTGCGGGGGTCGCGGGCCCCAGCCCACGGACAGCTTGAGCAGGGCGCGGGCGCGGGGAGGAGAGGCAGTTGTCTGCTCCCGCCCTGAGGGAGGGAATCGGCGGCGGTGCCTTCAAAGGAGGGAGCAGAGCGTGTCTCCAGCTTGGAGGTGGGTGGAAACTTGTAGTCTCCAGGGAAGCCCCCCCACCCAGGCTCGCCTCAGGTTCCCCCAGGGCGGTTGTGGCTCCCCTGGGAACGCGCGCCCTCCGGGTGCGCGGCGGAGTCCGGAAGAAGTGCGGGATGTGACGCCCCCCACAGCCTCCCCGACTCAACTCTGCTCGGGCTCGAGCCGGCCGAGGTGCCCACCCGGTGCAGTGGGAGATCCTGACCTCCCCCCTGTTCCCTCCCAGACCGAAGCAAGGTCCGGGTAAACGCCTGGCGCTGTTAGAAAACAGTAGGCTGGCGAGCAGTGCTTACTTTGACACCTGTCTGGGTGCGTGGAGAGAGCTCTGGGTTGGGGGTAACCAGGGGGCGCATCTGAAAGGGAAGGTCACGTGCTGGCAGGACCGGGATGGGAGGGGCGCGATACGAGTAGAGAGGGAGCTGGATAGTGGTGCGCTCCGGAGAGGGAGTGGGAGATCTGGGCTCGAGCGCCCAGCTTAGTGATAACTTGTTGATTCTCAGCGCTCTTGACGAGGAGGGTGTGCGCTCGGTTTGGGGGTTGTGGCCAAATCTACCAGGTAACGAGGAGAGCGGGGAACGTGGTTCCTGGAATCTTGTCTGACCATCATCAGAGGGGGAAGGGTTTGCACCTGTAAATAAACAGCCTGTACTAGAGGCAACCTGATTTGCAAGCTGGCTTTGAACTAGAGCTTACCAGTGGCTCAGGGAGAGAGTGTATACCAGGTTTAATTACTATTGGAGGGCTAGGAGAGTGAGAGATAGACTGTTTTCCGCCCCTGGACCTCAGGGATGCTTCTCCCACAACTTGTGAGGGATAAATTTAAGAGCAGAGTTTCTGTTTATTCTGTAACCTTAAAATTTTGGTGACATGGTTTTGAAACTCTTTTATAAGCGCACGTGCGGGTTTTTTTTTGTTTGTTTAGCTTTTTGTTTTTTGTGTGTGTTTTTTTTCTCAGTCATCCCCCTCCTCCTGTACCCTTGAGAGGCAGTTTCTTTTTTAGGAAGACAAGGAAAAACTCATTCTGAAAATTTCTCAAAGTGTGGTAAAGAAGTCGCTGATATGAGGAATCATTCTGAGAGACTGTTGTTTGGTAAAAACAAGAATTAAATACAATGAGCTTCCAAACCTTTTGCCCTCCTTTCCCCATGTAGGCACTTTGTTAAACAGGCAAATGACATGTTTTTGAAGATTTTTCATCACTTTGTAGCACAGCAAATGGTATATTTATAAGCAGATGTCTGCAAACTGGGGGGAGGGGGCTCACAGCAAGTGAGGAAAAGGGAAAAGCTTGTTTGTGTAGAGGACGTGGTGTGCTTATGCATTGCGGAGTTTTCAGGTCAGAATAGAAAGCTTTGCAGGCATAAGAGAGAAAGATGAAAAAGAAAAAAATCCAGGCTCCCAGTGATGCACGTGTATGTGTATAATTATGTGCATTTTAACCATTACTTTTCATCTTCCTCACTTAGAACATATTCATTTGGTAGTGAAAACAAGCCATTTGTCTTTCCCAGTGTAAAAAGTTGATTGGCCCTGGAGGGGTAAGGGTTGCTATGTGAATCCTCCTTCTTCCTTCTTTCCTGTTCCAGCCACTAGGGGGCTGCAAAGAGCGCTGTTAGCTGCATTTTTTTTTTTAAGACAAATGTGTAATAGTTGATCAAAACAGAGACATTTATTATGACACTTTAGTTGTTATTTACAGGAGTGACTTCCCTTATTACAATGCACTTGTATTTTATGTTTCCAAATCTCACATATTCTCTGAAGAATGTATGAGACACTAAAGGTATGCTTCCTACTGCTACTGATGTTGCTTTTTCTAAGGTTCATATCATTACTACTCCCATCATTGAAAAAGAGAAAAGTCAGAAAGACATGTCAAGAAGATTGAACAAAATATAGCTTTATTCCTGAATGTAGTACTGCATTCATGTGTAGAAGAAAATCAGGAGCGTGGCGTCGAGCTGCCTGGAGGAGTTGAACGTGCCCTCTGGACAAATGTCTGGAAGCACGCCTTCCCAGCTTTGGGCTCCTGTAAGATGTCATGTCTATGTGCACGGTTCATTTTGCCTTTGGGTTCCTTGCTTCTTGCTGCAGAGACTCGAGCAGTGAATCCCTTACAACTTTTGGGGTTTTTTCACCGAATCACTGAACTTTCAGTACAAACATATTCCTGATTTCTGAAATAATCCAGTGGCCAGGCAGTTATTATAACCAGTTCCCTTTATTTTTCTATTTCTTGGCTGTTCAAAAAAGATGAACACTTCTTAGATTCCTTGAAAAGACCAGATTTCATTCATCCTGCATCAGCTATGGTTACTGGACTGGGATGCTCATGGATTCTCCGGACTATGTCTTCAGACTAGAAGATCACTTTCCTCAGCCTAATTCCTTCTGTTACTCATCACACAGTCAGGCTTAGACATGGTCTCCCCTAGGAACCTTTCCTGACTGGTCTCCCAGACTCCCAGAAAACCGTGGCTGTCTATCTGGCATGCCTATGCTCCTTGTCTGGCCCCAGCTCTCTTCTGGGAGCCTTGAGGGCTGGAATCTTCTCCTGCTTCTCCTCGCATCTCCAGGGCCATGCTGCTGCCTGGTCTCCAGGTATATGTTGAGCAGTCATTAGCGATGGGTTTGTGACCCTACCTGTTTGCAATTGAAGTGGTATTGTTTTTTGACGTAGTTAGATGTTTTCTCCTCTCCTATATAAAGTGAAATTTGGGCTTAGGGAAAATCTGGGTTTCAAGCCTAGTCCTACTGCTTCCTAGCTAGATAATCTAGGGTAAATTTTCCTTATCTATAAAATAGGGATACAAAACTCTACCTTGCAAAGTAGTTGTCAGGAGAGGGCTTAGAAATCATTTAGTTCATGGCATAAAAATGGCACTGAATACACAACGACTATAATTATTTGTTACTTAAACACTGGGTTCTAGTGTCTGAAGTTTGGTGAAATTCCCTTTTTGACCTCTTGGCAATTCAGTAGCTTTGTTCATATCTTCTCTCAGCTCAACTCTGTTCTGTCTCTCTGTGTCTCTCTCTTTGTGTATGTGTGTGTGTGTGTGTGTGTGTAAATGCTGTATATAAATATAAGTGTACATTGATACACATTTGGCTTGAATTGTAAGAACACTTACCGCTTTCACTAGTCTCTGGTTGCCTTTGAGACCAGGGACCCCTTCTCATTTGTCTCAAAAGCCCTGACACTTAATGCAGGGCCAGCCTAGAGTAAGGACTTAGAATGTGTGCTGTATAACTCCTGTATCAGGAAGAGCTCCCTCGCTGCTCTTTCATTTGGGTTAAGCATGGCTCTCTTCTGACTCCTTTTTTAAGCATGCAGGGTGAATAAAGGATATCACAAACACGTTCAAGTATATTAGATATACTTGAAGGCTGGACACGGGAGAATGAGTGGGGTGGGGGGAGGGATGCTGAAGAGTGTGGCAAGGGTGGGAGGAGATGGTACAGATGGAATAGCAGGTATCTGACTACTCATAAGCCTGCCTTTTCTTCCAATGTCATAGAATGATTATACATGTCGATTGTTCTTTTCACAGTTACCCACTTCTTAGGTTGATAAAGGAACCCCACAAGGCATGCAGCATCCGAGCCAGAAATCAGACCAAGGGGCTTTACAGCTTGTGGTTGGTTATAAGCCAGGACCAGAGAGCCAGGTGATGTCACTCAAAGCCCACTTCTGCCTCTTCTTAGTGGCTTTCCAATCCTTGCAACAGGCACTTGTCCTTATACATTCTTAGGACCTTGCTTGTCCCCTGCTCTGTGCCCTCTGCTTGTATCAGTCCTCCAGCGGCATATCTGGCCTGATCAGTTTTCCTTCGAGTTCATCTTGAGTCTCGCTCCGAGGCTCACTCAATGTCTGTCCCCCTC
Organism: Hyaena hyaena; assembly: GCF_003009895.1. Lineage (NCBI taxonomy): Eukaryota > Metazoa > Chordata > Mammalia > Carnivora > Hyaenidae > Hyaena > Hyaena hyaena. The sequence continues at coordinate 37,039 of NW_024080944.1, forward strand.
TAGGATGTTCTGGGGTACCACCAGCCCCGTGTATGCCCAAACTCTTATCTCCCTCCAGGAATCTGCTGCTTACTCGGTGGCCTCCATTTGGGGGAGAGTACCTCTGTGCACACCCTAGTCAGAGCCCAAGAAGTCCTTCCCTATGCTTCTCTCTCCTCCTCTACCACACCCCATCCTTCATCATGTCCAGTTGATTCTACTCATAAATATCTAGAACCTTCTCACATCTCTCTATGTCCATTGCTATTGCCTTCTTCAGCAAGTCTTGTGTATGAAAGTGTAAGTTTTAATTTTGACCCTGTCCTCACCCCCTCCCTCACACTACTGTCAGGATGGGTGGCAACAACTTCAGTCCACCAGGCCTGCAAGAAATTCCATCCCAGCCATCATGAATCCATCCTTCATCATCCATGCTGGGGGCTGGTAGGATCCCCAGGTTTTGAGAATAGCTTTGTACTCTTGAAATTGCTTCAAGTTTCTGTCTCTTGCAGGCTATCACTTAAGATGTCCACTGTCTGAGCAGCATGGCGCCCTGATGTGCCCAGCTCTCTATTTCCACAGGTAGCAGAATCTTTGCTACCACTGGGGCTCCAGCACTGGAAATCCAATTCCTATAACATGTTTTGTAGCCATTGCCCTGTGTGTGTGTGTGTGTGTGTGTGTGTGTGGTGGGGGGGGGGGTGCTGTAGGGATAGGAGAGAGAGTAGGACACCAGTTCTTGTCCTGGAGGAAACCAGCCCTTTTCCCATGCCTGCATCTTCCATCGCTACCATAACCCCTTCTAGCAGCTCAGATATTCTTAGAACAAAGGTTAGGACAGGAAGTGTCTGCAGAAAACTTCGGCCTGCACTCTTGCAACCCAAGCCACCTCTGAAGTGAGGATGCATGAGGGCCCAGTTGCCTTCTGAGAACAGGGGGCGTCACCCCTGATGACAGTTGCTCTCAAGATTGTTCCAGGTTCTCCAGCTTGCATGAAAGTTGATGGTCTCCCCCCCCCCCCCCCGCCCCACTTCTTATCTGGCCTTCTCTCCTCTCAGGAACCCTCCAGAAACCTCCAGACATCAAATACAAACATCTAACAAGAGCTTACTGTGTTCCAGGCACAGCTGTGAGTGTTTTATAGGTATTAATACTCCTTCTGCCCTCTAGCCACTCAATCAGATGTGTGCTTTTATTATCCATATTTTAAAGGTGAGAAAACCAAGGCCAGGAAGGTGAAGCTACTTACCCAGTTCACCCAAGTAGTAAAACAGTAGAACTGGGAACTGAATCCACCAAGTCTGGTTTCAGAGTCTACCCTCTCCTCCATCGTGTCTGTGATTCTCAGCACCCAGGGCTGAGTGGGTTGGGAACTACTTGAGACAGCTGTAAAATAACACTGATGCCTGGAACCCACCCCCAGAGATTAGGCTGGGACCTGGGATTTCCTTTAAAGTTCTCAAGTATTTCTGATGCCCAGCCAAAGCTGAGAAACACTCCCATAGGCTGCTAACAGTTCCCCAAGGAAACCTTTGTTTCTTTACATGGGTTGCAAGTCTGCTTCTAGGTGGGGGCCTTGCGCATCTATATTTTACCACTTTTCGTTTCCCCCATCAAAGTGCTTGTTGCCTTCCTGCCTCATCAGGCAGACTATGAGCCCCTCAAGGGACAAGCCTCCTGACCACCTCTGCATGACCAGTGGCCAGCACTGTCCGAGGTCCATAGTGAATGCTGAGTGTGGAGAGAGGGAGTGCCCCAGGCTGATGCCACCTACAATGGCTGTGAGACCCTGAGGGCCTTGCCCTTGCAAATCTCTCCTGGTGTGTGCCCCTTCCTGCTCTTGGTCACTGGTAGAAACTGCCCCTCAGACCTCTCCCCTTTAGTTAGCTGTCTTTCCAAACCAATTAACAGCATTCACTTTGCAAAAGTTGAAAACACTCAGCTCTACAGATGAGTCAGGAGAACATTAACCACACCAAAATGTATGAGGGCGTCAACTCCCGCAGATGCCATTGGAATGCTCACGGAGAAAGGCTATAAACGCCATTCTCATTGCTTCTAAAAATGCCTAATTGGCTGAAATTTGACTTAAATTTTGCTGATTAAAAAAAACACATCACTTTTGTGACTTTTACTGCTTTGCATTTCCATGATGTCTCTTGTAGTATATAGTTTAAAAAATCTGCAGTTTTCAGACAAGTCTGACAAAGGTCACTGTGGAGAATGAAGGAAAGCCTTATGACCTGGACCCATGGATCAGTGTGAGGCTGGGGGGCAAATCCCTCACCCCTTGTGCTACCTCCCTCCTCTACCCAAGAAAGTTCTGAGTATCCACATGGAAGTGGGTCACAAAAGAAGGTGATCAGATCTAAGAAATTTGTTTTGAGACTTTGGGACTCCCCAAACAAAATCCCACATCTTTCTCTTTTTACACTACCTTACTATTAAGTATATTTTCAGGAGAAGTTTGAATTTACTGTTAAGTCCCTTCCCAGCTCTTTGATGTACAGCCTGCATATGTCACACAGCTGGTGGTCACCATGGTTACCCAAGAATGCAGCAGCTGCAGGTCCATAAATTTTCAGGGAAAAACCAGTCAAAACTGTTAATATTATGTCAAGTTGATGTGTCGTTTTCCAATTTGCATGGATAACTGCATTGCAGCAAATTAATTAAAACAGATAAATGTTAATCTAATGCATGTCTCCTTGTAATTAATGAAATATAGCCATTACAGGGGTGTTTGATTTATTATTTTAATTTATAAAATGCCGAATTCTCCTATAAAGTTAGATATAGGAATAGGAGAAGCTGACCCATATATAGCATTAGGAAAAATAATCACATTTCTATAAATTAATCACTCTCTAAAAGGATATAGTTCATTAACACCATGAACTGAAAGTGTTAGATGTAAATTAGATTAACCTTTTTAGTGACACTTCCATTTATATTGCGTATTCTCTTCAAACCCAAAGCACTTTACGTATATTAATTCAATTAACCCTCCCCAGACCCTTGTTAAGTAAGTACATATATCAAAGTTGGAAGGGAGGAGAAATGAAACCCTTCAAAGATATTGAAATCCTGGTCTTAGGATGCATTATTTATGATTTCCTCTACAGAAGTACAGTTTATCCCGGACTTATGGAGCTTGAGAACATGAGTAGGTATACAGGCTTGCTCTCTGGGCTGCCACGAAACACTTAGCATGTCACTCTGTCCCTGAAGGCAGAGATGCTTCTGCCTGATGCTCAGGCCATATGCTCTAAGGAAACTCCTGCTTATTTCATCAAAGGTACCCTAGTGACCTTGGGTTTGGCTGTGAACAGGACATTTCCAAGTAGGTGTGGGTGATGAGAACTTAGTACTCCACTGAGGCATTCAGTGGGTCATCTTCCTCTGGGCTGGCTACTGTCCTGCAACCTTGACCTTCTAGACTCTGAGGATGGGTCAGGAACAAGACCTTGGGATGTGAATGGGAGATGAAACAAGGAGTGATATGGAAATGGAGTTTACCCTCTCATCTGGGGTCTCTCTTCAGGCTTGTCTGAGTGGGTAGTAGAGACTGCTGTCCCTTCACCTGCTGGGATAGAGCTTGAGGCCCTGAGAGAGGAGATTTGTTCTCTGTCTAGCTAAAAGATGAAAGTTTCCTGAATGAGGATCTGGGTCTTCTGCTGCGGCTTGTCACCAGGAAGGTCACATCATTACGGGGGCCATGCCTGTGTGCGGGACTTACTGTCTGGGCTCCAGTCCTCCTGAAGATAGGCACACGGGAGAGGACAGGGATGGGGGCTTGCATTAGGCGAGCTTATGGAGGAGAATGAGGGGTGGAGACTCTAAGCACTCACTTAGCTTGATCGAATGGTTGTTTGAGGTTCTGAATGTTTATTTTTCCAGCTCTTTCTGCTTCAAGTTCTCAAATCCACAGGTGTTCTCTTAGGGGCAGATTCTCCCTATATTCCACACACCAGACCCTTTTGAAATGCAGTTCATGTCACACAACAGCCTGTAGCTCGAGGTACCAAACCTACCGTGGGCAAAGTTAACCTAAAGGGATGAATCACTAATGGTTAGACATGAAATCAAGTGTAGAACAAGTTTGGAGTATGGGGGATTCTTTTACCTGCTCCTGGAGTTAGCAAATCACTTGTTCTAGTCCCCCTGGCTCACATGCAAGGGCAAGTTAAGCCCACACAGTCCTAGAATCTCAGCTCATTGTGCTCTGCCAGAACTTCTTGGCACACAGCTCATACTGTCAAGTGCCTCAGCTTCTTCCCTCCAGACCCTGTCTGGGAGGGGTGAAGAATCAGGACTTAGACCCAAGAACGAAAAGACAAGCCCCCACTCAGAAATACATAGAAACTCTGGGAAATGAAAGAAGTATTGAGTTTGCAGTTCATGGTATTTTAAGAGCCTTCCTTCCCTCCCTTGTCTTCCTCCCTCCTTTCTTTCACTTTTTGGTGTTGTTTTTATTTTGTCTGTTTGTTTTTGTTTGTGGGAGGATGGATGGTCATTCGGAGTAGGAGAGGATAGGAGTAGAAAGAATTTCATATCCAAGACCTAGATTTTACCTTCCTGGCTTTTTGGTTGGTAGTTTTTCCTAAAGGGAAACCAATTATCTCTGCTTTATTGCACCATCATCAGAGATATCAAGATGGTTATGTCTTGCTTGATTATTAATTTTAAAATTTAAGACTTTTTAACGATTTTATTCTTTTAATTGGATATCATGATTACAGCTGCTTTTTTTTTTTTATTGCACTTACATCTTCTCCTCTTTGAACAGTCCTCTGCCTCCTTTCCACCCTAATTTCCCAGTAGTTAAATCCCAGCCCTCCCACCTAGAGGAACTCAACTCAGAGGCCAGTTAAGGATCTTTGCTTGAAACCATCACTTTTTCTGGAGTTTTGCTTCCAGATTGTGAAGCCCAGGGGGAAAAGGGAAGAGCTTGAGTCAGCCTTCGGCACCTCTGTCATTCCACCTTTTCCCCATCCTGTGATTGCTCATCCTGCTCACCCCCACCCCTCTAGGGTGTCTCTCTCTCTTTTTTTAATAGTTTATTGTCAAGTTGGTTTCCATATAACACCCCGTGCTCATCCCCACAAGTGCCCTCTGGGGTGTCTCTTCTCAAGACCTTGGTGGCCCTAAGCTCTGCATTTGGAGGTAGAGTTTGGTTACTCTCTGGAGCCAATCTTTAAAGTATTGTGAATAATGATGAGAATTCTCCTCCTCCTCATCTTACAGTTTGTTTTCTTGATCCAATGGAAAATGTGAGAAAGTATCTTTAGAAAACTTTGCTGCTTCTACTGATTGGAACTATCCGTGCTTACTAAAGACAGAGGACTTGCTATATAGCAACAACTTCAAAACAAGTCACCTGGTTCACACTTCCCGCTAAATGGGCTCCTTTATAGGAGTTTTGGGACCACCATGACTCCTGCCCCAAGTCTAGAGACACTGGTGCCTAAAGCTCTATTTACATCATCTTATCAGAGAGGAAGCCCATGTGACTTGCTGGGAAACTAAGGTAATGAAACATGATGCCTGGTCTCATTTGGTGATGTTTGCATTTATACAGTGCTACTCCACCCATAAGGTTAAACAGTCACACATTGGTGGCATTTAAGGCAGCATGGTAGGCTGCCTGGAGGGTGTAGAGAGTGAAGAAGATAGGTCTCTGTCATGGTGCTCAGACCATACTAGAATGATATCAGTTCCTGTGCCCAAATTGTGTGGACCCTCCAGGAATGAGTCTATGAGACATACCTTATATCACCTGAAAGTCGGTAGTGGGCGGCCACAGATCTTAGGAAACTGAGCTCCAGGCCATGCTGACTGCCAGTGCTGATGGGTCTTGAGTGCCTCTCAGTCTTGGGTCCTAGCAAGAGAGAACCTGATATTTAGTATGGATAGCTTCTGTGGCTATGGGTGACTCCAATTCCCTGCTTTGTGGGCCTTTCTTGTGCTTCTGTGCTGCTGCACATCATGCCTTACCTGCTGCCCCACTTTTGCCCTGCCTGGTAGCCTGGCAGTAGCCCTCACTGTGGGCACCTCTCCTGGGAATCCTTCCCTTTTTCCTCCCTGGACAAGGGAGGTATTCTTCTTGCCCCATTACATAGCTGCCATACAGACTTCTGCAGTGGCACTTATAAGATTATATTGTTACCTGCTTGCCCTCCCCTCACTAAACTGTGCATAACTCAAAGTCAGAGTCTATGACATCCTCATTCCTGTGTCTCCAGAAGCTTTGGGTGTAGGGAGGGTGGATGAGTGTTGGCTAGAGCTCCCTGGAAGCCACCTCTTTGCCTCATGTGGGATGCACGGTTGGGATGGAATTTTTCTTGTTAAATTTTTCTTGTTAAATTTTTCTCCTTAATCCTCCTGGGTCCCAGTGCAGGCACCCCTGAATAGGGCTGGTGGGGCAGGATGATTTGGTTAGGAAAGGTCAGCATCACAGGCTGGCTACTGGCTATCCCTGGCATGTGCTGGTGCATTCCAAGATGGGGAGATGGAGCCAGGCTGGAGATGAGTGACCTTCTGGGTGTGAGATGGGTATGGGGGAAGCTAAATGGTTCAGGGTCTTGTACCTCTGAAGCCAATGATACTGGGGGCCATTGCCAGAGTGTATCTTCTTCTGGGATAAGTAATGTAAATTAACTTTCCCATCAATGAAATCGCTTAGTCATAAGCTCCATCTTTAATTTGTAGCCTTGAACATTTGAGAGAACATCTTTTGTCACTGCACTGATGACAATTTAGTTGTGGCCATCGACAGCTATAGGGCTAACACTCTCCCCACCACACTGTTCCGTGTCACCCTGGGGATCCTGTGTGTTCCAGTCCACATTCTCTTAAACCCTAGATCATAGAAATCCTACATATGTAAAGCATGCTTTCTTTTCTAAACAGGTCATTAAAAGCACTTTGCAGTTTATGATGCCTGATGCATGGGTATGTAGAGGCAAGGGTGAAGTGTTAAGTAGAAAAGCTTTGTCATCAGTTAAAATGGGACTACCACATGAGATGAGGCCCGTAGAGTTCTCCCACCACAGACAGGGAAGCAAGCAAGCAGGAAGAGGTATCAACTTCTGGCTGTGCTGAGATTTCTAGGCTGTGCATGTAGTCCACCAAAAAATGAGCAAATGGGAAACTTTCCGAAGTCAAAACATTTACTTCTGGATCTAAGGATATACTGGTTCAGTACTGAGCATTAAAGCTTTGGCACTGTGCACAGGGAAACCCCACCTTCCCCAACCAGACCAAAACCTAGAACTTCTGAGGCTGGCATCAGAAAGGAGAGCTCCTGGGGACCCCCCACAGGGATGTGGTCTGTGGGGCAGGTGGCTAAAACGGCTCTATGACCCTGATGTCTCCCTTCTAGGGGTAGGGGGTTTTCTGTGGATAATGCTGCCACTCCCTGCATGGGCTGGAGTAGGGACCCAGACCAGATGGAATTACCCTCTTCCTGTAGCTGTGGCTCAAGTGGGGACATTTCCATTTATTCCCACATCAAGACTTAGAGCTTGGACCCAACAGCGTTTTACTAAAATCTCAGGGTCCAACACAGGGAAATATAGTAAAAGGGTTATGAATCCAGACCACTGGTTTTCATCCCTGTCAGAACAAATGGCCCCTTTTTACAACAAAGATTTTGTAGTGCCCCCATTGTTATCCTGCAATGAAATTTACTGATACTATTACCTGCTTGTATACATAATTTAACAAATCAATGTAATGCCTTGACTGAAATATAAAGGAACTCAAAGGAAAATGTATAGTAAAATAATATGTAGTGCTCTGGGCCCAACTCTACTGGAGAAAGTAATGAATTAGATGCTTGCTGTGAATCCCACAGCTATAAATGCACCCACGTGTGTTGTATTGGCAGTTCAAATGTCATGGGTAGTATTGGGGTGATGTAATTTTTAGATATGGTGAAGTATTTCTGGTGAAGTCCTGAACACGAAAAGTATACTCTGGCTTCAATTTATAGGGTGGCTGTATTCCTGGAAAACTCAGGGTTTATTAAAGCTATACAAACTATTTAGCTGACTCACTCCAGGGCCACTGGCATAAGGAGGAGACTTTGGGGCTCTCGATGATGTGTTGGGGGACATTCAGCCCAAGAGATGCCTGGACACCTGCAGTTTGTTCGTTCACTCACTCACTCACTCACAAATTCTCAGATCTAGGAGACACCAAAGAAGGATCCCATATATATGTGCTTAAATTGCCTTAGAGGGTAGACAATTTCTGGAACTATAGCCTTCCTGGGTGCCTTTTGGGGAAAAGGAAAATGCCACCTGGACAACTGAAAGAAGTTTTCATATTTCACAAGAATAAGGCTTCCCAGCAAGGTGTGTTGGAAGACCACATTAAGCCCATCAACCATGTGCTGGAACATTAAGTAGACCAGTGGAAGAGAGGACTACTGTTTTGCCTCCTGTTACGTATAGAGATACCTGCCGGTCCTTCCCCTCCTCTGTTACTCTACTCCATAATCACAAGGGCAGGTGGGAGGGGAGGGGGCAGACCACACTGAGCCCCTCCATCAGAGATTTGGGAATGCCTTGCCTTTGTAGGGGGGCGGGGGGAATAGAAGATCTTTCAATTAGATAGGACATCTATGTTAAAAATGACCTGGATTGAGCCTTAGCAACTGAAAGAGAGTGAAAAGCTATGGAATGGGCTGAAATATCTTTGAGACACTTCCTACCCAGGAAAGAAGAGGCTGATGTAGCATAGTGGGGGGGGGGGGAGGGCAAAAATAACATCATTTTATGTTTATAACCCAATGGATTAAAGTCCAACAAACAGTTTAGAGTACTCATTATGGTCAGTACTGATATTTCAGAGTTAAAACCCTGTTCTTGGGGCACCTGGGTGGCTCAGTCAGTTAAGCATCCGACTTCGGCTTAGGTCACGATCTCATGGTTTGGGGGCTCCGTGCTGACAGCTTGCTCAGAGTCTGGAGCCTGTTTCAGATTCTATATCTCCCTCTCTCTTTGACCTTCCTCCCTGCTCATGCTGTCTGTCTGTCTCTCTCTCTCTCAGAAAGAAATAAAACATAAAAAAAATGCTGTTCTCTTGAAAAATTGTTCCTTAGTGTTCTCATTGATAATGTAGAGGATGAGAGGTTTTTTTTTTTTTTAATGTTTCAGATTAGTGAAATTTATTACATTAGAAAAAGGATGAATACATATTTTAAATTGGTTGTTACATTAAGGAACTCCACTGTTCTCACCTATTGTTATGGACTATAGCAGCCTCAAACTGTACCTTAGAACTTACTAGAAATGCAAATTTCTTGGGCCCTACCCAATGTTACTAGATTAGAGTCTAATAGTTTTTTGGGAAGAAAAGACAGTAATATCCATGACTCAAAGGACTACCTATCCCCTCCTCTCAATTGCTAACGCCTCTCTCCCTTTGTTTGTTTGTTTCTTTTTTTTTATATAGTTTATTGTCAAGGTGGTTTCCATATAATACCCAGTGCTCATCCCACAAGTGCCCTCCTCCATGCCCATCACGTCCCTTCTCCTCCCCCACCCCCATCAGCCGTCAGTTTGTTCTCAGCATTCAAGAGTCTCTCATGGTTGAGGATGAGGGTTTTTTATTGTGTTGTTTTTAATCCCTAGGTGTCTTATTTTTCACCCTCCCTTCACATAAGCTTGAGGTATTACTAAGAGAGAGGCTGAATTGCCAAAGAGAGTTTCTGTAACTTTGAGATGAAAATGCATTTTAATATTCAGATTTAATAGGAAATGGTATATCCCCTTAATAAGTAGTTCAGTGACATTTGGTAGTTCTGTAATATTTGACTTGGAGTGGAGTTTATAAAAATTTCAGCCCAACAGTAACTTCAGGGCACTAAGGGATGTATGTATTTCTGAAATAAGAAGACCTGGTTGACATTCTGATTCTAAAATCAACATCATCTCTTATGCGTCACCATATTTTCAATTATAATGGACTATAAGCTGTGAATTTAAAAGCAGCTTCCCTGCAAGTTCCCGCACAGACCCAGCTTGTGTGGAATAAAGAGAAGAGCCTGGGTGGGAGGGAGAGTTCTCACGCCCACTCTTCCAACTTAACTTACTAAAATGCTTCCTTCTCTGAGTAGGCTCTGCTCTCACCCCACCCCCACCACACATTGGTTCCTTGGGGATTTTCTTGAAAGTGGAGTCTTTTCTAATTTCCTGGGGGAATTTGCATTCTGATTTGCCTGAAATGGTTGAACTTGGGAAAGGTAAAATCATGGCAGTAAAAGCCTGAGGTTGTATGAAATACCTCTGACAGCTAGACAAAAGTATTTCTAACAGGAAACTTGGGGATTAAAACAAGTGTCTAGGGCATGGTGTTCTGTTATCTCTTTGGCATTTCAGGATGAATTCAGACTTTCTCTGCTTGTTTGTTTCCCATTCCAGCATCGTCTCACTCTCCAAGTAAAAAAAAAAAAAAAAGCCCTAACAGGATTATATCAGGTTCCAGGAATTGCAGTTTTTGGCAGCAGTTAAGGTGAGGGGTTACCCTTAAGCAGCCCTAGGATGCAGTGGTTTTGTGGAGTACTGTAATTTTTTTTCTTTGCCAAGAGGCTCAGAAGTAGACCTCTGAGCACCAGAGGGCAGTCCCCAAACCACGTCTGTGATGGCCAGCCCGGGATGAAGAAGGGCCAGCTCTTTTCCCCATCTACCCCATTCAGCGAGGCCAGAGGAATAGAATAGCTATGGAGTTAGGTGGAACCTACAACCAGTGGCTTGGAATTAGGGACTTCCTCCCCCCCCACCCCCCAGGGGATGTGCACTCCAGGCTGGAGGTTATTGCAGGTCCTGACCCCCTCTTTAACTTGCGTTGTCATCAGACTCCATAAGATGCAGGTTGGATAGAGAAAAGACAGTAGCCGTGGAGATGTGTGGTGGGAGGGGATTTATGTGGCCCTGGACAATCGTAACAGACACCATTGGTGCCATGCCCGAATTCCCTCTGTGCCTGCCATTTTCATGCATTCAGGCCCTACTTCCAGCACCAGTGGCCTTTTGCCGGTGGCTTTTTCTGGCTACGAGACCCTTCTCTTTCTGTTTATGTGCCAGGTCAGAAGACCAGGACTTAACACCCCCAGGAATGATCCTCCACCCATGATTGACAGGAGTTGTTGGGTCAGTACCCCAGCACCCTTGCCACTCTGGTGAGAGACTATATGAAGCTTTTCACACAGTCCCCTGAAGTCCCCGGAAGCCTGGGCACCACTTGCCCATGGTATTGACTTGCTTCCATCCTTTGTACCTGAGTCCCTGCTCCACTCTCCTACTGGTCTTTCCTGACATCACCTCCCAGATAAATCACCTGCATCCAAAATCATGGACTCAGGTGGGGCCTGCTTTTGAGGGACCTCGAACTGAAAGCGGGAGTGAATGAGAGAAGGTATTTTGTAGGGAGTGCATGCTATGCTCTCTGTGAGCTCTTCCTCTACACCATCCCTGGGGGTAAATCTTAGATCTCAGGATCTGAACATCGACAGTCCTTGGCACATCCAGGCAGACTTGCTTGGTGGCTGTGCGTTCCCGAGGGACATTTGTAGGACTGCTCATCCCTACCTCGTGTCTCCCTTCAGTGAACATTGAGCACTCATGTGTAGCGCTTACACATTCCTTCACACCTACTGGGGTTAGAGGCCTCCCTGCAGCAAATGCCCTGTGCAGTGCTCTGTGGCCAGCTGGAGCAGGCACCTGGCCCTGCAGTGGTGGTGGCTTTTATTCTGGGCCCAGGACTCTCAAGGCTCCTTGAGGGCAGGGTGGCACCAGCTCCTTCCCCAAGATCTGAACTAAGGTTACCTCCCTGCCCTCTTGAGGTGACAGGAGTTGAATTAGGCTGAGCACCTACAGCACACGATCATTCACATGTCTGAGGGAACATCTGGCCTCTGACTGCAGCCAGATTTCTCCAATGTCTATTTTCAGCATTCTCCCAGAGCACCTATAAGTGAATTTGCAAAGCAGGTACCTCTGTCTGCGGCACTTCCTTCACTGATGTGGCACAGCGGGCAGAAGGAAAAACCTCCCCATCTGCTCACCTTGGCTTGCCCACCGGTCTGAATTCCTGCAGTTCTATTATTTCAGGTGAGGCACTGCAAAACCTGGCTGATACAAGTTCCGCCCTTTCTCTGAGAGACTTACTGCGCTGAGCCATTGTCAGCTGAGCTGTTTGATGTGAATTAGTCCCTCAGCCCACATGGCCCGGGCTCAAGTGCATGGGATTTAGTTTTTTTTTTTATTATTCTTTTGACACCCAAATGACTTTATTTCAGAGGTGAGTGCTATCAGCATATAAAATGTATGTAAATAGGCCATTTCAGGTGCTGAACACAACATCTGATTTATTTAAAAAGTTCTCTTAATTATGGGTGGCTGACTGATGTGTGGTATATAAATAGTGTATGGATCCTGGTGTATGGATTGTTTTATTGGTCCTGATTATGCCACTTAGAAGCTATGTGATCTTGGAAGAGTTGCTTAACTTCTCTGAACGTCATATTTCTCATCTCTAGGATGGGTATATTAAGTCCTATCTCAAGATGCTGTTATAAAGTAAGTGCACCCAAGGACCTAAAACATTTGGTATACAAGAGTCTGGTGTTCTCGTTATCTTTTGCTGCCCAGCAAACTACCCCACAGCTTACTGATAGAAGGCAATCATTTTATATGCTCACAGATCCCATGGCTCGGGAATTTAGATAAAGGAGAGCGAGGAAGAGAGGGTAGCCTGCCCTGTTGCATGATGTCAGTGGTCTTGAATGACTGGGAGTTGGTTGGGATCACCTGGAGGTTTCTTTATTCATGAGTCTGGTGCCTGGGCTGGTAAGGCTCAAGGACTGAGCTCAGCTGGGGCTACTGACCAGAGCCCGCACACGGCCTCCGCTGTGGTTTAGCTTCCTTCCTGTGCGAAGACCTTGGGATGGTCATACCTCTTACCTACCTGGTAGCTCACGGGTCCTGTGCACCGAGTAGAAGCTGCATGGCTCTCATGGACCCAGCTGGACCCCTCTCCTAAGTCATCTAGAAGCCGGTCCTCCTCACCTCTAGGGTAACTCTTGCTAGATGATTCTTCCCTGGTTCTGCTTGTCTCTGACTTTGGCCTTTGCCAGAGCGGTCATGACTTTCCCATGGCCCAAAAGGGAAAGGATGGAGGATGCTTATTTCCTAGGCGGCAGGCCCAGGGCGCACCCTGTGTGGGGGTGAGGGCAGGTGCAGCATGCGTGGCAAAAACTCTGAAGGACAGGCAGGTCCCTGTAGTGTTGTGCCCGAATCGCGAGTCCCGGGAGACCTCCAAGGAGCCGACACCGATGCAAGTACATAAGGGTCTTTATTACAAGCTCAAGCAGGGGCTCACCCGTCTACCGGCGCAGCGGCAGCAAGGAGAAGCCCCGAACAATAGCGAGCAGGGTTTTTATGGGGTAAGGGACGGGGTGTTACAGTGCACATGTTGTACGTATTGCATCATCACATAAGCATCAATCATAATTGTACAGCACCCATGATAACAGTTTTGACCATTCAGTACCTGTGAGGCGTCGGTTACTTTTGGTGGGACCCAATCATGACCTTTGAGAATCCTTTGAAAATGACCAATTATGAGGTGAGCTCAAAGGGCCTACGTGGGGTTTAGGCAAGCGGTGAGTGATTGGCTACTTTGTTCAGAGTAACTACCTGCAGTTCCCAGCCCTGACTCAGACCACTGGAATGTTACACATTTCTTTTGATTGGCTGATCTGAGGGTGGTTTCAGCTGAAGCTTTTCCTGGAACTGGGCTACTGCAGCCCGAGGTGGCTCTTAATGGAGGACTTAATTTCAGGCTTTTCAGTAGGAGGTTGGGCCTGAAGGCCAAAGAGGAGTGTGGTAACAGTGGTGAGACTTGGGGGTTAGTTGTCCCTATCCTAGAAACTTTACACACATCAGCTCATATCATCCACACAGGAGCCCTGTGATGTGGGTCTCATAACTTCCCCACTTTGTAGGAAGAAGCTGAGTGTCTGACTAAGCTTTAGTAAGTGTGTCAGCACTGGCCTTGGGTCTAGAAGCCAGATTTGTCTGACTCCAGAGCCTGGGCCCTTAACATCACTGTGGTATGGAGCATAGCATCTCAGTTGGTGGCACATTTTCATATTTTCTCTACTGTGCATTAATCATTTTCCCTGACTCCTGTTCTGTACTCGCTGAGGGCAAGAGTATGTCTTTTCCTCTTATATTCCTCTCCTGTTCACATGCGATACCCTTAGCAAATAACACTGGGGCTTGGCAAAGAGGCTATCATCTCTTTTCAGGGGCCCAGTGAAATGATTTTCTTGTTAGCCACACCAGCTGGGCTCCGGTGGGTTGGGGGTAACTTCCCTCAGCAAGGAAGGCATTGTTGCTTATATCCTAGTCTCCAAAGGAGAGTTTGTTCTAGTTTATTGTTGAAGTATGGGTTTTGAAATTGAAACACAGAAAGTCTACTAAAGGGATGTCCCATTTGGAACGGGCTCTCTCTCTCTCTTTTTTTCTTTTCCTGTTTTCAGGTTAAAAGCAATAACCAGGAAGCAAACAGAATGAAAATCCTCTAAAGAATATTGTGAATGGCTCTGACGGGTTAAAGCTGCTGGATACATGTGAAATTTACATGACAAAAACCTGAGCACAATGCTGATTGTCATTCACCAGTAATAGCATTCCCTGAAAAGCTAAAAATCTTAATTAAAAAAAAAAAACATTGCATCATTTATATTTGCTGGTAAGTGTCCCTTTGCCTGAGGAACTACTCAGACTACACTCTTGCTCTCCCCAAACTTAACTTCACCAAGGCTGGGTCGCTTCCTCCTTGACCCCTCACCCCCACTTCTTCCTGGGTTTGGCAGGCTGCCTGGAGCATAGGAGGCTTCAGGAATGATTGGAAAGACAACTCTCTGCCCTTACATCAAGAAGATGTAAGTTTTAGTGGGGAAATTAATGAGCTGACAGATTAAAATATTAAATGGTGATTCTGGACAGGAGGGCAACACAAGCACTGAGTGAGGCTGGAGTGTCAGGGCTGGTGGAGATGAGGAGAGGTGAGGAGGGAAGAAGATGCCTGCTCTGTGCTGGAGGAGGGGATGACTGCCAGCCACAGCTGACACTTAGAGTTGGGGCACAATAGTTGTTTTGCCCTATAGGTCAGCACCACCTCCTCTCCCTCTAGGACTGGGTGCCTTCCTCTGCTCCTTACCCACAACCTCCATCCAAGTTCTCCCCTTGTGGGGAGAGATAAAGTCTACTCATCTGGGATTTTTTCTGTGAAGCTTTACCTTTCTCCTCCTACAGCGGTGCCCTGACTCTTACCTGTACATACCTCAAAAAGACTTCATTCAATATTCCCCCTCCTTTTTTTTTAAATTTGAGAAGGTGAGTTTGCCTACCAGATAGTGAGGTCTATAAAGAGGCCGACCTCATGCCTGAATTCATCCCTGTTTTCCAGCCTGGTAACCAGCTGTCAACTGGGTGAGGGCACAAGGAGTGAATGGATGTTGATTCAAACAGATGCCCTGGAGTGTGTGGGGCTCTGAGGGTTCTGGAGAAAGAAAATGATGTCAGCCAAAGTCAAGAGAGAGTATGTGCCATGTAGGATGCATGCTGAGACTGGCCCATTTGCCATAGGCTTTCATATGAGGCCTGGGGAGAATGGCACCCCCTTTCTAATGTAGGGCCCTAAGGCCCTGAGCTCGTGGGGCTTGGGCTAGCACAGGAAATGTTCTCAGGCACAGAAAGTCTCAGAAATACCACAGGAGCCTGTGTGTCAGACTCATCAAAGGCAAGCGCTTTCCCTTGTTTTTCTGATTCTTTTTTCCTGCTGAGTTACTGCCCGTGAGTTACTACCCATCAGTGGGGGACCCTGTGTGTTTGATGTAGATCCACACTGCAGATGAGGCCAGAGCCATACAGAGACGGGGCCCAGTGAGGGTACCAAGGCTGATTTTGCTCTCCTTCCCAAGGGGAACCTGGGACCAATTCTTACTCAGACGGCTGGCCAGAACACATACTGTTCCTGCCTGATTGGATACATTGTTGCCCTGGAACAGAGTATGGCCACCAGAACCCTTACCCATAGTGATGTCTCTTAGGATCTTGGGGGTGCGGTTGTCAATGAGGACCAGGAACACAACTGGGCCACTTTTGGGAGGGCTTACTGGTCACATGGTATAGGTGCCCCACCTCTAGCCCTTGCCCAAGAGGTATGAGAGTCAGCGATGCGTGCTCATTTTCTTCTGAGCTTTATCTTCCTGCTGTCCATATTTCCCTTTCCTCTGCCTCAGTAGTTACTTTTGTCCTTTGGCACAGCCTGCATTTCTGCACAAAAGATTGAAATCCATCATAGCATGTGTTGGGGGAAAATGAATAAAATAATAAATTTGATTTTTGCCCAGGGAGGCATGATGAACCTGGAAGACACTACTGGTTAAGATGTACTTGGTGGGCTTAGGGAATACGCACTAGGGGAGGAAGATGCATTAGGAACTTTTGCAGAAGTTAGGAACCTCTGCAGAAGTATACCTGGCAGTCTGCGCTCCTTCCAATGAGTTGGTGTGTAGCTCTGTTGAGTCAAGATTGGACAACAGTCTCATGCAGGGAAAAACCAGCATGTCTGGGAAAAGACGTACTCTGTGAGGCATTGTGCATCACATCTCCATTAGGTATACCATATTCATCAATTCTAAGGCGATTTTATTTCAAATGTTAATGTCTCTAAAACAGGATGAATCTTATAATCATGGTCCTACATGTCATGAAAGGCAATACATGGCAAGCAGTGTCATTCATTTGCCTTTTTGCTATCAGATCTGTCCCTGCTTTGCTGTTGCTTTACTCTGTATGGCAGGGAACTGTGTTCTCCAGCTGCCTTGCCAATGGCTCTGGTTAGGTACAATCATTGGGAGGCATTGGTGGAAGACTGAGGAAAGTGGAAAAGGGAGAAGCCAAAATATTCTTCCCTCTCTTCCTCTGCATGGGGTGATCCCATTGCCGCCATACATCTGCCCTTGCTAATTCCCCTCCTGCAGGGGAGGCCTGGCAGCCTTTCAGGTTGGCATCTGTTGACCCTTCCTTCTCATTTGTCCCTCCAGCCCTGGATGGTAGTGGCTTCCTGCCTTGCCATTTGCTGTTTAACTTCCCTATACTACCTACCTTGGGTAACTAATTCATTGCATTAAACTTCCTTTCTTTGAAGTACCTATAGTAGTTACTGTTTCCCTTGTTAGATCCTGAGTAATACAATGATCTATCATCACAAGATTTAGCACTGAGGAACCATTATTTCTTTTCCCCAGATGCATTCTACTGAATCTGGTTATGTTGAGGTTACCAACAGTCCCTTTGATGCCAGTCGCAAGATTCTTTGAGGTTTGTGGCACTTGACAGTGTAGCTATCCCCTTTTGTTGAATTTTTCCTTTTCCCTGTTACCTGGGGTATCCACTTCTTCCCCTTTGCTTCTTAAATTTCCTCGATCTCCTTTGCCCAGATACGTCTTCTGTAACTCCCTTAAATGTTGGGTTCTATAGATTCTCAGGATTCCTCTGCCCTCCCCCCCCTTTTTTTCCCACTCCACCTGCCCACACCCACAGCTTTAAATACAGCCTTTTTGCAGCATGGAACTCTATCCCAAGCTTCAGACACAGAATTCCACTATCACAAATTCAAAGTGTTCTTGACTGAACTCCCCTTGTCCATCCCTCACCATATATCAGCTCATTCCCCTGTATTCAATATCTCAAGTAATAGAGCCTCATCCATCCTGAGATCCAGATTAGAAACATCAGAGGGTCATTTTAGACTCTTCTCACTACCTCCCAAGTCCAGCTGGTTTCCAAACTGTATACCCAATATTGTATATAAATATTTAACAATCAGTTCTTTCTGATTCATGGTACTTGCCAATTTTTTGTGTAGGTATTCCCATCATGGCTGTGATTTCAAGATACTGGTGTGACATCACTGAACATGCACTTGGGAAGAGATGTGCACAATCAGTTCTTATGAGCTGGTATACACATGTTCCACATACCACTGTACTATTGCCACTCTTTCATCCCATCTTCTCTTTCTCAGCCTTGGCCCCTGTTGAGATGCCTCCTTACTGCCTTTTCAGTCTCTTTCCCTTCCAAGCATCCTTCACCAGACCTGAGCACATCAGCCCCTAACCAAGAAGCTGTAGGAATTTCCCATTACTTAGGAGAATCTCAGAAGTAGAGTCGTCTTGGTCTTGATCCTGGAGGATGCAGCCATGCCTATTCTCCCAGGTCTAACACTGGGCTTGAGTCACTAAGGGGCTGATTCTCTTGACATTTTGCTTCCTTCTGTGTCTTTCATCACTTTAGCTGTTTTGAGTATGCAATCATATATTTGCCTGGTGGGCTGTGTATTCATGACCATGAAAGAAGCCAGGGGATGATTCAGCTTTGTGCCTGGGGGCTGGGAATGGAGCCAGGGGATTCTTATGATAAGGGGGTAGATCTTTTGAATGTGTCAGTCATTTTGGGCTGCTGCAAAGACTCTCATGAAATAAATTATAGTTTAGAAAGAAATTATTAATCTTTGGGAGATTACTAAATAGGTCATGAAAAACTGAAGATTCTCTTGGATATGTGTTACAGTTAGAGAAAACAGATTCAAATGCATAGCCATGCCTTCACCTAATTGCTAGCCCTTTCTTCTAGAAATAACAAGACTTTGCTGAATGCCTGCTTGGGGTGGGCACTGGAGATACAGAGATGAGCGAGACATGGCTGAAGCTCACAGGCTAGAGAGTGACCACGGAGTCCAAGTACTTCTGTCTCTTGTTCATAAAGGGAAGGCAGGGAAAGACTTCTGAAGTCATTCTCAGCCAATTAGCACTTTTGCCTCATCTTCCTCTTTATGCATGCAGCCAAAGTCCCATCAACCCTACGCCTACCTCCCAGGGCTCCTGTTTTGTTGAGGTTTTGATTAAAATAGGAGATGACTCTGAAAAGCTGACTGTGTTTAAGAATATAGAATTATTCATTTGTGTCATCATTGTGTAAGCGTGCGCGTTCTTACCTCTTTCCTAGATATTACGGCAGTGTGGGGTGGGGGTGATGGGAGATGTAAATGCATAAAAAGATTCCACCTCTGCCTTTCAAGGGGCTTACACTCAAAATATGGATAGAAATGGAGTTTCAACAAATTGTAGAATAAAATTAGGTGACAACATATGGTGTGCACCAGTTGGTGCTCTAGGTGGTCTAAAAGTAGAGAAAGGGACATGGATTCAAGTTATAGAGTGGTAAGTTGCAGTGAAGACATTTCTACATTTTCACAGATGCAAGGATTAGAGAAATGCAATCTGCTTCTTATCCTTACAGCAGGGTTTGCTTTTACAAGGAACATGAAAGACTAGAGGGTTTCTTTGAATATTGTTTATTTTATTTATTTTGTAATTTAAAAAATTCATTCTCATTGTAGAAACTTAAGGAAATACACAAAAAAATAGTAACAGTGCTTAAAATTTTGCATTAAAAGATTAACAATTATCCATATTCCCCATCACTCAGAGATAATCCTAAAAATATTTCAGAGATTTTTCTATGCATATTTTTACATAATTTAGTTCATACCATATATACAATTTATATCTTGCTTTTTTCACTTAACATTATCACATAAGTATTTTTCCAAGTTATTAAAAACTCCTCATAAGCATTGCCTTTAATGGCTACATAATATTTCAATATGTGAGTATATCCCTAATTTATTTGAGCAGTCATTTTGTCAGATATATTAGTGATTTCCATATTTTTTTGTTATAAATAATCTTGCAGTGAAAATTTTGTCTTTTTATGTCTTGGGATACAGTTCTAGAAGAGGTTTCAGAGGATAAGGCCATTTAAGGTTCCTGATATGTTTTGCCAAACTGCTTTCTAAGAGAGATCCATTGGTTTATATTCCTATTTAAAAATGTATTTTTAACATTTATTCATTTTTTGAGAGACAGAGACAGAGTATGGAGGGGGGATGGCAGAGAGTGAGGGAGACACAGAATTTGAAACAGGCTCCAGGCCTTGAGCTGTCAACACAGAGCCTGACACAGGGCTCAAACCCACAGACTGTGAGATCATGACCTGAGCTGAAGTCAGATGCTTAACCGACTGAGCCACCCAGGTGCCCCTACATTACTATTTATATCTATTTCTCTTTCTTCTATTATCCATTAACAGGTATAATTAATATACAATGAGCTTTACATATTTCAAGTGTACAATTTGATAAATCTTGATATACATATATACCCACGAAGCCAGCATCTCCACAAAGATAATGAGCAAATCTGTCACTTCCCAGCTTTTCCTCATGCCCCTTTGTACTCCCTCCCTGCAGACAATCACTGTTCTGCTTTCTATCACTGTAAGTTTGTTGGTATTTTCTAGAATCTAGAATATATATAAATAGAATTATACAATATGTACTCTTCTTTTTGTCTGGCTGCTTTACTCAGCATACCTATTTTGAGCTTCACCTGTTGTAGCATACATTAATCATTCATTCCTTTTTATTACTGAATAGTATTCCATTGTGTGGATGAGCCCCAATTCATTTATCCATTCAGCTGATGGACATCTGGGTTGTTTGCAAATAAAGCAGCGATGAACATTCATTTACAAGCCTTTAGTGAACATATGCTTTAATTTCTCTTGGGCAAATACCTAGGAATGGAATGGATGAGTCATATGGTGCTTGCATGTTTAACTAACATCTTTTGTTAGTAGTAATTACCTCTTAAGATAAAACATAAATGCATTATAATGATAATTATTATTTTTAAATGATTTTAGCTGGCTCAGTGGACATGCACTGGTTCCCTGATCAAAGATGAGGTGAGGGAGGAGTGGAAGTGAGGAGGGGCACAGAGACCCCTTTCTTGCCCCACCTTTAGGTATTCAGCGGAGAGTGACCAAGGGGGATGGTCTGTGCACAGTTCTACAACCCAGTACTCCCCACAGTGGGTCTGTAGCCCTGGCCCTGCTCATGACACCTCTAGACCTCTCCCCATTTTCCTCAGAAGAACAGACTTGGGCCCTTCTGATCTCTGATTGGAGTGTCCTACTTGGGCTCAAATTTCTTTCTCTTCACAGTACTTTGTGATGAAGTCACCTGGTCCTTCTCTGCTAGTCACATCACCCCCTTTACCTTGTCTACACCTAGTAGCCTTCCTAAGGGAAAAACTAAGCACCAGCCGTCAGAGGAGGGAGTGATCAAAACTACCTCCCTTGGGCAATTGGAGAAGGGCTCTGAGAAAGCAATACAAGCTGCAACACCGAACCTTAGATTGTGTGGTTCAGTGGCAGAGGAAGGGAACCACAAGAAATTTTCTGTATACCACAACATTGCGTGGTCATAATAAACACATGGACTAGATTATCACCTCCATTTTTCTGATGAGGTAATGAGACTCAGAGAGTTTGGGAAATCTGCCCAAGGTCCCAGCTAATAGGGAGTGAGCTGACAGAGTACACACGCTCTTTGAAGGACCGGGGTAGGCCTTGAAATGGCAAGAAAAAGGGTGAGATCATTTTTGCCCTCTGAGTGGTATGAGGCACCTGCTCTTTTTCCATTGGTCCTGGAAACATGAACCCCTGTGCTCTGCAGAGGAACATGCCATGGCTGAAAGGGGCTGTACCTCCTTTTTCACCCTTCCTCCTGGGAGCACATTCAGAGGCAGGATGTGTGAGCTGGGACCAATCCCAGCTCACTGAAGCAGCCTGAGGGTGTTCAGCTCACACATGGCCTACACTGGGGCCCTGCGTCCCAGCATCTCTGGTGTTATTTAGGAGCTGGGAAGACAGAGAATGGTATTGTTCCTGTGCCAGTCTTTCTTTATTCTTTTCTGTGTCTTCTCAGAGTCACTCACCACACTGATCCTAGAGATGAGTCTCTGATATAGCTGATAAGCTTTCTTTTTTGTGAGTTCTTTGAGCTGTTTTATGTTTGTTTCTTTGTTTGGGAACTGCAACCCTAACCAGAAGGCCTTTGCTTCCTGGCTTCACATTCTGTCCTATGGGAAGGACAATGGCCGTGGTCTGTGTATCTCTCAGCTTGATGAGGAACTCTTCCTAGGCAGTGCCTTACACAGTACTGGGTGGGGTGCTGGCACAGGGCCTTGGCCTTGAGAAGCCCATCTACGTGGCCCAGTGCTGAGCACAGGGACTGGCAGTCAGCAGACCCAGGAGTGAATAGCCTTGCAGGATGGCGTGCACCCCAACACAAGCACAGGCCTGGGGGCTGTTTCCTGTACTCTACACTAACTCACCTTGGGGTGCAGATTCCCCAGCTGTCTCAACTCACTGCACCCTTTGCATCTCGGTAAATTTTTTACAGTATCCCTAGGCCAAAAGAAATACCCAATGGTTGTGCTTCTTAAGTAGATGGGTCCTGAACATTTAGTAAGTATTTATGTTCTAACAACTTGTACCTATATGGCACTGAATGATGTCTCAGACAATGGAATCACACTGGATACTGCCATATTCATGTCTTGTTCCACATTGATTTTCACAGAGTACTTGACTTTTATCATATTAGCCCTGAAAACCAAGGGTCACCAAGATGTGTCATCATGGGAAGAATGCAGTAGTCTGATGTTGAAACTGAGCTACATGGAGCTAGTCATTTGGATGGTGTCTGACAGGTGTCATCACATTTCCATTGAAAATCTAAAATTTGCAGTGGCAGCTCTGTGAATTTGCTGGGGTTCCCCATGCTGCATCATCTTGCAGTTTGGGTACGATGGCCCTACTGTCTATCCTCTCTCAGCTCCCGTGAGTGCTTATCTGGTGCTGACAATGTCCTCTGTTTCGGGGATAGAACCCTGCAGAAAGTGCTTGCAAGGGTCTCCTAGTCTAGGGGGAGAACAATTACAATGCAATCCAGACTTGGCCATGCTGGAGATCAGGGCAGGTGTTATGCATGACAGAAGAAGAGCTCAGTGCCTCTAAGAGAGTGTGTGGTGGGATAAGGTAGGTGTGAGATACGCTGCCAGCACTTGTTCTAATCCAACCTAAGGACCAGAGGATGCTTCTGGTGGAGGCAACACTGGAGCCTGTTATGAACCAGAGGAGGAAGGGAGACTGCATTCAGGGATGAATGTGCTATTGTGCTTCAGCGCCCAGTATGGGGCCAGGCCACCCAGGAGAAGCCAGGGAAGGCTTGGAGTTGGGTGGAATCTGCATTTTGGGGTCTGAGCTGCCTTTTGAAGAGTTTGTGAGTCATGCACTGATGGGCTGAGTCCAGTGTCTTCTCCCCAGAACCTGCCAGCAGTATAGCCCAAACCTTACCTGTGATGACTCTTCCTTCATTTTTATTCTGACAAAAGTGAAATGTATTTTGCCAGTGCTGTAAACTCTGTCTTCTAGGAAGTGTATCCACATCTCCCAGCCATGTGTCTTTGGCCCATTGTGGGTCCCTCTTTCTCTTCAATTGGGAAACGACCTTCCTTGTCCTTCAGAACAGCAAGCTGACAAATAGCGCCTGATGTCCCTCCCAGGCAACCCCATTCATCTTCATGGCAGGCCTGAGACACCACCACCACGTTGAGATTTTATACTTCGGGAATTTTCTTCACTGATTTCATTTCATGTGCTCATGATTTTCAGTGCCATGTTCTCTTTGTCCCCTGAAAGTTTACATGATATCTTTTAGTGAAGAAAATGCTTTCCTGCAATTCCATTCAAATTTAATGTTTAAAGAATTAATGAAAGGCTCTATCATTTGCCCAAGTCTGGCTGTGGCAGTGGTTCTGCAGGTGAGGGTTTGGCATTGATTGATCCTTTGACAACAGAACTGTCTGAACCAATTTCTCCACTTTGGTATATCAGGTGCTGTCTCTCCCAAATTTTGCAGTGGCCTGGAAGGGAGGCAGAGAGGTAGGAAGGGGGCATTTGGACTTCTGAGCGAGCTGTGTGCAGCTCTGGGCAGAGGCCAGGCTGCTCTGTCTCTACTCTTAAGCCCTTCTTGGTATGGAGTGGGAAAGACCTCCTGCATGCTTGAAACTTGGGCTTCTGGGTTGTGGTGTTGGAGCCTCTGCTCTGGTGAGCACTAGGGGAGAAGGTGGGCAGGTAAATGGCAGTGCTCCACCCAGATGCGAGGCAAGGTGTCCCCCTCTGTTAAATGGTATCAAGAGACAGAGAGGCACCCATTCCTTTTCAGAATGCCAACTTCAGGTCTGGCCCAGTCCTCTTGAGAATCAGGTAAGGCACCAGAGCCTAACTTCCTTTCATTTTGGGACCCATCCCTCCATGTTGCAGGAGCTCAGAGCCCTCACATATTCTCCTGTGTTCTCCAGCAGTCTCCTGTATCCTTCTGCATCCTCATGAAGCTCCATCCAGTATGTCCCAGCAATATTCTGAGGCATACTGATTCACACATTACCTATAAATCACATGCCCTTCTCTCTCATGCTTCTCTCTCAAGATCATCTGCCCTGACAACCTGTTTAGCAATGGTTTGATGATTGGCCCATTGAGGCAGCGTTGTCTGTTTACCCCTGGAGTGTGCTAGAACTTCATCAACACTGACCTGTGGAGGACAGGAAGGTGCTGGAGGAATGGGGGCTAGGGCCAGGACAATGGACCAGATAGCTGAAGAGGTGCCCTGGGCTCTGACTTAACAACAAATGACAGAGGAAGACGTGGGCTCTGCAAGGCCAGTGTTGCCATTCAACTAGGTCTAAGTTGTGGGTGGGGGTGACACTGAATTCTTTTTTTTTTTTTATTTTTTATTTATTTATTTTTATTATTATTATTTTTTTTACAAATAGTTTATTGTCAAATTAGTTTCCACATAACACCCAGTGCTCATCCCCACAAGTGCCCTCCTCCATGCCCATCCCCCCCTCCCCCCCACATCCATCAGTCCTCAGTTTTTGTCAGCATTCAAGAATCTCTCATGGTTTGCCTCTCTCCCTTTCCCCCACCATTTCCCCCCTTCTTCTCCCGATTGGTCCTCTGTTAAGTTCCTCCTAGTCCTCCTATACGTGCACACATATGATAGTTGTCCTTCTCTGCCTGACTTATTTCGCTCAGCATAACACCCTCAAGGTCCATCCATGTAGCTACACATGGCCAGATTTCATTGTTTCTCATTGCCATGTAGTATTCCATGGTATAGATAAACCACATCTTCTTGATCCATTCATCTGTTGATGGACACTTAGGCTCTTTCCATGTTTTAGCTATTGTGGAGAGTGCTGCTATGAACATTGGGGTACACGTGCTCCTATGCCTCAGCATTTCTGTATCCCTTGGGTAAATTCCTAGCAGTGCTATTGCTGGGTCCTAGGGGAGTTCTATTGTTAGTTTCCTGAGGAACCTCCACACTGTTTTCCAGAGGGGCTGTACCAGTTTACATTCCCACCAACAGTGTAGGAGGGTTCCTGTTTCTCCACATCCTCGCCAGCATTTTTTTTTTAATTTTTTTTTTTTTTTTTACAAATAGTTTATGGGGTGACACTGAATTCTAGTCTCAGCCCCCCACCTGGGTGAGGCATCAGCCCACTACCCATAGCTTCTGCTATCTCCCACAGTCTACAAACCATCATCTACCCTGCACCCAGAGACATCATCCTCCAACCCAGAACTCACTGGGCCACTCTTTTGTTTAAATCCCTTCAGTAACCCCACTTATATTAAGGATAAAGTTAAAGCTCCTTAACCCGTATCTATGCTTCTTTATGATCAACTCCCAGTTAACAGTCAGCCCTGTGGTGGTGAGTTGTTCCCACACATACACCATGATGGCAATTATCCCTACTCTTGTCGATGCCATTTCCTCTGCCTGAGATGCCCATTCTTTTCCTCTTGTGTCCCACCCATATTGCCTGCTAATTCCTATTCATCTTTTCAGACTCATCAGGCCAGGCTTCCCCCTCTCCAGGAAGCCCTCCCAGGGTGCTGCTAGTTGGGGTTGGAGCCTCCTCTCTGAGCTTGCATAGCACTGTGTTATCCCTTGGAGCATACACCACACTACGGTCTCACGGTTTATATATTGATTTGTCTCCCTCACTAGAGCATGAGATAGTTGAAGTGAATCATTGCAATCCTCATAGGTACCTATGTGTTTGTGGATTGAGTGAATGAGGAGAAGGTGCTCAGAAGCAGGGCTGTGGCTGAATCACTTTTAGGTCTCTTTGTGTGAAGTTGCAGGCCCTAAGCCAGAGGCTGGGGGATTGAGGAGAAGGTCACTAGTAAGAGTAGTGAAACAGGAGTCAGCACCTCATCCAGCAGCCAGGATCCCAGGCCATCACCACTGGGAAACCAGAGTATAAATCAGGAGAAGAAGATGTGTAGGGGCACAGATGTGTGTCAACGTGTTGAAGGTGGAGGAAGCCTGCAGATCATTAAGCCTTTGCCTAAAAAATTGCCACCATCCCTGGTCAAAGACCTTGGCGGAGCCAGCCCCCACTCCAGTGCTGCTGAGCACCTGCTCTTGGTGGTAGAAGTCAGGGACCAACTTGGAAGCCACAGGGATGATGGATGAATGGAGTGGGATTCATGAGCAATGGGACAAGGGTTACTTTTGAGGGATCTGTGAGTAAAAGGCCTCCTGCCATTTCTCTGCCTTCTTCCACTATTGTTCCAACATCAACTTGCTAGGTAACCTTGTCTTTTAAATTGTGCTCCTTAGGATGTGATTCATTCAGTTGTTTATGCCTCCACCTGACCTGGGCATCGAGGTCAGATAAGTTGCCAGCAGTGGGTTCTGTCATCTCCCATCTGCACCTCAACAACACAAGGCTTTGAGGAAGGACTGCCAGAGAATGGTCATGGCTGTCATCCCTGTTTGCTCTCCAGGAACAAGCCAAGGGGGTTGGGCATGTGGGACTCAAAGTGACTATAGGAAAAGAATCCCACACATTCCCTGGTAGCCCAACTGTACTTTCTCTGTATGATTTTGTTCCCAAGACTATGAATGCCTTTCTGTCTTCCCTTTTGCTTTAGGAAGGGCTGTTTTGTTATCAAAATTGGAGTGCCAATTTATTTTTTTTCCATAAAAACTGAGAACTCCCAGTTTCCTAAGAATAAAATATTCCAATTGTTTTGGATGTTTTGAAGTTATGGGCAGATTGGTATTTAAAAATGATGACACAACTCCATGTTTTTACACATCTCACTTGTGGAGATTTACTCATGATAACGTGCATGCAGTAACAGGCAATGGCTCTGGTTTGTTGTGAAGATAAAATGAGGATGTGTGTATATGCATAAAATACATGTATGCACACACACACATATTATATATATCTGTGTAGCAGCAAACAATTAAAATATTTGGCATGATAAAAATACTTAATAATTGGTTATTTGGTTTAGAATAGGTTGAGAACCCCAAAAGGGTGCCTCTATCTGAATGGCAGGTATGCCTTCTTGAACTTGTGAAGCTCTTTAGAGAATTTAGCACATGGGAGCCACAGGGACTCGGGCCTTGGAACTATGGAGTGCTGCTTAATGGAATGCCAGAGATAATTGAGAATTAGTCTTCAAATCTGTTCTCTTTTGTAGACCCTTTTGTATGTTTTAAGTTTTAAGAACTACAATAGATTGAAGACTCTCGGCATAAATGTTATGACCCTCATGACTACCATCTTTCGAGAAGTCCTATAACTAATTTCTTTCCTCTTTTTCTTAAGAGGAAGAGAGAAGGTAACTTTTTTTCTTTTTTACAACTTTGTGTGCTGGTTAGTTTGGATCTTGAAGTATTCCAGAAACTCAGTATGTAGAATATATTGCCACATAAAATAAGGGGAAAATGTAAAAAGAAATTAAATATATTTTAAGAAACTCAAATGAAAAATTATTGACATTTTAATTCAAATTCATGTTGGTAAGTCTGTTCTCCAGCAGCAGCAAAAGACATAAACTCTTTTAATTTGTTCATAACTTTAAGCTATAAAAGACATCATTATTAACATTTTTTCTCATATGGTAGCATAGCCTTCAAGTTTAAGAGCTTGGAAAAGTAAAGAGAACATGCAGAGTATTAATAACATGAAATTGTGCGGGGCTTTGTATATAATGCTTTTTTACCCCACTGGACATTTTCACATGCATTCTCTCATGTGAAGCCCCCAGCCTGCCTATGAGATGGGCAGGGAAGGTTTTGTTATTCCTGTTCATCAGAGCTGATAATAAGGCATGGAGAGTTAAGTGACTTGCTCAGGGTCACTTAATTAGTAGACGACAGAGCTGGTGACAAAAGCAAGGCCAGACACTGCCAACTCTAGTCCATTCTTCTATCTGATGGTTCTTTTTTTATTTATTTATTTATTTATTTATTTATTTATTTATTTATTTATTTTTTACAAATAGTTTATTGTCAAATTAGTTTCTACATAACACTCAGTGCTCATCCCCAACCCAAAGTGCCCTCCTTCATGCCCATCCCCCCTCCCCCCCACATCCATCAGTCCTCAGTTTTTGTCAGCATTCAAGAGTCTCTCATGGTTTGCCTCTCTCCCTTTCCCCCACCATTTCCGCCCTTCTTCTCCCCCTTGGTCCTCCGTCAAGTTCCTCCTAATCCTCCTATACGTGCAAACATATGGTATTTGTCCTTCTCTGCCTGACTTATTTCGCTCAGCATAACACCCTCAAGGTCCATCCATGTTGCTACACATGGCCAGATTTCATTGTTTCTCATTGCCATGTAGTATTCCATGGTATAGATAAACCACATCTTCTTGATCCATTCATCTGTTGATGGACACTTAGGCTCTTTCCATGTTTTAGCTATTGTGGAGAGTGCTGCTATGAACATTGGGGTACATGTGCTCCTATGCCTCAGCATTTCTGTATCCCTTGGGTAAATTCCTAGCAGTGCTATTGCTGGGTCATAAGGGAGTTCTATTGTTAGTTTCCTGAGGAACCTCCACACTGTTTTCCAGAGGGGCTGTACCAGTTTACATTCCCACCAACAGTGCAGGAGGGTGCCCGTTTCTCCACATCCTCGCCAGCATCTAGAGTTCTCTGATTTGCTCATTTTAGCCACTCTGACTGGCGTGAGGTGGTATCTCAGTGTGGTTTTGATTTGTATTTCCCTGATGAGGAGGGATGCTGAGCATCGTTTCATGTGTCTGTTGGCCATCTGGATGTCCTCTTTGGAGAAGTGTCTGTTCATGTCTTCTGCCCATTTCTTCACTGGGTTGTTTGTTTTTCGGGCGTGGAGTTTGGTGAGTTCCTTATAGATTCTGGATATTAACCCTTTATCTGATATGTCATTTGCAACTATCTTTTCCCATTCCGTTGGTTGCCTATTAATTTTCTGGGTTGTTTCCTTGGCTGTGCAGAAGCTTTTAATCTTGATGAGGTCCCAACAGTTTATTTTTGCTCTCGATTCCCTTGCTTTTGGGGATGTGTCAAGTAAGAAGTTGCTGCGGTGGAGGTCAAGGAGGTTGTTTCCTGCTTTCTCCTCTAGGGTGTTGATAGTTTCCTGTCTCACGTTCAGGTCCTTTATCCATTTTGAGTTGATTTTTGTGCATGGTGTGAGAAAATGATCTAGTTTCATTCTTCTGCATGTTGCTGTCCAGTTCTCCCAACACCATCTGTTAAAAAGGCTGTCTTTTTTCCATTGGATATTCTTTCCTGCTTTGTCAAAGATCAGTTGGCTGTATACTTTTGGGTCCACTTCTGAGTTCTCAATTCTGTTCCATTGGTCTATGTGTCTGTTTTTGTGCCAATACCATACTGTCTTGAGGATGACAGCTTTGTAGTAGAGGCTGAAGTCTGGGATGGTGATACCTCCCGTTTTGGTTTTATTTTTCAGTATTACTTTGGCTATTCGGGGTCTTTTGTGGTTCCATACAAATTTTTGGATAGTTTGTTCTAGTTTTGAGAAGTATGCTGGTGCAATTTTGATTGGAATTGCATTGAATGTGTAGAGTGCTTTAGGTAGTAATGACATCTTAACTATATTTATTCTTCCTATCCATGAGCATGGAATGTTTTTCCATTTCTTTGTGTCTTCTTCAATTTCCTTCATAAGTTTTCTATAGTTTTCATCATACAGATCTCTTGTATCCTTGGTTAGGTTTATTCCGAGGTATTTTATGGTTTTTTGTGCAATTGTGAATGGGATCAGTTTCTTGATTTCTCTTTCTGTTGCTTCATTATTGGTGTATAAAAATGCAACCGATTTCTGTACGTTGATTTTGTACCCTGCAACTTGGCTGAATTCTTGGATCAGTTCTAGTAGGCTTCTGGTGGAGTCTGTCGGGTTTTCTATGTAGAGTATCATGTCATCTGCGAAGAGTGAAAGTTTGACTTCCTCTTTGCCAATTCTGATGCCTTTGATTTCCTTTTGTTGTCTGATGGCTGATGCTAGGACTTCCAGCACTATGTTAAACAACAGTGGTGAGAGTGGACATCCCTGTCGTGTTCCTGATCTCAGGGGGAAAGCTCTCAGTTTTTCCCCGTTGAGGATGATGTTAGCTGAAGGCTTCTCATAGATGGCTTTGATGATGTTTAAGTAGGTTCCTTCTATCCCAACTTTCTCGAGAGTCTTTATTAAGAAGGGATGCTGTATTTTGTCAAATGCTTTTTCTGCATCTATTGACAGGATCATATGGTTTTTATCTTTTCTTTTATTGATATGATGGATCACATTGATTGATTTGCGAATGTTGAACCAGCCCTGTAACCCAGGAATGAATCCCACTTGATCTTGGTGGATGATTCTTTTGATATGCTGCTGGATTCGATTTGCAAGGATCTTGTTGAGAATTTTTGCATCCGTATTCATCAAGGATATTGGCCTATAGTTCTCTTTTTTTGTTGGATCTCTGTCTGGCTTGGGAATCAGAGTGATGCTGGCTTCATAAAATGAGTCCGGGAGTTTTCCTTCGACTTCTATTTTTTGGAATAGCTTGAGAAGAATTGGGATTAATTCTGTTTTAAATGTCTGGTAGAATTCCCCAGGGAAACCATCAGGTCCAGGGCTCTTATTTGTTGGGAGATTTTTGATCACTGATTCGATTTCTTCACTCGTTATGGGTCTGTTCAGGTTTTCTATTTCTTCCCGTGTGAATTTTGGTAGTGAGTGTGTGTTTAGGAATTTGTCCATTTCTTCTAAGTTGTCCAATTTGTTGGCATATAATTTTTCATAGTATTCCCTGATAATTGCTTGTATTTCTGAGGGGTTGGTTGTAATAAGTCCATTTTCATTCATAATTTTGTCTATTTGGGTGCTCTCTCTTTTCTTTTTGATAAGCCTGGCTAGAGGTTTGTCAATTTTGTTTACTTTTTCAAAAAACCAACTCTTGGTTTCATTGATCTGTTCAATTGTTTCTTTGGTCTCTATGTTGTTTATTTCTGCTCTAATTTTTACTATTTCTCTTCTTCTACTGGGTTTAGGGCGTTCTTGTTGCTCTGCCTCTAGCTCCTTTAGGTGAGCTGTTAGATTTTGGACTTGTGCTTTTTCTAATCTCTTGAAATAGGCCTGGAGAGCAATGTACTTTCCTCTTAGGACTGCCTTGGCCGCATCCCATAGATTTTGAATTGTTGTGTTTTCATTTTCATTTGTTTCCATATATTTTTTAATTTCCTCTCTAATTGCCTGATTGGCCCATTCATTCTTTAGAAGGGTGTTCTTTAACCTCCATGTTTTTGGCGGTTTTCCAGACTTCTTCCTGTAATTGATTTCAAGTTTCAAAGCATTGTGATCTGACAGTGTGCATGGTATGATCTCTATTCTTTTATATTTATTGAGGGCTGCTTTATGTCCCAGTATGTGATCTATCTTGGAGAATGTGCCATGCGCACTTGAGAAGAAAGTAAATTCCCTGGCCTCAGGATGTAAAGTTCTAAATATATCCGTCAGATCCATCTGGTCCAATGTGTCTTTCAAGTCCATTATTTCTTTAGTGATTTTCTGTCTGGTTGACCTATCCATTGCTGTAAGCGGAGTATTAAAGTCCCCTGCTATTAGCACATTCTATCTGATGGTTCTTAACTCCTTCTGCTCTTCCTGCCTTACCCTGGGTCAGTTATCAATTCTTGGGATGGTTCCATCCTCCTGCTAGGTGAGCTCCCATCCCAGTTCACCTCATCTCAATTATTTACTTGGTCTCCAGTCATCCTCGAGTGCCTCCCCTGTGCCACAACCACATGACTCTTCCTAAAGCATATCGACAGTCATATCACTGCCATTTGGAGAATCTTCAGGGGTTTTCTGTTGCCAAATCCACACATCATCACTTCCTCCCCACACCCACCTGTCTTTCTACACTGCCTCTGCCTTGTCTCTGGGCATCCTCAAAGCCCCAGGCTAACCGAGTGACTCTCTCCACTTGGTCCTGCCTGCTCTTCTGCCTACCTGCTTTGTGCATTTCCTAAGCTCCACCTGTAAGAGCCACCCTCCACCACAACACTGTGGATCTGTGCCTCTGGGCCCCTTTCAAATGAGATTTTCCCAAAGTCAGGAATCTCTCCTCCCTTGAACTCTATAGCCCTTTACACCCACACCATGGCATTGATTGAATCTGCCCTGTGACACTGTAGACTGTTTTTTTTTCTTCTTTTTTTTTTTTTTTTTTTTTTTTTTTTACAAATAGTTTATTGTCAAATTAGTTTCCACATAACACTCAGTGCTCATCCCCAGTCTTTGTTCCTCTTATTAGAGTCTGTGTATGGCTTGAAGCCAGGAACCTCTGGGTCGAATGGCATAAAGTTGGAATACCAGTTCTGGAGCCAGACCCATCTGGGGTCAAGTCACTCTGTTTCCCTACTACCAGTCATGGGAACTTCAGCCAGTCATTAGGGCATTGCTGTAAATACCTCTGGGCCTTAAAATATGATATGCATCCACCTCTCAGAGATTTGGCAGTGGTTTGAGCTGGGGTATGGTCTGGGCATTAGAATTTTAAAACCTTCTGGGTTGATTCTGATGAGCAGCACAGTTTGAGAGTCACTGATTTAACCTGCTTGAGTAAGTAGGCCAGAGTGTATTTGCTGATAAAACGGCTCTCTCCCAGAATTCCTGGCACCATGTGAGATGGAATGCGTAAAGTACCTGGTGGGCTGTGCCCTCCATATAATGCCTGTAAATGGGGGCTGTCATATGTAGGATCCAACACTATAGCCTCCAGAGCACCTACACAAGGTCCCAAACAGAGTAGTTGTCAAAGTCTCGTTCTCAGATAGGAAACATAAGAAAACTATGTGCTTTTGTGACAGAAGTAACTCTGGGGACCATTCTGATGACAATGGTTGCCACAAGCAGTCTCTAAAGCACTTTGTGTCATGCATCCTGAACATGGCTGCAGTTGGCCGTGGTGTTGGCCCTCGTGGGCGTGTGCGGCCTGGCCATCTGAGGCTTCCTTCTGCAGCCCCACTGGGGGTGGGGGGATGGGCACAGACTAGGTGCTGACACTGCTGTTTACAAGGGGAGCGGTGGGCTCTTTCTTCTCCCAAGTTGTGAGGGGCCAGGGGCCGCGAGAGTAAGTGCATTTTAGAAATAGCTTTTAAACATAATGATAGGATTTAGCTTCCAGAAAAGCTAAAGGAACAATGAGGAAACCCATTGTCCACCTGCCCTTTGCCCGTGTCAAATGTTCTGCACCACGTGATGGAGGGCTGATGGTCTTTGTAAACACTTGGGTAGGCAATGCTGCCTTTAATGATGAATTTTTGCCTTGAGGATATCAATGAAAGGGAAGATGATGGCTTAGAATCATCAGGCTTTCTTCTTGGTATTCATTTGTTTTTCTTAAGACCAAATAGCTATTAGTAGTCCTTCCTGATGCCAGAGAAAAGAAATGACCACTGAAGACTTGGGGTCTTAGTGCTGTTAAATGAAATGCTTATGGAATAAATAGTACCTCTGATTATGAAGGGTATTGAAGAGCTTCAATGCTCTGCAGGGCTGGAGAGAAATGGGAGGAGAGGACTCATAAAAGAGTAGTCAATTATTTTAAAGATGAGTTGGCATCTTTTAATTCCTCTCCAAATAATGAAATATCTATTTGAGCCTGAGGCTGCTGTACCATTTCTGGTATATTCAACAAAATTTATTCAACAATCATTTATTGAGTACTTCTCTGTGCCAGGCCCTGGGCTGGGGACTGGAGGTCCACAGAGGAATGAGCCACAGTCACTGTCTCTGGAGAGGTCCTTGTCTGCTGGAGAAAGGTGGAGGGTACAGAGCAGTAGACTTCCTGGAGGAAGTGTGGCTAGCTCAGGCTTGAAGGAAGCGGAGGGGTTACCCAGGAGATAAGGGTTGTAAAGTAGGGTAAGGGGTTTAAGTCCATGTGACCTGGGCTTACCCAGGGATACAGCACTGCCTTCATGAGCAGGTGTACTAGATTCTCATCCCACACGTGGCTGTGGAGTACAGAACAGGCCCACACCATTGTTACAGGGATGGGCACAGTGGAGCCTCTTCGGTGAGCTGGCAGTGGAGTCACGAGCACAGGAGACACAGGTGCTAATCCCAGCTTTGCCTCATGGCTGTGTATTACATCAGCCACTGAGGTCTACTAGGCTTCAGTATTACCATCTGCCCAACACAGCCTCTGACAGGCTCTGAATCCCTGACCATAGGTGCTGAAGAGGGTCAAGGAGGCTACATCTGCAGAGGCTTCCAGGAGGAAAGGGCTTGATGGGGTCCTGGGGCATGTAGCTCACAGTTTGAGAGGGGGTCCTTCTTTATTTTCCTTAAGGCCTCCTAAGAGCTTTTCCGTTCTCTGCCCTTCCCCCAGGCTGCAGGCAGGTGCTACATTGCCAAAGGGAGCAATGGTGTTATTAGGAGCAATCTTCTGAGGATCTGAACTCTTTGTAAGTTCTGAGTCTTGAGGAGGAGAGGACACAGCATGGGCTGTGGGTCCTCCCAGCAGGTCGCTGTGAAGGTCTGCTGCTGCTGACCGTGCCACCCAGCCCCTTCTCAGAGTCTCACTTTTTCCTCAGTGAGATGAGAGTGATCACCATTAAGCAAAGGCTTGTCAGGATTCCATGAGATCATCTCTGAAAGCCCTTCGTAGAAGCCACAGTCCATTGCCAGTGCTCAGCAAATCATGGTCAGTAGCATCCACGATGCCATGGCAGTTCTTAAGGTGAGGGGGGGTGCTTGGATGAGGAATGAGGGCTGCAGCATTTGTGGTGCCTTGGATGATCTCCATCCAGCATGAAGAGTGTGAGAGTTGGGGAACCATAGTTTTCTCCTGCCTTGGCCCACAGTTAGCCATTAGCAGTGCTTGTTGAATGAAAGACAGGATGGATGGAGGAATGAATGAATGAAAAAAAAAAAAAAAAAAACCCAGAACTGCCTCTCTGGTATTTTTATCTAGGAATTCTGTCTTTATTGTTAGAAATTAATTGCTTCTTTAGTCTACCTTCAAAGTAAAAAGGATTTCTGCAGAGTTTTATATAGGAGTGAGATGTTGGATAGTTGGATTCTTCGTGAGGCTGGTGGGAAAGGGAACTTGCATTTGTTTGGTGCTCTCTGTGAGCTGGGCACAGAGGGACCCTTGAAGCCAGGGACCCTTGATCCAGAGGTTTGCAGCCCTGAGGTAGGCTCTGGGCATGGTCTGCCAGGAGCCATCCCCACACCTCTGCTAAGTTTCCTTCATCACTGAGGGGCCACGTCTCTGTAACTGGCATGGAGGAAAGCCTGTGGCTGAGAAGCCAGGCAGGTAGCTGAGGCTCCAAATATTGAGTTCCAGCCACAGCTGGCTCAAGTTAGTGGCCTAGACTTAGAAACTCAGCTGAAGACTGGAGGACTCATCTCAGATGATGGCTTCAGGAGTGTGTTTGTGTCTGTGTGCGCGCGCGCACATGTGGGGTATATATCTGACCTAAAGGCATGGCATTGGGAGAATGGGTTGGGAGGGGGAAGGATTTATTCTCAGGAACAAGGGACTGTCAGTGGGTCTGGAACCCCTGAGATAAGGCTCTGGGGCAGAGGGAGGCTGGGAACTTGGGGTCAGAACCTGCCTGGCATTTGCAAGAAGAGCATTTTCAGGAGGCTGACATGGCCTTGGTGCTGAGACTGGGGTGGAAGCTGCTGAATTATTCATGACAACCCTGTCTTTGTTGTTCCCAAGTGGCTGGTTCTGTGGATCTTCCCAAGCCCAGGGTTCTGTAACCTGGGAGAAGGCAACTTGACATAAGCATTCTGGAGAAACTGGGCTGTGACCGGGTGACAGGTTGCAGGTGTGGGGGCTCAGGGTAACTCCGCTTGTCCTGTGAGAGCTAGTTTGGGAATGGGAGCCATGAGGCAAAGACTAGAATACCTGGTCCTGTGGACCCAACCAAGACACCTTCAGTTATAAGACTCTTCCCCTACCAGTTCTGCCTTTGTCTGGATCCGGCCTCAGTTACTTTGTCAACAGTCTTGCTCAGGGGAGGGTGATACCTCAGGCCTAACTTGGACCTTGCCCCTCCCCCACATCCCCAAAGGTCACTGTGTGATCTCTCCAGAGCCATGTGAAAGGAAGGTGGGGTGTCCACGGAAGAACAACACTGTCCCTTAGGGAGCTGCATTGGCCGAATTTACATTCATGCTAAATGTGTTACAGTGCATGTTGCACTGAGTAAATTGAAATTGGGCAGGAAGATTTCTAACCAATTTATCAGTCTAAGTAAATCCCTGTTAAGAGGTAGAAATGAGCTCTTATGGGGATAATAGCCATAGGTAAACGAAGTACAATAATATTCTTTTCTTTCCAAATTATGTATAAAATCAATTGCTGGGCCCCTGCTCATGAGCCTAATGTCTTGTGCTGTAGTTTATGCCAGGAAACCAGGCCTGAATGGTGTTGGCACCCTGGCAGCCCTCTGACCCATACAGATCTTGTATGTTTGTCTTAAAAAGATGAGCTGAGGAGGGGGTGTGTTGATTATGTGGGTTCACCTGGGTGGTAATGGTGTGGCCTCACACTGGGGCCCTAAGGAGAGATGTGGGTGCCACTGGGCCTTGAGCACTGTCAGGGCACAGCTCATGTTTTATCTCATCCAATTGCTGGGGCACTGTCAGTCTTCAGAGTTAGAAGCCAAAGTTCTGATTGAGGAAGTATCTCCAGAAATACCTCTCAGCTGGTGAGGAAAAGCGGAGAGTGGTGTCTAGCATAGCTTTGAGAGCTATAGCTTCCTGGATTCCTAACTGGGGGTGGGGAGGAGAGCCACAGGCTCAAGAACTGGAGCGGGAGGTGCTGGAGCAGTAGGAAGGCTGAGGGAGTCTCTACGAGGCAGCCTCTTGGGCAAAGGGAAATGTCTGAGCATGAGTCCAATGTGGTCCCTCAGGTGGGATGGGGCTGTGGGAAGGCTGCAGGGTTTGTGCTTGATCGTGCCCTCCTTCAGGGAAGACACCCTCCATTGTGGATCCCCTGGCTCCCAAGAGCATGAAGTAGGTGCTTGTTAAGTGTTGATGAACGAATGAATGATAGTGTTATCCCTAGCATTGATTGTGAATGTGAAATAGGATCATGGGTAGAGATCACTCAACTGAATCAGGATTAAGGGACTGATGGAGGCCTGATAAAATGATCTTTGGGAGATCCTGTTTCTAAGAAAACACCTGTGGTATCTGACCCTTAGATACTGAGGAGAGAAGGCTACAGGCTTCTGGAAACAGTTTCATGAAGACCAGGAACTGGGTCTAGCATCCAGTCTAGGCTGGGTGTGTGTGTGTGTGTGTGTGTGTGTGTGTGTGTGTGTGTGTGTACGCACGCTCTGAGCAGGTGAACGAATGGGCCATTTCCCCATCACTTTTCTACATGGAATGCTTCCTCAGATGGATCAGAATGGCTCCACCTCCCTGTGCGCAGACCCTTCTCCCTGGTCCCTAGGGATCTGGGTGAATCAGGGGCACAGTTGTTAAAACAGCAGCTGCAGCCCAGGAGTTGCCACATTGAGCTTTTACAGCATGTCAGGTGCTTGCTGAGGGCTTCCACAGCAGTCAGGAGGCAGGTACTGAGACTGAGGTTTGGGGGTAGCACTGAGCTGACTTTTCCATGGCGGGGGGGGGGGGGGGGGGTTGGGGGGGGGCAGAGTTCCAATCTAAAGACTGCAGAATACAACTAATCAAATTGTTATGACTCCTGTCCATAAATCATTGACACTTCAGAAGCTATCCAAGACTCTATCACCAAATATTTCTGCAAAACAGTCACAGCCAGCCGACCAGCCCGGAAACTTTGAGGAGAGCCTGTTCTGCTACCCTGGGGTCAGGAATCTCCTGTGTGACTATGCCTTTGGCTTCTGGACCATGATCGCCATGTCTGGGGCCACCCAAGGATTATAGCTCAGCCAGGATGGGCAGAGCCATCTAAATTTGCCACGAATCTGAATCTTAAGGGAAGAAGTACTAGCATCTGCCACTTAAGGGAGCAGTTGCTGTGCTTAAGGACCTGTGCCAGATGCTGCTCATGTGGAATCTCAAAGCATCTTTAAAACAATGCAGAGAGTGGGTATTGCTCTCTTCAGTATGCAGATGAGGGAAACTGAGGCTCAGAGGGCTTAAACAACTTGTCCAAATCCACTAGCCAATGATGATAGAGCTAGGTTTCAAATTTCAAATGGAGTCTGCCTGAGCCCAAAGTCCTGCCTTTTCCACCCACCCTCACCCTAGTGTGCCAAGCTCAGTCATGTGATGGAGTCACCCCAGGCAGATGGCTGGGTCAGAAGATAGAACAATGGTCTCAGGTCCTGGGTCAGCACATGGCCTGTCCTGGACAAGTCATCTCACCTCTGCAATCCTCTTCTTCCACATCTGTAATAGAAGGGTGCTAAATATGCTGAGGGTTGATGTATGTGGGGGTGTTTGTGCACTGCTATGTGTGTATTGATGTGAGTACATGTACATATGTGTGCATGTGCATGCACACATGTGCACTGGCAAGTTCCTGACCTCCAATCCTCCTTGGCAGTCATACTTCCTAGAAGGAAAATAAGCAGCCTGCTCCCTTGGAGACCTTTAATAATGAAGTTCCCACCCTCTCCATCTGCCTTCTCTTCCTGCTGCAGCCAGTTGCCACCTGGGCTCCAGTGCTGGGATGGACTACAAGCCACTTGCAAACATGAATCAGTGGGCAGGAAAAGACAAAACCTCCAACCTTCCTGGGCCTGCTCAGCATGCAACAATAACATTTGAGTCGTAGGTGAGAATGGGAGTCAGTATTGTTCCTGCTATTGTCTCAGATCTTCTTGGGTCCTTCTCTGATCTCTCATCCCCTCCACCCCTGTCCATTAAAGACTTGGGAAGTGCCTCTGAGCCCCATGGGTGAGCCAACTGGAGGTTTGGAAAGGGCAAGAGACAGATTGAGTAGGAAGGGCCACCGATAATACAGCTTATGGTGCGGGGACCCCTACAGGTAGGGAAGGTCTTGGCAGACACCCATGGACCCTGCCTCTGCAAGACTTCCTGAGTCTCATTAGCCTGCCCTCTCTTCTCTTGTTCCTTACACAATCCCAGATTGGTCTTGAGTATAATGACAGCATTGGCCATGAGCAGTGTCAACTAGTATAGACTTTGATACTTTTCCCCCCTCACTCCTGAGTCTCTGAGGAGCCTGGAAAAATATTCTGGTGTCAGGATTACTGGGTTTCTTCTTTATCTTTCTGATTCACTTTGCAGAATTTGAGGAACCCTCTTTCCTTGTACTGACATTTTACTGGGTCTGTTTAGCCTGCAGGGTGGAGGCAGTGCCCTGGACCAGGCATCCTGGGCACTGCAGAAAAGCTGCTGCCTGGCATGGAACAGACCTGCTGTTGCCTCTGTGTTTTGGCCAGGGCAGAGGTCATTCACATTATTTTTTATTCTTCACCTGCTGAGAAAAATACAGCTTTGGAATTGAGGTTTATTTACCCATGCTCTCTGCTCAGCACGTTCTTAATATTTCTCTTGCTGGCCTATTTCTGTGGCATGTGGTGATATGGGAGGGCATTTAGGTATTTCTCATTTTGGCAGTGAATGGGGCTAGTTCTGAGGAAGGTCCCCCCAGACAGTGGCATCACCTTCTGGGGAACTCTTTGTTGAGTTCAAATGCCAGAGAAAAGGCTTGTGCAAGGTTGAGAGATGACCAAAAGGGACATTTTGTCTTAGCAGAACTAGGAAGCAGAGAGTAGCAAAAGATCCTTTGAGCTATCTGTTCAATAGTTCAAAACATTTGAGTTCAACAAAACAAGTACCTGCTATTGTCAGGCACTATGGTAGGGCTTTCTCAACACTACTGGTTATATAACTCTTTTTTTTTTCATGGGATGGTTATAAATTTGTTTTTGAAAGGTTGCTCTGGGGAATACATCTCCTTCCTGCCTAAAAATTCTCTGATGTGAGTGCTCAGGGCAGAAGGAGTTAGAATGATTTTATAAACTTAAAGTTTATAGGTTTAGATTCTGTTTAGTTACGTATATTGTTTCTGCACAGAAAGTGCACAGAGAACAAGAAAGACAGAAATCAAGATAGATCTTGAATTTTGAAAACACAAAATGTTGTATAGAAAAGAGGAAGATGACTAAGGCATTCAGGTGGGTTAGTTGTGAGTGACATTTATATAATCATAACCATGTCGACACCAAATATTAGGCTAACCAGAATGTAACATAGCTAGCTATTGGGAAGATGGGGGATAGGGTGTGTGTGTGTGTGTGTGTGTGTGTGTGTGTGTGTGTGTATGAGAGAGAGAGAGAGAGAGAGAGAGAGAGAGAGAGAGAAGTGCATGCATGCTGTGTGAAGGTGTGTATATGTTTATGTGTATATGCATGTATGTGTGTGTGTGCATGCATGTGTATGTGTGTTTAGATGTATGGAGGGGAGAGAGAATAAGAGCTAAATCCTCATCTTCCAAAGTAGAAAGTCAATAGATGATGCTAGAGGTGAAAAATGAGGTAGCAACATAAACCTGTGTATTTAGAGGTACAGAGGTAAATAACGAAAGAACCATCTAATACAGTTAAAAGCAGTTGCCTCTGGAAAGTGGGAAATGAGGCACAGGGAAGGTTCAGGATAACTGCTATTTTTTTTTAAACAAGCCCTGTAGAACCATTTGACTCTTTTGACTATGTGTATGCAGAACTTTGATAAAAAGTAATCACAAATTTTAAATAAGGATAAATATGGAAAAGTGGATATATAATACCCAGTGGATCCCCCTGCTCCTGCCCCAGGTGTATATGCTGACTTTTGAGACCCACCCTAGAGCACTGGGTCTCCAGTGAGAGGAGTCAAGGAGCCCTTGACATCTGACTCTGAGGCCCAGATGGCAGTAGCCTCTGATCCATGATGACTGACCGGGGCTCCAGGCCAGTCTGCACTGACTGCCGGGCTCCTGCGTCCTGCGAGGGCCCCATTATCAGTGACTCCTGCCCAGCACAGCAGAGCCCCTGAGATTTATCACCTGTTCACTGAGGGTGTCCAGGGTGGATGTGGGATGGATCTGTTGTCATTTGCCATTTTCATTTCCTTGCTCATGAAACTGAATAACTTCAGTCCATTTCTTTTGCATCATGTGAGTAGCTGAAGACCGGGGTCTTGTAGAGTACTCCAGAGGGAGCTTCTTGCTTGCTTCTGTGAAGAAGATTGTTTAATTTTTGAGAATTGAGAAGAGCTGTTTGCTGTGCTTTCTTCTGCATCACCATCATTGCCATCATCATTGTCGTCATTGGTCAATATTTATTTTCCAAACTGAGCTCTTGGCTTCTCCTTCTCAAGCTTATCCATCCATCCCCCCCAGGTGACCCCTATCTCAGGAGGGTACCCCCACACTTGTTCAGGCCACCTCATAGTCATCTTTGACTCTTGTCTGTTTCTCTCACTCTTCATCTCATCCATCAGATTATCTTATGAGTTCTGCTTTGAAAATGCATCCATAATCTGTCCATTTCTCTCTGCAGACAGCCCCTACCCTCTCCAGGCCACTGTCATCACTCACCTGGATGAGTGTGGTAGTGTCCTGGGAGTTTCCCTGCTCCTACCTTGGCTCTACAGTCTGAAAAAGCAAGTCTTAAACTCTGATGCCTACCAGGGACACCAGTATGAGAATCTAAGGTCTCTACAATGATTAGCAAGGTTCTACAGGATCTGCCCACCTGTTTGGCCTCATTTCCCAAGCTTCTTTGCTGCAGCCACATTGCCCTTCTTGAAGTTCCTTGACCACTGCTTCTGCCTCAGGGCCTTTGTACTTGCTGTTCCCTGAAAGACTCTTCTCCCAGATATCCACATGCCTTGCTCCTTCATTTCATTTAGATCTCCTCTTAAATGTAAGGTCATCAAAAAGCCTTCCATGACTATCTTAGGTAAAGTGGTTACCTCTCTTCCCCTGCACATCACTCTCATACCTTTCTGCTTTATACCTCTTTATAGCATTTGACATTTCTACACTATATTATACATGTGTTTATTTATCTTCCCCTTTAGACTATAATCTTCACAAGTGTATTTGTTGTTTGATCCTCTGATATATCCACAGACCCAGAACAGTGCCATCACATTGTAAGCACTTGGGTAGATATTGTTGAATGTCCCGGTGGATGAATTCTGCTTCCAGGCACTACACGGAAACATTGGACTTGTGCCTGCCTCTGATTTGTCACACCCACAGAGAGTTATGTGACCACAGGGAGTGGCCCATGCTGACTTCCAGCAGGAATTGTGGAGGTAGTGTACTGCCTTCTTAGTTCCCTCTTATAACTCTTGCCTGGAAGGCTGGAATGAATGGTGTGTGGTATGGGGGTTGGGGCAGAAAATGGAGCAAAGAATTCCCTGCAGTTAGGATACCTTTATGCGTGTGTTTGATTGGGCAAATCAAAGTGACCTCTGTCTATGGTTCACCTGCACATATATGAGTGTACTAATGTATCTCAGTGGTATCATTTCTTTCTCTCAGCCTCTTGGAAAATGTCATTCTTTGAACTGACTTTTTGAGGAGATTTGGCAGTGTGCATGGGGAGTGATACAGCCTCCACTCCCAGATTGCCCTCTGTGAACATGTAGTGATATTTAACAAATATTTTCGAGCATCTGCTATATTCTTAGCTCTGTGTTAGGCAGTAGAGATA
Organism: Hyaena hyaena; assembly: GCF_003009895.1. Taxonomy (NCBI): domain Eukaryota; kingdom Metazoa; phylum Chordata; class Mammalia; order Carnivora; family Hyaenidae; genus Hyaena; species Hyaena hyaena. The sequence continues at coordinate 80,070 of NW_024080944.1, forward strand.
CAGATGGAGCATTAACCCTGGAGTTTAGGCCTCTTCTTAGGGGCAAGAGTGACCCACAGAAAAGAGCATACATCTTCGTGGGTATTGGTGCCCTTTGAAAGTATAGGCCTCCCGTGTAAGTTTTATCATTGCCTCTGCTTCAATATGGCTATGCCAGGCTTCTGTTACTTGGACTTTCTTCTTCAACAAATGGAATACCAGACATTAATTAAATGTCAATGACTATTCCTGCCAGCTCAATTTTCTGGCTCTATCTAATTAGAATTAAATGGTAAGAGAGGTTAGGCAGACTAAATCAAAAGAACAAAAAGAGTTCAGGCTTCCAAACTGTGTCCCCACATTGCTAAATCAATTTCAATTAGTTGCATAAAGCTGTCTGGCTGCCTTAGAAAGCAAGATGGTTGCCTTTTCTGAGAGAGTCTTTGTTCTTCCCACTAACTACATTGACTTTGGGCCACCCAATGGCCTCCTTTGGGCTCAAGTTGTAAGGTACACAGGTGAAAAGACAAATTTCTAGACCAGGGCACTCAAGTGGGGGAGTCAGTTCTGTCTTTTTCCAATGCTGCCCCACCCAGGCTCCTCCCTGCCTTGCTGGTCAATATCTACCCTCTGTATTCAAACATGGCTGGTAGGAGAATCATCATGATTTGTGCATTCCTTTCCCTCTATTGTCAGATCAAGGAAGAGTAGGCTTAAGAGATGAGGAGAGTGCCAATTCAGCCTATAATAATGTATTTGATATTTAGGAGAAGCCAAATGCACTGTGGGCAAATTCACAACCAAATTCAGTGTTCATCAGCAAACTAAAACATGCTACTAATTTCCTGTCTGTGTGTTTGGTTCTGGCTGACTTTTTGTGTTTTCAAGTATTATTGGTATTACTATTACTAATTTATTTTTAGATTACAGCTGAGCAAATGAACTTATCACATGCTTCAATTACACTTTAAAAAGCCTTTCAGTGTTAATTTTTAATGTGTTTATACTTGTGAGTGATAGTATGTCATATTAAAACATCTTAGTTTTTTTTTGAGAGAGAGGGGGAGAAGGAGAGGGAGAGAGAGAGAGAGTACGAATGGGGAAGAGGGCCAGAGGGCAGGGAGAGAAAGAGCATCTTAAGCAGGCTCCATGTTCAGTGTGGAGCCCAATGCAGGGCTCAATCTTACAAATGTGAGATCATGACCAGAGCTGAAATCAAGGGTCAGATACTCAACTGACTGATCCACCAAGGTGCCCCTTAAATTTTTTTCCAAAAATTTGTAATGTTTATTTGAGAGAGAGAGAGAGAGAGAGAGAGAGAGAGAGAGAGAGATACAGAGCATGAGTGGGAGAGGGGCAGAGAGAGAGAGGGAGACACCAGGCCCCGAGTTGTCAGCACAGAGCCTGGCATGAGGTTCAAATCCGCAAACCGTGAGATCATGACCTGAGCTAAAGTCAGATGCTCCACCAACTGAGCCACCCAGGCACCCCAGATGTTTTTGTAATTACAAAATTCTCATGGGTTCCTAAGTGAATGTGATACCCTTGGGATTTAAATTCTTCTGTGTGGGCATAATTTCTACTGATGATTGTTGATGGTTAGAAATACTGGATCTTTGACAATGCTTAGAGAGGCTTTTTTTATTTGGTGTCTGCAACTTAGAAATTTCTATAGATCTGAGAAAGCTTCCACCTGGGTAAAGGCTTGCCAACTCTGCCCTACCACTAGGTGGCACAATTCAGAACCTAACCTGTTGGTAAACAGAGGTCCATCCATAGTTTCCTAACGCTGCTACTAAAAATCCTCCTGGGATGTTATTAACATCATGGGTAAAGGCTAAAGTCTTAAAGATCAAGACTTTTATTGCCTTCTGGGAAGAAGAAGTGTGTATACAAGAGTATAAGAGAAAAAGTCATTAAGGACTCAATAAAAATTAATAAGAACTAAATATAACTAAATAATATTAAGATAAGTTGACTAATGTTGATGTTGAGCAGATTCCAGATATATTCAAAGGAAAATATGTATCTTGATATCTGTGCACCAGGGTTCCCTAATGAACAAAGTTCCAAAGCAGCTTTGGATCGTTTAGAAACAAAAGCAACAAATAAAAACCTCAGAGATTAGCTCTTTCCTATGTAACATCTGCCTCTCATCGAGTATTTTCTTTCCCCTAAAGTTACTGGTGGGATTTGGGCTTGGTGATGGCATGTTCTGTCTGCGTGCTTTGGTTGGCGAAACCTGATTATGTGTGTGTTACTCACCTTTCATAAGCAGCCACTCATGTGGAAATCTGTTTACAAAATGAGTGGACTGGAAAGAAAAAAAAAGATGGGAAGGATGGTTTTTATCTGATTTGATATAATCTAACTGCATTAAAATCTTAATTAGAAAAGAAATTTTAAGCTGTGGGTCTCATCTGGAGAAATATGCCTGAAAGCTCTCCTAAGAGTGAAATGAGCTCTTTTCCTAATTCACTCTCATAACTTGGTACACATATTTCCTCCAAGGCCTTGAAGTAATCCCCGATTTTAACCTTATAGCCATGAGAATCCACATACCACTGTATTATGAACTTCAGTGATAGCAGACATTATTGAATATTACTAAGACTGTTATCTATTGGATTTCTAAAAGCATACAATTTATGTGTAGAGCCTATTTTTATTAAATCTTTTAACACTCATGTGATTTAAATTCCTTGGAGAATCAAGAGGTCACATTTTTTCCATTGCATTATAGTATTAAACTGTATCATTATTTAATATGTAATATTTAATATATTTTAAAAGTCAACTCCCAGGTTATTTAAAAGATATTATGTACTTTGTTTTGTATAAAGTGCTTCTCATTTTAGATGGGAGCTTCCTTGATCAATGGCAAGTTATTAACTTTGTATATTTGTAGTAACATGAAATTAAAATCCAGCAGTCTGATGCTTTAAAATAATGAATATATAAAGCAGTATTATTTCTTAATCATTTGTAATTGGTTCAAGCGCCTCAAATCTTCTTTCATTGAGCTTCTTTTTTTTTTTTTTTTTTTTTTTTTTGCTCTTGNTTTTTTTTTTTTTTTTTTTTTTTTTTTTTTTTGCTCTTGATTGTCCCTGGGAACCAAAAGTAAAATTTAGTGGAGTCCATCCATAAATTGATGTATGTCTTTAATGAGCTGAGCAATGGGCTATTTACAACAATGGCATGGTTGAAACACTCCTCGTGGAAATTGAGTTGGGGAGAGGGGCAACTTGTAAGGAAACATGTTTGGAGAATTAATGGGGACCAGAGGTTACAGATACCCATTGGATGGCATCTGAGGAGACTAGTAAATTCTACTCTTAGCCAAGATCCTGGGTTCTTACTCTAGAAACTATTCTCCTGGATGACCCCTGGCCATGGAAGCCACAGGTGGTCAGTGTTCCTCATGAACAAGTATAGTGTCATCAAAGATGTTGCTCCAGGAGAGTAAAGTATCATCCACCAGCAAGAGATGCATCTAGGTGTTCGATCTGCTTCCATTCTCCCTCTACCCTATTCCAGTTTGGTGTCTACTCACTCACCATTGACTGTGTTCTTTCTGCCTATTTGAGTGGGCTTTTCTCCATTCTTCTATTCCTGGGCCTCTCAGCAGCATTTAATGTAGATGGCCACCTATTCCTTCCTGATAACACTTTCTCTTCATTCCTGGGGCACCAGACTTTCTATTCCTCTTCTCTCCCAAATCACTCTGTCCTAGTCACCTTTCTCCTTGCCACCTCCTCTGACCATTTCATGTGGTTTCTTTGGGCTCTGTTTAAGGTTCTTTTCTCAGCTCTTCCTTCATCAGGTAACTAGGTGACTAGGGAGGTACACCTCTCACCCCAGCCTTGTATCTCCAAGTCTCTGCTTGATATATCTTCTTGCATCCCAGCTGCGTATCTCAAAGTTCAAAACAGAACCCTTGTTTCCCTGCTGTCCATCCAGAGTGTATTGTAAGTTCCAGAAAGTGTTGTAAATTTTAAAGTAAGTTATTACATGTGGATAAAGGTTTTTGTTGTGAATATTACTGTAATTATTAATGATAACAGTTACCTTTTATTACGTACCTTCATTGCATGCTTCTGTGGTCCTGCGTATTGTGCTCTATTATCCATGACTTCTTTCCCTGCCCTTTGAGGGAATATGATCTGGACCTAGAGAGGCTCAGCGTCTTGGTCACTGTAAGTGGTACTGCTGGGCGTCTACCCTTCAGTTGTCTACACCTCTGCCGGCGGCCCCTAGCCCCAGCTCCCTGTCACTTGATGCAGGGTCCAGCATACTGTGGGGTGGGGGTCTGGTAATCCACCCCTGCTGGCCCTCTCTGAGGACCAGCTTCCTGTCATGTCTAGTGGCAGAGACTTTCTCTGGTTTCCCCTGTCCTTCAGCCCAGACCATTCAGAGCCTAACTTGAAGTTTCTCTGTTGCTTTGGTAGATCTTCTCCACCAGCCCTACTTTTCTTTATGGATTGTGCATTTCTCTATTGCTTCATCATGCTGATCTCTGCTTTTAGTGGCTGGTCAGTGTTGATGGGCTCTTGCCAAGCTATCAGGAGAGATATGTCTCTCAGGCTCAGCACAGCTCTGGCACCAGAACATGGAGCTCCAGAGAGGTGGGTTTGTCAGTACCACCCACTGTATACTCTGGGGTTGGTTGTGGCCTGGTGTTCCTGGGCCTTATTTACAAGGTAGCAAACATGCCTGAGAAACAGGTTTAGTATGTGACCTGGGTATCCACAGGGAAGCATACATCTAGTCCTCAGTGACTGTTCTTGTGCACCTTCCTTGCCTTAACGATGTATCATACACATCTGTTATTTAGCTCAATGTTGTTTGAAAGATTTCTCTTTGGCATAGCAGTCTTAAGGAGACAAGGCACCCTTACTGATTTTAATTCGTCTTTCTTTTAGAGAGTCCCGTATTCTTAATCCAATTAAAACACACTGAACGTATAACTGCATTTTCCTTATACCATGTGAAAAGATGATAAGCAATGACCATGGCCAGTGCTGGGCCATTACACACTGCTGGTGCCGGGGTGCTTTGGCAGGTCGATCAACTGGTCTTAAAATGTTCATACCCCTGGGGTTGCCTGGGTGGCTCAGTTGGTTAAGCATCTGACTTCAGCTCAGGCCATAATTGCTCAGCTCGTGGGTTCAAGATCTGTGCCAGGCTCTGTGTTGACAGCTCAGAACCTGGAGCTTGCTTCAGATTCTGTCTCTGTCTCTATCTGCCCCTCCCATGCTCATGCCCTGCCTTTCTGTCTGTCTGTCTGTCTCTCAAATATAAAATAAACATTAAAAAATTTTAAAAAATTGTCAATACCCCTGAATTCAGTAAAGTTATAGAAATTTACCCTAAGGAAAGAATGTGAGAAAGGGAAAAAAAACCTTACATTTTAGTAATAATCGTGGCATTTTCTATAGCAGGAAACACTGGATGATGATTGGAACCACTAAAAATAGGTAATGCAGTAGCTGATTCAGTTTATCCATCCCAGGTTTCAGCCTGAATTTCTAATATTCCCTCCTATCCCGTCATTCAGGATCTTTTGCCAAAGGTTAGTTGGCATTATGTAATTTGTTTAGAGCTTAGATTTCATATGTAAGAGAGAGATTAAATAGAAAAGGAAAAGGCAGAAGAAGGAGAAGAAGAAGAAGAAAAGGAAAAGCATTTACTCAAAACTGTTTTTCTGCAGACCAGTAAACAGCTCAGGGATGCTGTTGCTGGCAGTGGCATTCATCCACCTCAGGTGGTAGAAGGTTTCCAGGCCTCTAGCCTCCGGTGCCCTTTATCATCCTGGTGGCCAGGAACATGAAAAATCAAATTGTGCACCTTGAGGGCAGCAGGTGAGTCACCAAACCCCTGGTGAGTTCAGCCTCTGAACTGCAGGAAGTGGAATAAATTAAATAGGTTGGTTTCGATTTTGTTCTCGGAAACTTGTACTACTTGTATAGCAGCTGCAGGTGTTAGTGTGAACTCCAGAACAGTGAGGAAGAGGGAAGTGACTCTCCCAAGGAATGAAGATGGTCCCTTGGAATTCTCAAAACCATAGAATGAGCCAGATTCCAATGTAGTATTGAAAGGCCAGTGCTAGATGCACCCAGCCTTGCTAGTTTTATTAGCATTGTACAACTGGCATTTTTTCTCAGGACCTCTTACTGGGAATGCCGCCTCAGGGACCTTAGGGACATATGCAGAGTGGGGATGGATACAGCTCCAAACTGCCTTCCATTTTCCCTTTCAGGGAAGCACTGACTGAGAGCAACCAGCAGGGGTGGCAAACATTTCGTTAACCTTATTGGGCCCAGTTAGACTTTCCATTTAAATTTCATGCATTCAAAACAAATTACAAGGAAATAAGAAAGAAAAAAAGATAAATCATGCTACCTTCATGAAGATGGGGCTTTTAACACATTATATTAAGAGCAAAGCACTAACATAATGAAGAGAGCCCCCAAATATGGTTACTCCTTGGTCCATAGCCCACAGTGTCTGAAGAGAATCAGTCACACTGTTAATTTTCACTTATCACATGTTTATTAAGCATCTACTTTGTGCTGGCTGCTCTGCTAGATAGTAAGATACAAGGGTGAGTAAGAGGTAGTTCTTGCCCCCAAGGATTTCATGGTCTTCATGGGGAGGCTAAGAAGTGAAAGGACATCTGGAGGCTATGGGGGCACTGGGGAGGGGCCCTAACTTAGCCTGTGTGGTTATGCAGGCTTCCTGGAAGGTCAGAGAGATCCTCTTTTAGGGTACAATGGGTAGGGAGGATTTTAAGCAAAGAAAGTTGCAAGTGGCTATCAGATAGCATTGTGGGACTTGAGCATTGGTGGGCTAAGTATTGTCCCTGTGCAAAAAAAAAGGTCGATCCCTGCTTGGTGGGGGCCTGCCTGGATTTGAAAATGTTTATATAAATAAATTCTATCAGGGGTCTGGGGCTTGCAACACAGATGGAATTGTTTGGTAATTCCTTACTCAGCCCTGCTAAGCTCAAGGACAGAATGTGATAGACAGATGTCATTTTGTGTGTACAACGTGGAGAGGAGTCCAGCTACACTCCCTCCTCAGCAGGTACAGGGAAAGCTCTCCTCTCATCTACTTTACAATACGGGAAGCACTGGACTTGTGTTATTCAGTCCACTCTCACAGCAGCCTTTGAGGGTAGAGCCAATATATTGGCCAGGCCACTTGGGTGAAAATGGGCAGTTTGGGTCCAGGACCATTTTGGGGTTTTAGGTCTGATGTTGTAACCCCTATCTATACCCTGCTCCTGTGCCCATCTTGGCCTCAGGCCTGGTGTGGGTCTGGCAGGCTCCTTCACAGCCGCTGGGACCCCACCTTACCACTGCAGGGGCAGAATGTCCCCGTTCTGCAGCTCATTGTAGACTCATGCTTCCTCTTCCTCTCACTGTTCTCCCATGCTCTGGGGGTGCAGTTCCTCTCCCTCTGTCTTTTAGAGGTTCTTCACTCCTGTATGGGTTTTTGCTCTCCATCTGCAGAGAGAAGGTGCCCTCTGCATGCGGTGTGTGCCCCTTACATCCACATGACCTGTCACAGAGTCCCCCTACTGTCCGTCCCTCTGAGCCTGCCTTTGCTCTGTCTGCCCTCACTTCCCTGTGCCTAAAGAAGGGGCTGCCTTCTCCTACTGCCTGTGCTCTCTGAAACTGCATCAGTGAGCAAGTCTGGAACCTCCCTGAGCCTTCTATTTTTTTTTACCTCTATAAAGGAGATGTGTGAATCAATTGGAATAATATATTCAGCACTTCTGCCCTGAGCCTTACTGCATCTGAGGTGTCGCCAAATGGCAAACCCCTTCTCTCCATTTCGCAATTAGCAAATCCCCTACAAAGTACTACCATAGGCTTTTCCCATCCACCCAGCAGGTTGATGATCCTCCCCAGTTTCCTCCATTCTGAAAGATCTGGGCCAGCAGTGGTGCAATCCATGTGCAGTTGAATTAGCAGATTTGAAAAATGTTATATAAAAGTTTCAAGAATGTCCCTTTACGCACAAATTTGGAAATGATTCGATCCTCCCATTTTTTTTTTCTTACAAATTGCATGGCTTCAAAGCCAGATGGCTGAACTATAAACTGCACTCACCCTTGAACTGGTAAATAGAAATACCCCGTTCTTTGTTCACATTTTGGGAATTCTTTTGTTGCTGGCATGCATCGACAGGCTGTGAGCTGTTTTGGTAACCATTGTGCTGTTATTTTAACATGCACTGTTATTATCACTGAAATCCTCTTTTTATACCCTATAGAGGTATAAATGTCACTCAGGGGCTCATTAAGGAGCATTGTTAGTCCTGAAGATTATACCTCAATGTCAGTAAGTTTGGTCCAGAAGGAGGACCTGATAAAGTACCATGATAAAGTACCATGAAGGAGGCCAGACTACCACCGCCATGATATGCCGCATGGTAATGAAGGTATGAGCACTCCATGGACTATCAGGGCCAAGGCTGAGAAAATAAAAAGTAACTTTTAAATAAAGTATGTGAGAGTGTTTACAGGTTTGTGGGCTTCTAGGGTTCATTCCCTTTACTTTGTACTTATCCTTAGGCCTGGAAATGTACTAGTTTTAAGTTGTCTGACACCTTCAGAAATGTATCCGTTGCTTAAAATGCATTTGTCCAGCACAATCAAAGAGGTCATCTGCCATGTAAAAGTTGTTTCTAACTTTGTACTGCCAAGTTTAGCATCTCTCAATAGTAACTCAATGCTTAATAAAGAGTAGAAAGCTCACTACAGGGAGGTCCAAGGTGGAGGCACCATCTGGTTTGTTGAACAGGTAGAGGATGTGTGACACAGGTAGGCTCAGGAAGGTACCAAACAGGACACCCTTGGAATTCTCACTGGAATGGTTTAACTCACAAGTTTCCCCTAAATGTGCCATGACTACCATTGTTGGTATGCAAGAAACTTTAAATCACTAGAGATAAACCATTTTTATGTTAATAGCTATGTCTTTATTTTAATATTGTCTTAAAGCATAGCTAGTGTATCAAACTCATGATATAAAGTTTTCTTTTTAAAATAAAATTATTTAAATGAACAAAATGGGCCTATTAAAGAAACATTGTAAGTAAATAATAGTATAGCAGAAATCATGGGTGTATTATGCAAATAATGAAAGGCTGGAAAATGTTGGTTTTAGCTTATTTAGGTAAACATGAGTGTCAGGTTGACGGAAATCCTGGCAAACACATATTGTTCTTTTGGGGCAATATATTGCATAATTGGATGTAGTGTTATTTTATATGTGGCTAATTTCAGAAGCTAAAACAACCATATCTATTAAATGCTATTTTATTTGATTAATAAAAATGCTAGATTGTTTTAGGATTGAATAAATATAAAATGCTAATTGGATATAAAATCCTTATTTATGTGATCATGGGCATGGCCATAAAACTCTAAGACAGTTATTACTGTTTAATATTGCTTTAATTAGAAGTGCTCTTCTAAAAGTTGGAAGACAATAAGCCTCTCCCCACAGCAGCTCTCAAGGAGCCAAAGTGATGTCATAATGAGATTGGAAGTCAAAGTAGAACAGGGAGATTTTCTTTTTCCCAAGAAGACATAGGTTGATGTTATGGTTGTATTTTTGAAAGCCAGCATTCAAATAGGCTGCCTCAGAATTGTCGAATTTAATTTGGTATTTACTTAATGTCTACTACGTACCATGTTCTATTAGGTCCCTGGGGAGATGGTGATGTTTATGTGAACCAGGATGGTTTCAGGAGCAAGTAACAGAAAACCTGACTCATACTGGCTCAAAGAAGCCAAGAATTTTTAGGTTCACACAATGAAAAGTCTAGGTGGGGACTTTAGGCATGGGTTAATCCAGGTGCTCAATCAGTATTATCAGAACTTAGTCAAAAAGAAAAAAGAACTTAGGCTCCTCCATTTCTCAGCTAGGTTTTCTTCTTTACTCTCTGAGGTTCTGTTCATGTGGTAGGCCCTAACAATTTGAGGCCAGCATCCTCTGGTTTCAGCTGTAACAGAAAGCTTTACTCTGTAATAACTTTGACATAATTTTCAGAATTGAGACTTATTGGCCAGGTACTTGCCTCTTCTGTTTCCTGGGGTGAGGATTGGAGCACTAGTGTGGACTGAGGGTGGAGGTAGGGTTCTTCTGGTACTGGCAACCAGAAGAATGAGAATGGACAACAAATTGTTGGTCTTCATGGGGCTCATTGGCAACCTGGGGGGCAGGTGCACTTGAGTAAATCTTTTAACAAAAGTGCAAGTGTGGAGAGAGGGTTTTAGGAAGAGGGTCAGAAAGCACAAAAGCATGGAGGTATTTATGGGGATGGGGCATTTGGAAAACTAAAAATCAAAAATTTCTGACACTGACTCTCAAGGAAGGAAAACGGTGCCATGTATCATCACAGAATCCCCTGGACATTAAAAGAATGTATCGTGCTATTTGACAGCTCCCTCCTCTTACCTTCTGAGAGAGAGAATAGTGGGCACAGAGCCTCATCTGGAGGCTTGGAGTCTGCCTGTTCAAAACTGAAAGGAGAGGGCTTCTCATGAATGAAGCTCTCCTGGAGTGATGCCGGCCTTTTTTATACTCTTGTTTCTGTAGACAAAATAGAGAGTCTCAGCCAACAAGTACTTACTGAGCACCTACTATGTTCCAGGCTCACTAATCAAATCAGAGCTTTGCTGCCCCTTATCTGCTGCACCATCAAGTATGCACTGGGTTCCCTGGGAGCCCATGAGGTGCCATGGGAGAATCAACCAAAAGAAACAAGGGTAAGGAGGTGCATAGGGGCTGCCAGGTGCTCTGAAGAGGAGGAGGAGGCTCTTAAGAGACAGGAAACTGGGGAGTAGGGGAACTGGAGAGTTGAGGCTGCTCTCCTCCATACCGCTTTATCTCTTCTCTGCTTCCCTCCTCTCTGCTTCCTTGACGGAGCCCAGAGTACCCTTGAGAGAGAAAGTTCAGGGGCACACTAGCATCTATCAGGGCTCAAGACCACACGTGGTCTAGAAAAGTCTTTGTGTTCCTCCTCTCACTCTTCGCTGTTGCTCTGTCTCAGCCTGTTCACGTACCCTCTGAGGTCCTCTCTCTTGCATCCTGTCGGGGAGGACAGGGAGTTAATCATTTCATCTTCTCTTCTTGCTGTTCTGCCTCTCATCCCAAGCCCATTTTCAATTCCCCTGTAAGGGAGGAGGGATGATGGGTCAGCGCTTGAGATCTTCATTGGGCCACCCAGTTCTTGGTGTGTGTGTGTGTGTGTGTGTGTGTGTGTGTGTGTGTGTGTGTGTGTGTAGGGGACTAGGTGACAGGCTGGGGTACAGACCTTCTTTCTCTCTCGTGCTCTTGAGGGAGATCTAGTCTGGTCCCTCCTCCCCTTGTAAGCATGCTGTTTGTGGGTAGTTTAGGCCATGCCCTCCTTCTGGGCCCAGTGGTCTCTCTTTCTCTTTCTGCATTCAGAGGTTCTGGAACACACTGACCCCAAGATTTAGATGCATGTGCTGCTAGCTCTATGGGTCCTGTGGCTCATGTCCCAACTCAGCCTGCACCATATCCTTTGTGCTGAGGGACATGTGGCACTCTGTGTATTCCATTACCACTGCTTCTTCCCTAGAGCCTGCAAGGAAGAGGAGAGGGTGAGCAATGCCAGCCTGGCTAGTCCTGGGTCTGTGGACCGTGAGCAAGTGGACACTAAAGCCTCACCTTCCTGCCTCCCTCTCCTGAAGGACCATTTGCTCAAAGTATGTTCCCTCTTCTTCCATACCCCAAAAAGAAACTCATAAGCTGTACCTGCATCCTTATGTAACTGCATTCCAGTTAGTTTGTTAATACAAATACCCGAAACAATGGATAAAAGCATAGGCGTTATGGACAAACATGTTTGGTTTACATTTTTTAAAAAAATGTTTTATTTATTTCTAGGAGAGAGAGAGACAGCGTGAGCAGGGGAGGGTCAGAGAGAGAGGGAGTCACAGACTGAAACAAGCTCCAGGCTCTGAGCTGGCAGTCAGCACAGAGCCCGACGCGGGGCTCGAACCCACGAACCAAGAGATCATGACCTAAGCGAAAGTCGGACGCTTAACCGACTAAGCCACCCAGGTGCCCCAAACATGTTTGGTTTAAATCCTGACTTTGCCACAAATCAGTATGTGATTTGGGGCCAACTAAAGGCTCGGGTTGTTTCTCTGTCAAATGGGGATAAAAGATGGACCTGGTAGGGTTAGGAGGAATCGACACAAGCATATGACGAGCAAATGGTAAAGGCAGGCTGCTGCATCAGAGTCCTGTGACTGGTAAGACGGATCTGTAAGAAGTAGCGCTGGTCCCTGTGAGCAGATTGCTGGGGGCCGCCTGGGGTGGCCCCATTGCTTGCTGTTGCACAACCCCCAGGACTCCTGTGGTGGAATCTCCACGGAGTTCCAGGGAAGGTCTCCCAGTGGAACGCTGATGTAGCCTAACTTAGTCCCCAGGGGTGATGGCCCATCTGCCCTTTGTACCTAACAGTGTTGGAAGGGAAGAGGGCAAAGCCACTCACAGAGATCCTCAAACAGACCGTGTACTTTTCTGCCGTGCCTGAACCAGTCCAGGTCTTGGGTTTGGGCATTTTATTTCCCTGGACTGAAGTGTGTTTGTCTTTAAGAACTTTCGGCTTGTCTATTCCCAGTCCCATCTTTCTGTTGGCTTAGAAACTGACAGTGACCTTTCCTTGTGTTTCTGTAATCTTCCATTCCTTTCCTTATACGTTCATGTTCATTTCACTTGGTCCATACACAACCCTGGTAGGCATGATACCATTTGAGAGATGAGCAGACTGAGGCATAATGTCTTATTTTTTAGATTTCCTGATTTCTCAACTCATGCTTACTCCATTGCTCTGAGCTGTATCTGGCATTTGGTCTTTATTCCCACACGGAAGTGATTTTTTGTGACCTACTACTGCTTTTATTATTCTGTTCTGGTTGAGATCCTGGGCTGCAAGCAGCCCTTCCAGAACGTGTAGTGTCCTTGAGAAGACTACCCCCTTGGCTCCCTGCCTTCCCCATGCTCACCACTCCCTCCACCGGTCTCTCCTTCTATTCAGGGTTTATATGATGCTAACACTGTGCATGTGATACTAATTCTGTGCATATTTCCCGTGCCTCTTGGATTGTACAAATTAATTAGGCAATCAGCAGCAGTTAGTGAGAATATATTCTGTTCCATTCACTGCTGGGCAGTGAAGGGGATGTAAGAATTGAGAGATGTTTCCCTTGCCACTCTGGGTTTACGAGGAAGAGACGGTTCCTTTTTTATGACTTCCTCTCCCCCTTCTCTTCCTTAAAATGTTGATGCTCTTCCTCAGTGACTCATTTCTCAAGCTCAAAAGCCTTCAGTTTTGAACCAGAAAGAAAACTATGCATTACTGATGTCTTGGCCTTCATCTATCTGACATTTGCTGGCTGCTTGTTCTGAGCTGTGGCTCTGACTGTGAGGAGTTTGGGGGGCATTTGCAGAGTTGAGGACCAGTAATATCAGCCATGCCCCTGGGTCTTCTTTGGCATCCACATTTCCAGGCTAAGCTTTGCTTGTGGTGAGCGTCCAGGGATGCGTTAGAGGAATCACATTTCCTTCCTGAGCTGCGAACATCCAGTTTTTCCTCAGGGATCCAAAATGATCCATTCACCCATGAACGGAGATATTTCTTTGGGAAATTGGTTTCCATTTCCAGCCTCCACACCTCACAGCATAGCATATTTCCCACATGTCAAGCTAAATATGCTGTTGTCTATCCTGATTTTCCCTTACTCTCAGGAACCAAGCAGGCAGGGGGCTGTGCTCAGGGCTTTGTCAACCAGGGAGCCATGTGGCAATTTTATGAACTCTGTGTCCTACTCTCTCAGCTGACTTCTCCTCTCTTGCCTGTGGTCCTTTGAATTCTCCTTCTCCTGCATTTCCTGAGGTTCTGGACATGCTGAATGGGCTCCTGTGTACAGAATTCACCCATTTTTGTACTTGCTTCCTCTCAAGTGACTATGGGGAGACCTGTGTGGGAAGGTCGAAGTCTGATGTCTGTCATGGTCATGACTAGGAAACAGTATAGGGTTAACATGGCTGCATATCCATCTGCTACCGATGTTCAGGTGTAATGGGGGCATGTAGAACCTTTGGCTCTAGTTTCCAGTCTGCAGCAGTATAGACAGTGGGTCGGTGCTAGTTATAGATGACAGTGTTCTGGCATTCACCAATATTCCATTGTACCTGCATTCCAGATTTATAAAAATTGGACCTCAAGTATACAGAATTGGATGAATCATAGTTTTTTTTTTATCACCCATATTGTCATTGGTTCTCTTTTATTAAACAATATAATAAACACTTGTGAACCCACAACTCAAATAAAAAATTGTATATTATCAAAACTTAGCTCTACCCATGTGCTCCTCCCCCATCCCACTCTCTGCCTTCCTTACCCCACAGAGGTGATCATCATGATTCTCAAGGTTGTGATTGTTATTCCCTTGTTTATTTTTTAAAAAGTTTTTTTTTTTAATCATACATAACACCTAACCCCTAATTGTTCAGTTTCACTTGTATTGAGCTTAGTAAAAGCTCTTACTGGTTAGCTTCTAAGATAAAAGGACCTCTGTTTTTCCAGTCAACTTTAGGATTTACTGTGTGTATATGTGTAACATTCCAGTGTGTGAAATATCCATACTTTATTTGTCCATTATGCTATTGATGGGGCTTTGGTTTGGCGACTGTCCAAATTTACAAGACGGTGCCAAATTGCTTTTCAAAATACTTGTTTCATTTTACAATCTTATTGGCAATGTATAAAATATCCACATTAAGTTCCATTCTTTGGAAATTGAGAATTATCAGGCTTAGTATTTTTCTGATTGAATGAATGTACAGTGAAATCTCATGATCTTGATTTTCCTATTTCCTCATTGCTATTAAGGCATAACATTTCTTCTTATGTTACTGGCTGTTAAGTGTTTTCTCTTCTGTGAAAATATCTGATAGTGTCTGTTGCTTATTTCTACTGGGTTTTTTATTTTTCTCATTTTTTGTAGGTACTTTTTTATAGCTTCTTGATATTGGTCATTTATTTCACAGATATCTACTCTGTGCTGTAGTGTGATCTTTCTCTTTCATTGAGTCCTCTGATAAAAACAAGTTTTTAATTTTAATGAAATAAGGTGTACAATTTTTTTCTTTTGTTGCGAGAACTTTCTGAATCTTGTTTAAGAAATCTTTTCCTATCCCAAGATCAGATAGGAAAAGATTGTGTAGGACCTTCCTACCCAAGGTCAGAAAGATAGATGCGTGTGTACACACACACACACACACACACACACACAGTTGATTTTTGTGAATGATGAGTTAGAGATCCAATTTCAAGTTTTACACATGGAGAACCACATTTTCCAGTTCTGTGGATTGAATTAGCTCCACTTTCCCCTGTGGTGATCGTGCTGTGCCTTTCATATATTAAAGTTCCAGATAGGTAAGGATCTTTTCCTGGGCTCTCTATGCTGCTTTGTTGGTCATTTTCTTCTAGTCCTATACCAATACCATTCTATTTTAATTATTATACTTCTATATTTAGTCTTTGTATTTGGTAAAATAAGTTCCTTTATTCTTTTTCAGAAGTGGTGTGGCTATACTTTGTCTGTTTCTCTTCCATATACATTTATAATCAATTTGTCAACCTGACTGGAAAAGCATCTTGTTTTAAATGGAGTTGCATCAAATGTATAGGTCAACTTGGAGAACAGTGACATTTCTCTAAGTATTAAAACGTCCTTTCCATGAATGTGGTATGTCTCTCATCTTTCCATGAAGAAGAAGGTCAGAATTTAAAGTTTTCTTAAGACCCTGGCATTACAAAGCACATGTGTAGAAGAGAGTGTCACCTTCTTGCTTCTTGCCATTCAGGAGTTTGTACAGTCTTATAGCAGGAAAAAAACCTTAATGGACATCGGGGCTGGTCAAAAAGTTTTCTTCTCTGTACTCAGAGAGATTGTGAGAATTCAGATGAAATCATGTCTGTAGAGGGCTTGGGGCAGTGTCTGGTCCAGGGGGATATCTCAGTAACCAGAATAGAAGAGGATGCAGGGAAACAAGCCTTCCTGAGCTTAGGAATCAGACAGACCTGGCTTTATTATATCCTTGCAATCACCTACCAAGAGGCATGGAGTTGGGACTGCACATTTCCTAACCCCAGGTTCCTTTATTTAAGTTGAGGATAATAGTATATACAACACAGGGCTTCTGGGAAGGTTCTGTCAAGTATATAGTTCAGTGTTTGGTGCTTGGTGCAAGATGGGAACTCAGTAAAGAGTGGCTACCTGGGGTGCCTGGGTGGTTCTGTTCTTCACCTTTGGCTCCGGTCACAATCTCACGGTTCGTGGGTTACAGCCCCATGTCGGGCTATGCGCTGACAGGGCTAAGCCTGCCTCGGATTCTCGGTCTCCCTCTCTCTCTGCTCCTCCCCAACTTGTGTTCTCTCTCAAAAATAAATAAACATTTTAAAAAACCCTGTTTAAAAAAAAAGTGCCTACCCTTCCTGAATTGGGACCAGGTTGGGACATTAACCATCTCCTGTCAGCTTCGGGAGCTGTACAGGTCCTTCCCTTCAGGTCCCGTCACCTGCCCTGGCCTGGCCCAGAGTGATCTCAGGAGCTGACAACCCTATTTCCTCAGCTGACTTTCTGACTTATATTCTAGTCACTCATAGAGGCTACACCAGATCTAAATAGGTTTCTGGAAACCTTGGGGACAAGTTTAAAATGAGATTACCTGTGATGGGAAGAGCAGGAGCCTCAGATTCAGCTTTCCTCTTCTGCCTGGACCTTGTGATTGTCTTTTAAATTCTGAATCCTCCTATGACCCCATTATGTTTACCTGTCCCCCTGGCTTGCCTGGGACAGATACACTACTGTGCCAGCCCTTTGGAGAGGAGCTGTCACCAGGCATCAGCCACTTGGGACAGTCTCTGTGGTAATGGCCTGAGGTGCCCTGTTATGTTCTGATCCAGACTTCAGGGGACCCTGGGGCTGGGGAAGAAATCCTGCATTCCATACCTACCTGCTTCAAGCCCCAGGGTGGGTACTCCTTCATCTGTGCAGCTCTCTGAAGGGGACTCTGAGCCTTGATTGGAGCCCCCATGGTTAGCTACTTGGTCAGGGCAAGATAGCAGTTCTGGGGACCTCGAATCGATCTTAGATATGCCTGACAAGAATGGGACCCTAATGCTAAGATATATCCAGGTAACCTCTGGTGTTCTAGCTTACAACTCTAAACCAAATTAGAGACAGGCACATTTGTCATTTACTTAACTTGGCGTTAAATACATGAAAAAGCACAACACAAGGAGCAGATGCTAAGTTTTGTTCTCTGTATTTATTATCCATGTATATATGTATCCATGTATATATATCCATGTGTGTGTATATACATTATGGAACATTTTAAACTCCAGATCTTCCCATTTTTCTGAGATCTCCATTGTCACACAAAAGCAAGCAAGAGACAGCATGTTTAATGAGTGTTGACAATGTATTGATTACTATAGTGGTCATTTTATATAATTATGCCTTTTAAGCTTCACAGCCACACTGTGGGGGTAGCGATGGTTAACAACATGACCACATTGTAGAGGAGAAACTGAGCAGCAAACATTACTGTTTAGTTTCAATTAGATCGAGTCTGGAGGTTCTTAACATGTAGTGGCACTCAACAGATACTACCCATTTCTTGTTGATGAAGAACCTTGTTTACTGGGTGGCCTTGAGAAAGATACCTAATTAGTACTTATCTTACAAGGTGGTTGTGATAGATGAGGTAATATGCATGTGAACTGTTAAGACCTAGCACGTAGTATGTTCTCATGAAATATTAGCTATGCATGAAATAATGTATAGTAGGTCATAATAATTAATATAATTGTGAATAATACTACTGAATATTAGAATTATTGCCTTGTATTATCCATGTATTGATCCATAAAACAGGGACTGGCTAAATGGAGAGGGTCAGATAGGAGGCTTAAGAGTGTCAGGGCCCATGTGATCTCCAGGATCTGGCAAAGGGTGCTCTCTGCTCCGATAGAGCAGCCCAAGATTTACATCTTAGGCTTCCCTGACCTACATTATCTCTCTTCTCCTGTTTCCCATCCTGTTCCATCTCTAGTCTTGCCTGGGAGATAGAAAAACCCACTCCATGAATCTGCATCCCTATTTTTTCATCTTTCCCACTAACTAAGGGCTTATGAGCCTGGAAGTCCAGTATTAGGGGCTTTTATTCCAGGGTTCGGCAGTTGTTGGCATGTGTCTTGATCCTGGGCAGAGATCATTGGGAGAAGCACACACACAGATAATTTTTCAAAATATCTTGCCCCACTTAAAAAAGCCTCCAGTATTGGCTTATTTGCTGCTATTTTTCATCCAGAATCTGAAGCTCAGGGTGAAATGCCACCTACCAGGCATACCATTTACTCATCCGGTAAGTGATCCCGTAAGTAACCCCAGAGGATGGTAAGATTCAACCCGGGTCTATCTGAAGTCCAAACACAGTACAATCTTGTGGTTTATCTGTACGATGGAATACTACATGGCAATGAGAAAGAATGAAATCTGGCCATGTGTAGTAACATGGATGGACCTAAAGGAAATATGCTGAGAGAAATAAGTCAGGCAGAGAAGGACAAATACCATATGTTTGCACGTATAGGAGGATTAGGAGGAACTTAATGGAGGACCATGGGGGAGAAGAAGGGGAAAAATAGTGGGAGAGAAGGAGGGAGGCAAACCATGAAAGATTCTTGAATGCTGAGAAAAAACTGAGGACTGATGGGTGTGGGGGGGAGAGGGGGTGATGGGCATGGAGGAGGGTACTTATGGGGATGAGCACTGGGTGTTATATGGAAACCAACTTGACAATAAACTATTTGTAAAAAATTTAAAAAAACACAGTACAATCTTAATGACATGTGTATTAGACTAGTTGGCTGTTTCCCACATATCTCTTATGCTACTTTCTCTTTCTCCCCATTCTTCCTTTACTCTGCATAGTAATGTGGCTGTTTTTACTAATCTTGTCATCTACTTTGTCCAGTTTGCTGTCCTGAAGAATACTTAACTTGATACATGGCATGTTTCAATTGTAAAACACCCTTTTAAAGTCTTTCTTATACTTTGCAGTTTCTGTTGCAATTCTGCATCTTTGCATCCAATTTGCTCATTTTGCCTTCTGTTTTCAACATGTTAGTCATAATTCTTTTAATTTAAATTTTTGTTATGTAGAGTACAATATTGGTTTCAGTAGTAAAATTCAGTGAGTCATCACATACAACATCCAATGCTCATCACAAAAAGCATCCTCCTTAGTCATAATTATTTTAATGTCCTTGTCCACTAATTCAAATATCTGGATAATCTATGGGTCTCTTTTTATGATCTTTCTTTCCTTGATTATTGGTCAATTTTTTTTTTTTTTTTTGCTTCATGTATGCTGGTCATTACATACAAAACACTATAGAGGTTTTGATATTATTTCCTATCAGATGGGGCTCCCCTTTTTTTCTGTTAGGTGCATAGGATGAGAAAGCAATCATCTCAACCCAATGAAGCGTACGTACTCACACATTACCTACCCACATGTGTCTAGTGCCTCTTTGAGGTTTCTGTGGTCAGGCAGTCTTCCTCCTTGCAAGGAGGAAGCTACAGTTTCTTTTACACCAGTTAATTAAACGAGTAGCTTCATTAACATGCGATCCTCTTGTTTAGTCACAGAATCAAAGCAAAAGAGAGAGAGTGAAGGTGGCTTTCTTGATGTAAGCAGATGACTAATCTGACCTTGGTTTCCATTTATGACAGGTGCCATCTGGAGAGCCCTCTGAGGGTGGGGCGAAGGCACAGTCATTGATGAGATGGGATGTGGGAAAACAGTAAATCCACCTCTGGCCATCTGGATCCAAACATACAAACTCCATAGAGCAGGCACCACAAAGAGCCACATACAGGGACAGTTGAAAGGGTGGAGTTTTAGAAATATTTAGGAGGTCTTTCTTTAAAGACCTTCTCTGATGCTGGGGCTCCCCCAGGGACCTAGTCTTCTATCTTCATGGCTTTCCATTAATTCTCTAGCATAATGAGCTCTTCACCTGGGAGTGAATCCTTGGGGAAGATGTTTGAATTGGAAAAACAAATTTATAGTCAGGAGGATCTGGTTTTTAACCCCTTCAAACAATACCAGTAAAACTGAATGTGAAGAGCCTTTTGTACTAATTTGGTTGTAACCTTTGGCCAATTTGTAAAAGACCCACTGGATTTATTTGTTGGGGGCTCTATGGATTTTATTGGGTGCGAAGCAAGTTATAGACATCTAAAACTCTTCTACATCCTAGAGCAGGCACTGTTGTTCAGTTCTTCACAATATGGCCATATAATAAACGCCATCTATTGGTCCATTGGGATCAAAGTTTATGATTCATAAACAAGTACCATTGCATCAGGTAGCCTCCATCTCCTATGGCCATTGGAGAAGGCTAGATGAGAGAATGGCAACCAGTAGCTAGCCCTGGATATCATCACAACTGGGAAAGGTAGGGCTTAAGCTGGTTCTCAGGAACCCAAGGGCAAAGGAGCTAAGCACTACACCATTGCCTTGGGGGTGCAGGGATTTCCTGGCAGGGTGTTTCTGAGGAGGGCAGTGTTCTATGATTCCTTGGCCATCAAGATGACCTCCAGTGCCCTCATGCCAAGCACGGTCTTGGTCCTAAACTGCAAGCATAGGTTGATTTGCATCTCCCTCCTTGATTCCAGATTTCCCCAGCTTGTGTTGTGATTATTGTTTACCCTGTTCATAGCCCTTCCTGTCCGTGCTTGCTCTGTGATGACTTGGCCTCCCTCCCTATCACTGGTGTTAATCTAGCCTCTGGCTACATTTCCCCAGGCTATCTAAAATAATCCTACCAGACTCCTCAATCTTTTCTCACCCTCTGCCCACCCACCAGGATTCGCATACAGAGCCCCCACCTACCTTTCTTCCTGTGTCTTTTTGGCCCTAGTAAACCTTCTGAGCGATAGCCTAATATGTGCTCATCCCTAAGCTGAGTGCAGTGAGAGTAAGTGAAACAAAATTCCTGCTGTTGAGCAGTTACATTCTACCTGAGCAGACAAAATTTTCTCAGTTCTTAAGATGGGGCTACATTGGGTTATGTGCTAAAACCATGTAGTGCTGATAAGTGCTAGAGAAAAATCTGACGACAGAAAATTCATGAATATTTAAGTGGGAGAGAAAGTAGATCTTGACCAGGAGTGTGTGCTCTGAACCACTTCTGGACTTTGGCCAGTGTCATCACCAACAGGCAAGGTGTCTGGCAAACAGCAGTGACAAAAGAAATGAAATTATAAACAGAATTTTAGAGGTGCCAATCCACACATGGTAGAATGGTGATAACTCACAGTCTCTACTGTTGACAGCTCAGTCTGAACAATAGTGTATATAGTCCAGAGTTAACAATATCTAAATTCTCCTAGATATCTAATTGCTAATGCTTCTGCTAATATTAGCAAAATTATGGTTTGGGAGCCGTAGTTGCTATATTGATATTCAATATAACATACACATTCTTGGAAAAAGAACTCCTACTTAAATCCACATTGGGCTTTCATGGTTTCTCAGTGGGGTTTCC
Organism: Hyaena hyaena; assembly: GCF_003009895.1. Lineage (NCBI taxonomy): Eukaryota > Metazoa > Chordata > Mammalia > Carnivora > Hyaenidae > Hyaena > Hyaena hyaena. Next base: position 101,736 of record NW_024080944.1, read on the forward strand.
ATGGATCCCTGGGTGTTAATGAGAATGTGGAATTCTTGAGCAGGTAAAGAATGCTGACCAGTAGCTTGACATCAAATTAGGCATTTTTCCTGTGAGATACTTTGTTTTTTTCTTTCTGAAAAATTTAAATGGCAAGAAAAATACTTTTGGCCACAGATTTCATAATAATCTTCTTCCCACAAATCTAAAATAATCTCATGAAGAATTCAAAACCTGGTTTTTAAAATTCCTACCCGGCTTTCTTCAGTATGTGAATCCTCTAGCAATGGAAGCCTTTGCTTAGCCCTTTCACAGATGTCCAAGTCCTTCACCAGCCCCCCACAAATCTCTGAACCTCTGTGGGAACCATGGATCCACTCTTAATGTCTCTGGCTGGCTGTTCTTCCCCACATCTCTCTCCTAAATAGGATGCACAATTGGTAAGTGTTTTCTAATCAAGAGTGGTCCAGTTCACTTCCTCCTGAATTTGTGTCCCCAGCACCTCTTACCAGCCGTAGGACACTCCCTATGCTTTTACTTTCCATGCCTGCCTCATTTCCCCAGTTATCGAATAGGGACTTTCCTAACTACTGATGAGACTGTTGTGAGCCTTCTATATAATTTTTATAAGTACAGTGTCTGGTGTATTATACTCAATAAACAGTAGCTCTATTACTAGGGACTAGAATGAAGTGAGTAAGGCACAACCCACCTCCCCCCCAGAACTAAAGATAAGTAATATTTACTGCAGTATTTTAGAAAATCAAAATTTATATAAAAATCCGTGATGTCAGGGCACATGGGTGGCTCAGTCCAACTCTTGATTTTGGCTCAGGTCATGATCTTGTGATTTTGTGAGTTTGGGCTTCACATCAGGCTCTGTGCTGACAGTGTGGAGCTTGCTTGGGATTCTCTCTCTCTCTCTCTCTCTCTCTCTCTCTCTCTCTCTCAGCCCCTCCCCTGCTCATGCTGTCTCTGTCTCTTTCAAAATAAATAAGTAAACTTAAAAAAAAAAAATCCATGATGACAAGTGTTGAAATTTTAAATAAATATAAGATCAATGTTCCTGTTTTTTTCTTTGGCTTCAACATAATTTGGCATGGCAATGGTAGTGAGGTGTGACTACATGTCAGCACCCATTCCTGCCCCTTTGTTCCTGACCCACCAGGAAGTTCTGCTTCCTCTTGACCCACTAGGGATCTGAAAATTCGGTGGAATGGGATGGGGCATTGTCCATCTTGCAGGGGCAGTTTCACCAAGTTGTTGGCTTGCTGAAGAAATAGCTTTCAGAAAACAGTGGGTGTGTCCTGGAGCATGTAGGCCTCAGTAGAAACTGAATAATGAAAAGTGTAAGCCCAGGCTGGGGTGTGATGGGGTGGGTGTAGAAACAAGACACAAGGTAGCAGGAGAGGAGGGTGTGCTGGCAGCTGGTGTGGTTAGGACAGCATGAGTGGTGACATGGGGGCTGCTGGCCAGGGCTGCGTTCTAATGGGGCAGCCTTTTCCCTTCCCCCATCCCATCCCATCCCATCCCATCCCATCCCATCCCATCCCATCCCATCCCATCCCAGTTGCTTGTTGAGTTTATGGTAATCCAGTTCAAGGAGTGCAGGTGAGCTGCATCATGCATGAATTTGATCTCTTCATTTATTTGTGTTACAAACAATTTGAAAAGGAGAGAAAGAGAAACAGTTGAATTAGTGCTAGAAATTCTCTCCATCATACCAGGGAACAGGGAGGCCACAGAATGAGCATGTGTGGGGGCAGTGGGAGGCCTGACCTGGCCTGAGTTCCTAGGTACCCACTGCAGTGTGAGAACCTTGTGATGCCGCATGTATCCTTATGTTTGTATACTTGTGTGGGCATGTGTGAGACTGTGCACCTGCTAACTCCGTGTGAGCTGGATAGTCAGTTCCTCTGGCTTTCAACAGAAAAATCAACAACCTTATCCAGTAGTGGAGGAAGGATGGTGGGTGTTTTCATATGTACCTTCTGAACAATTTAAGGAATTTCTTAGAGGTAAGTTAGTCCATCCATGGTTTTCACAGGATGTGGATTTAGATACAGTTTTGTTATTTTACACATTCATCAGCTTATTTAGCTGCCAATTGGTACTGATTAAGGACTAATCCTGTGCCAGCTTCAGGGATGCCAAAGCCTAGTAGGATATGGTCCCAGCTTCAGGAGCTCATGGTCCGGTAGAGAATGGCTATACTTAAACAGCTGATTCCAGCATAGGTGGTGTTGGGGGCATGGTTCTGTGGGGGTGATGATCCCTTTTCTTTCTTAAGTTCTTGAGATTATCCCATAAATGTTCCACATTTCTTCAAGGTAACAGCTCTGAGCAGTCCAGCTGTCCCCAGGAACTATAGTCTAGATCTTTGCAGTGTCCAGTGTGACCATGCCTCTGGCATCTTTTTCCCTTTGGCCAGTAATCTAAGGCTCAGCTCACCTCCTCTTCCTGCAGTATGCCTCCTGTGAGCTACTTCCATGCTGTGCTGATTGAGGAGGTGCAGCCTGGTGGGTGGGGCAACACCAGGAAGGTGGGGGCTTCACTGCTTATGTGCGGCCTGGGAGGCTGTGTAATACAGGCAGCTGTTCTTGCAATTGATGGGGGTCTCCAGGGCCCAGAGCCCACCATTTGGATAGCTCTCCATAGCACCTGCTGTCTGCCTTCTTCAAATCAGCCAGGAGCAGAGCCAATGCTTTGTCTCCATCATCAGGGCTTCCAGAGTTTCAAAGTTAACAGAATTGTCCTAATGATATGAACAGTCAGAGGATTACAATTTGGCTGCAAAAGGACATCAGAGAGTTGGTAGTGTTTATTTGCCCAGCGTTTGTTTTTAGTGATGGTGACAGTGTAGCTAGCTGCGATTCTGCCCAGCCACTGGCTTGGTTGCTGAAGGCCACATTCTTTACTGTGCTGAAACATCTGGGAGAAATGTGGACAATGCCATCAGCCACCCCAGAAATTGATCCAAATGCCATTTGTCTTGCAAATTTTCCCAAATATTTAGATGTTTGGCATACATAGACTTTTTTTTTAATGTGAATTTTTTGGCATCAGACAAGCATAAGCCTTGTTGACTTTATTTTTGCATCAATGTGTTTTTCTCTACTAATATTTAACTAATGTGCTGTGTTACAGATAGCTGAATAAATATGAGATATGTAATGGACTTGTGCTAAACCATTTTTGGCTGTGACATTGAAAGAAGGTTTGTCTTTCTCCAGTGTTTCTGGGAGGAATATTTTCTTATCCATTATACTTTTCTAGCCGTGCTATTTTCTGTTCTTTGTTAATGTCCTGTTTCCTAATTGTATGTCTTGAGATTTAAAACTGACCTTGGTGAGTCATTGTTTGCTTTGCAAGGATTTCTTATTTATTCCTTTTTATTGTGCATGTAATTCATGTGCATTGCACAAAAAATTAGATAGTTCAGATAAGCAGATAAAGAAAACAATTTAAAATCACCAATAATCCCATCACCCAGAAATAACGACTGCGAACATTTTGTTTGGTGTTTATCTGTTCAGATATATTTACTTGCCATTCATTCAGCAAATATTTATTGAATTCCTATTTTGTGCTCAATACATGGAATAATCCTATGTATATACTTTGAGACCAGTTTATTTCTCCTAGATGTATACATCTTTCTAAGTCAATAAGTGTGTGTTTACATTGTCTTTTTAAAGTGCATTTTCAGTTGCAAGGGCATATTAACATACTTTGTTATTTTTAAGTTTCAATTATTATAGGTTACTGTTATAAACATTGCTGCAACAAAAGTCCTTATAAATATTTCTTTGCGTGCTTATCTGACTAGTTTGGAATGTGTTTTATATGTATTTACATCTAAATTATATAGAAGGTTAGAATCCAATATAATTATAGCCGCTACCCCCCAAAATGCAGCAATATTCATGAGTAATGAATGGTAATGAATTTGCTGTCTCAGCACTAGGTTTTCACCTATGGTGTGGCCCAGACTTTGCTTCACGAGGTTTGCTTCTGATTGCCCTTCAGTTTCTTTCTTTTTTTTTTTTTCTTTAATGTTTTTTATTTATTTTTGAGAGTCAGAGAGAGACAGAACGAGCAGGGGAGGATCAGAGAGAGAGGGAGACACAGAATCTGAAACAGGCTCCAGGCTCTGAGCTAGCTGTCAGCATAGAGCCCGACGCAGGGCTCGAACCCACAAACTGTGAGATCATGACCTGAGCCGAAGCTGGACGCTTAACCCACTGAGCCGCCCAGGTGCCCCCCTTCAGTTTCAATTAAACATGAAGGAGTCTTTCCTGACTCTCCATTAGACTGAGTTTGTATTATTATTGCTGCCGCCCCAGCCTCAGCAGTGTCTGTGCGTCTTCTGTCCTGTTAAGATCACTGCAGACAGGGAACTTGTATGTGAGACTCACCATTGTCTTTCCAGCCAGTTAGCATGTTGCTTGGCTCCTAACTATTTGTCAAGTAAGTAAAAGTAACTGTCTGTAGTTGTCTTATGTCTTAGGCTTTTCTTTGATTTTCACTTCTATGTTTTGGCAGATTTCTCTGCCCAATTAGGCCGCCTTGGTTTTTACTCTTTGGGTTGGTGTTGGTGTAGAGACTCTTTCTGTTGTTACTAAGAGGAGAGAATATTGACTCAGGACTGTGAAAACTCTACAAGTGGGACTGGCTTCAGGCATGGCTGGATCCGTGTGCTCAGTGACGTTCCCGAAAATTCATCTTTACGTTTCTGGGCTTGGCTTTGCTGCAAGCCAATCTCATTCTCTGGCAGGCATTCCTCTGGTGAAGAATAACCTTCATTGTCCCAGGTTTGCATTGTGGTCTTGCCTGAGAATTCCATGAAACATCCCAGGAAAGATTCTGAGAGGCCTGACTGGGATCACAGGCCCTCCCCTAAATGTGCTATTGTGCGTGTTAGGGAGTCCCCTGGGAACTCCTCCTGGAAGCAGGAAACCAGAAGGCAAGAGAAGAAGACAAAATTGATCATTACTACCATCCAAGCACTTTAAAAGTGTTGTGAGATCTTTAGCCTGCCTCTCCGAGCCTGGCTTTGTTGTTGCTGATGCTGTTCATGTAGAAAATTAGAAAAGTAATGCCAGCTTTATCGTTGTGGGGACCCAATGAGATCATGGATATGAAGGCACTATGGCAATTATAACACAGTTTGAAAAAAGAAGGTCTCTTCATATTCTAGATGTAGAAATCCCTTTGTCTTTATTTCCCAGGTACAGTTGAATGGCCTGTGTACTCCAGAGGTTACGGAAGGTGTCAGCTAGAGGGCTGGAGTCTGAGCTCTGGGCAGAGCCAGGTCCTCTTCACCACCTGGTGATATCTCCCTGCAGTTAGAGCATGAGCAGACCCTGTTGGACAGAGCCAGGGACCACACCCCAGCAGCTCTGGGCTTGAACCATGGCATGCTAAACTGGTAGCTTGTTTCTAGAAATCTGTGATCTCTGGTGGCATGGCTGTGGGTCTGTTACCATTACTTCACTGGTGTTTTGGTGGGTACCTGGCTTTAGGAAGGGGTCTTAGCAGAGTTGAGGAGCTAGCAGCAGAGTGCAGGGGGAGATGGCTATCTCCTGCTCCAAGACATGCCTGCTAGCAACCTTAACCTGCAGACCACTGGCTCCTGCAACCCATTTCTCTTTATCTCAGACCATCCCTCTGCTCCCTGTTTGTGCTCCTGAATCTCTCTGAAACTTGGGATCCATTCTCTGTAAAACTATCCTGATTGTGCCCTTTAAAATGAGATAATACATGGATACCACCTGGCCCAGGGCTTAGTGTGTACTGTTAAGTTTATCCAGTGGTCATTACCTCCTGGCTGGTCCTTCTGATGACTGCCCACAGGGCTGTTTGGCTCTGGATGATGTGCCAGAATATAACACTGGTCCTTCCTCAACCTCTGGACTGCTGGGGCCCTTCTCCTTGGCTTCTGCCACCTTCATGGCAGAGTTTCACTGAGTCTTGCAGGAGCGGTGGGTGTCTAGGGAGTCAGATCTAAGGGCTGAGCTCAGGGTTGGGTGAGTAGGGGCTGTGAGGGAGAAGACCCCAGCTCTCGAGTGTGGAACCACCCTGGTCAGGAGAGTGAGGCCAGAGCAGCCTCTGGGAAACCTGAGGGCCATTGCCATGGCTCAAGGGAGAGCATGTGAGGTTCTGACTTTGCTGGAGGTATGCAGGAAACCGTGCAAGAAGGCGAAAAGAACAGACGGGACACTTGAAGCTCTGCACTGATGAGCACACAAGGTGAGACCTAGGCTGGGTGCTCCCGCAGTGAGTGTGTGGTTGGCTCCTGCTTTCTCTCTGGCCTGCAGTAAAGAGCCTGTGCAGAGTGGGTCCTCAAGAAGCAAGCACCTGCTAAAGCAAGGATGAGAGGAGGGAAGGAGGATGAGAGAGAACAGGAGAACAACTGAGTAAGATGGTCTGGGAGCAATGGGAGGGAGGGGAAAGAGGAGAAATGATCATGAGTTCAGTGTATCAGTAAGGACGCTGTCACTGCCAGCACAGAAAATACAATACAACGCCTCTTTATCTCTCAGGCTAAGCTGGCCGCAGGCAGGCTGTCCAGAGCTTGAGTGGCAATAATAAGCAATGCCACCAAAGTGCCTGGCGGTTTCTTCCTCCCTCACGCTTCCCTCTTGTAGGGCCTTAGTGTGGAAACAGCTCCCCATACACATAGTTCTTGGGGGAGGGAGGGTGTGGGGGCAGTTCAGAGCTGGAGGGGTGCCCAGCTGCAGAGGACCACACTTAGAGGACGGCGAAGCTTTCTCAGACACCTCAGCAAACTTATTTTTCTAACTCATTGGACAGACCCCTGTCCCTGACCCTACCAACCAGCTGCAAAAGAGAAGGGTCATTAGCTTTTGTAGCCTGTGAATGGAGGCAGGTGAGTCAGAATGGTTGGAGAAGGTGGGAGAAAGCTGTGTGAGAGAGGGAGGGGTACAAGTTCTTTTGATCCCATGGAGTTAAGCCTGGGTCACTGAGGGGCTGCAGCTGAATTCACCCAGTGGGGGAGGTTAGTAAGCAGGATGGATTTCACAGGGAAATGGATGAGCCCGAAATTCCCACGTGCATCTAAATAGAAACAAAGCTGGCACTGGAAATGCAGCCTAGCAGTGGGCAGGGTGGGGGTGGGGAGGTAGATGTGGATGTGTCCCTGGCAACTGCAGGCTGGGCGTGGCCTTAGAAGGAAGAGTGCCACCTTTGTCCAGGCAGCTGGAGGGAGAGGGACCCATGGGCTGTCCAGTGGTTGGATGGGGCCAGCAGCCCAGGAGGGCGCCACTGGGGAGAGTGGGGGGCCAGGGGGAAAACTATATCAGTTTAGGCAGAATGTTTTAGAGAATGCCTAGCTGGGAATTGAGGCATCACATTCAGGTGGGGGAAAGCCTTAGAAGGGGTGCAGGTCTGTAGGGGAGGGGCCCAGCTCACAGGAGGTGCTGAGGTGGGGAAAGGCTGCCAGCTCTGGCTTTGAAGGAGAGCCCTCTTTGTTACCTCTCCCAGTTCTTTGTTTTGGCTCACAAGGATCTGGAGGGCGTCGCTGGGAGTGTGGGAATAGAAAGAAGTGCATGGAAACGTGTGGGTGATATGGAAACAAGACAGTTTGGGTGCCAAATATTGAAATATCTTTTCTTTCTGAGGCTTCTGCAACCCAAATATATAAACTGCATATATGAACACACCCTCGTACATTATAGACAATCTGAAGCTTAGGTCTAAAGTTTTAATTTAAGAACATTTAATTGGAAAACACCAGAAATAATCAGAAACATAAATAGCAGCGCAAGCCTGTCATAATTGCCATACTCAAAACCGTAACGGAAAAGCGTATAAGATGCTGTAGAGAATGTTCCAGTTGAAAAAAATAAGCAGATTCTTGAAGATGTTGCCGGCCTGTGCTAGAGGTGAGAGGCAGGGTCCTTGTACACCGGCAGGTGACTAAATCACTATATTCTGAGCCTCCTTTCAGCTGCCTGGCCAGAGCTCAGTGCCGTGCCATGTCTCCCTCACCAAGTATTTCCGCAACAGCCTGGGAATGCTGACATTTATACCGACCAGTGCTAGTCACCCCTTGCTCCACCTGCCAGCCTTGAGGACCTGGCCAGTGCTCTGCCCTTTTGCTGAATAAAAAGCTCCATCCTCTGCTGCTATTGTGTTCCTTGATGCCATTTTTACCATTCCACAGCTAATAGAGCCTCAAGTGCACTCCTGAATAATCCGTCATTGTGAAGGGCTGGGGCTGTGACCAGGTCAGTTTGCCTGGGGTGAGGGTAGTGCTGAGACCTGGTAAACTGACCCAGGAAGGCCATTCTTTTTTTTTTTTTTTTTTAAATAGTTTATTGTCAAGTTGGTTTCCATATAACACCCAGTGCTCATCCAGGAAGGCCATTCTTGACAAGGGACCTGCCCATGGGGACCTGGAGGCTCTTTGAGGATCCCGGAGTAAGGAGGTAGTGTGAAGGGCCTATGGTGGCAGGGAGGATGCAGTTTTAAATAGGAGGCTCAGTTTATTCTCAGAAGGTGATGTTGAACCAAAGACATGAAGGAGGTGAGGGACAGAGCCATGCAGACGTGAGGAGAAGACTACCCAGCTAATGGAACAGCAAGCACAAAGGTCCTCAGTAGGGCATGTGACTGGTGTGCCTATGTCTGAGGGACAGTGAGGAGGCCATTGTGACTGGAGGAAGGTGAAGGATGGGGGAGGGGAGGAGGTATGAATAGAAGCATAATGGTGGGTGGGGATGGGCTCATGCATGGCCTTGTAGCCATTGTGGGGACTTTGGATTTCACTGATTGAGATGAGTGTCCTTGCAGGAGTTTGAGTAGAGGACCTGACTTGTGTCAAGAACTGTGAAGGTTCTGCTTCCAAGCTAACAGGCTTCCCTGCCACAGTTGCACAGATACTGGCGGACGCGAGACTGCTGGTCAGAGATAAATGGTTTTATTACTCACAGCAGGCAATGCAGCTTGAGCTTCTTGTTCACATCAACCCCTTGATCCCCAAGTCCCACGTGGGTGATTAGGAGCAGCCCAGGTGGATGCCTTGCACACAGTGGGCCTGTGTCACAGTGGAGGAGCCCCTAATCTTGTTAGGAACTATTGGCAAACCTGCACAAACTTGCCCTGGAATCAGATAATGTCTTTTTTTTTTTTAAATATATATTTATTTTTGAGAGAGAGAATGTGGGAGATGGGCAGAAAGTGAGGGAGACAGAGGATCCAAAGCAGATTCTGAGCTGTCAGCACAGAGCCTGACGTGGGGCCCTAACCTACGAACCACGAGATCATGACCTGAGCCAAAGTTGGATGCTTAACCAACTGAGCCCCTCAGTCAGTATCTTTTTTATCCTCTTCAGGAATCAATCTGCTCTCTGTCCAAGGAGATACTGTCTTCCAGGGCATTTGTATATAAATACCCTTGAAATGATAGTCTGGGGTAAGCTTGTTCTAAGACACACAGAAATACCATGAAGAATTACTGCCCAACTCCAGGATGACAATAAACTGGGACAAGACAGGAAAGCAGGAAGTCCCATCTCAGGAGACTGTTGCACTGATCTGAGAAAGAGATGATGGAACTCAGATAGGGTCTGAAATAAAAGCCAAATTCTGGGTGTACATTGCGGGTGACGTCAACAGGATTTCCTGACAGATTGCACGAGAGTGTCAGAAAAGAAAAGGGCAGGACTCCAAAGGTTTGGGCTGAGCAATGGAAGGATGGAACTGCTGTCAGCTAAGCTGGGGGACTTGGTGGGAGGAGCATGTTCGGTGGGAAAGAGCAGAAGTTCCGGACATGGTAAGTGTTTTTCCTATTAGTAAATGGCTCAAAAAGCAAGGATCTGGAAACTGCGGCTGGGGCCCACTGATCAGACCTCTCTGCCCAAAGCAGTGGCTATCATGATTGCGGCAACACTTGTTTTGAAGGATGCCAGGCAGAAGATGCTCTCAGCCACTGCCCCACCTTCCCAGCCATGTGTCCTCTCATGTGGCTGGGTTGACTTTCCCTGTTAGTTCCCCATCTGATACCTATAGGGCTGTGCCAGAAGGTGCAGAGCAGGGCACCATGCCAGCCTAGGAGGGCACAGTGTCAGGTGAAGGTGTGCTGTTGAGGTGTGCAGTCTGGGGAACTTGGGCTGTTACTTAGGTGCAGCAGTGGGGAGGGCTCCCTAGACAGGTAGTGGCATGTGTGGTTTGGAGGGGAGCTGCTGCTTTTAAGAGCTTCAGGGTCTAGAGACTTGCCCCTCAGCTCCCAGGCACATGCATAGGGTCCTGCACACAGTGGAGATCCATACTGGCTTCAGGCACCAAGCGGGGGCAAGGGTGGGGAACAGTGACCCATTAGTCCCTGGACTTCACTGGGGAAGGAGTTGGCATTGCAGAAGCAGCAAAATGGAGAAGAGACCTGGAATGTGAGTTTTTTCCTTGTTTGAGCCTTCTGTGATCAGCAAAGGCTGCCGCAGTTCTGACTCTGGCCTTTCCTTCCACCCGCAAGTGATGTGGTCAAGTGTCCCACCGTGGGTGTCCACGCCAGGGCCCGGGAGCTGCTTTATTGCCTCATGCTGGAATATTTATGAGCACGGAGTCTATGCCAGAGATTGGTTTCCTAAAGGACTCTGGCTGTGGGGGTGGATGCTTTGCAGGCCACTCAGAGTACAGTCTCATTTGGTTTTAGTTTTTCTTCTTCTTTTTTTAATGTTTTTATTTATTATTGAGAGACAGAGACAGAGCATGAGCATGAGAGGGACAGAGAGATGGGGAGACACAGAATCTGAAGGAGGCTCTAGGCTCTGAGCTTTTAGCACAAAGCCCATCGTGGGGCTCAAACTCACAAATCGTGAGATCATGACCTGAGCCTAAGTTGGAGACTCAACTGACTGAGCCACCCAGGTGCCCCAAAATTTTCTTCTTTTAAGGAAGGATGGAATAGAGTGGTTTGCATTTTTAAGGCTGAGTGATGGGTCTACACTTATAAAATCAAACTTCAGGAGACCCCTTTCCTCCCCATTTTTAAAGAAAAGAACTGTGTCTTTTCTTTCCTTCTATCCCATTGTATCTGCTGAATGGCTGGCTGTAGTTGCTGCAAATGTGCATCAGGAAGACGCTGTTAATTGGGCATGATGCTTCCGTTCATGTTTACCTGATTGCCAGGTGAAAACCCACTAGCAGCTGTGATGCGATGCTTCTCTGAATGCGCCTCAGGTCTGAGTCGGATGCTTTAGCCATAATTTGAGGAACACCAGTATTTATAGCTATCTTTGCTCAAAGACCCTCTCCTGTGAAAGGGTTGGGGTCTAGCTATAATAAGAAACTTGTACAGAAGCTGGGGAGGTATTTGATCTGGGTTTGGAAAGGAGTGCCTTTTTCTAGGGCTGCTCCATGGGGCGGTGTGGATCTTCGAGAGGAGCTGTGGCTCCCAGAGTATCTGTGTGCTTTGCCGGCTTCCCAGGGAAGAATAAGGGAGTGGGTAGAAGAAATAAGGTAGCCTGTGGGTTGGCTCAGGTGAAGGCCGAGTTCCCTGCTTACTGCCTGCATGGCTTTAAACAGGCCATTTCCTTTTTTTTTTTTTTTCTTAAGTAGTTTATTGTCAAGTTGGTTTCCATGTAACACCCAGTGCTCATCCCAACAAACTGAGGGCTGATGGGGGTGGGGAAGAGGGGAAGAACAGTGAAGGGCATGGAGGAGAGGGCACTTGTTGGGATGAGCACTGGGTGTTANTTTTTTTTTTTTTTTCTTAAGTAGTTTATTGTCAAGTTGGTTTCCATGTAACACCCAGTGCTCATCCCAACAAGTGCCCTCCCCCAACAAACTGAGGGCTGATGGGGGTGGGGAAGAGGGGAAGAACAGGCCATTTCTATCTGTGTCTGGTGTTCTTCCTCTGTCTGCCGAGTAAGCCCTACTTAGTGTGTAAAAAGTGCCACTTCCAAGTTAGGGAGGGGTCTTAGGGGCGTGTTCTCTTCATTGTTCTCATTCATCTGTCCCATATCACTCCAGATAAGACCACCTAAGAGGGACATGCTGGCTGTGAGGACCAGCAGTCTCACTGGATTCCTGCCCTTGAAGGAACTCCTGCCCTTACCATGCACACAGGGCCTGGCACTCAGTAGCTATTGGGCCCTTCTTAAATAATATGGGACCCTTAGCTTTTCTGTTCTTTCATGTTACTCATATTTTAAAAGCTTATGGAGTTGATTTACAGTGTGCCTCACTTTCTCAATTAATGGATTGTTACATGTCTCTGCCTTGACCCTATCTGGGCCTTTCTCTTCTCAATGCTGCGTGAGAGGCTCTGATCCAATGATCCTGGGAGTCTCCTCAGCTCTGAAGGTCTTACTTCCTCTGCATTGAAATCCTCAGGAGACCCTGCACTGGTCTTGCAGGAGGGAGGTAAGCACTGCTTGCTTCCTAAAGCCTCACCTGTCATTGTAGAAAAGAGATAGTGTGAACATTTGTTGTATGTCAATGTATTGGGGCTGCAGTACCCAGTTACTTGGTCAAACATCCTTCTGGATGTTTCTGTGAGGATGTTTTGGGATAAGATTAACACTTAGATGTGTGGACTTTGAGTAAAGCAGATTGCTCTCCATAATGCGGGTGGGCCTCATCTAATCAGCTGAAGTCCTGACTAGAACAAAGACTGATCTCCCTCGAGCAAGGAATGATTCTTCCAGCAGTCAACCCTTGTACTGGAACTGTAACATCAGCACTTCTCTGCTCTCCAGCCTCCAGATTTGGGGCTTGCCAGAGTCCATAATAGTATGAGTCTGTTCCTTAAAATTTCTGTCCTCCCATTGGTTCCACTGGTTCAGTTTCAGAGGAACCAGTTATTTTTGTTTCTCTGGGGAGCTCTGACTGATACAACATAGTTGGGTCTTTTTAAGAAATGTTTGTTAGACTCATTCCCAGGCCAAGCAGTTTAGCCTCAGCCTGATTTTGATGGGAGTCACTGAGGAGTTTAAAGCAGAAAAAGGACATGATTGGATTTATATTTTAGAAGGATACTGGGGAGGGTCAGGCATAGGGTGGGGAGACTGGTGGTCTCCAGTCTGGGGGCACCAGTGTACTAATCCAGGTGGGAAATGATAGATTTGATGGCAGAAATGGGGATGGAGAAGGGGGCCGAAGTGGGCAGATGTTTAGGCAGAGGAATCTAATCAGAATCAGGACCCCCTGCATGAAGAATAAAGGAGGGAGTCAGGGTGAGCCTGGTTCCTGGCTGAGGTGCCCTGGGGATGCTGATGACTGACAGCACAGATGTGAATTGAGCTGGGGCAGTAGGTGGAGAGGGTGCTGGGTTTTCTGAGGTGCACATCATGTTGGATTAGCCTCTGGGACATCCTCAGGGAGGTGCCAGGGCAGGGGCACAGATTTCAGAGAAGCACAACTTGGGGGGTCAGGGTGTGAACCTCTGTGGAGTATGTAGAGCTCATCCGTGTTTCCACCAGTGTGTTGTTTCCCACGGGACGGCCGTCCGCGTGCCTTGCCTGGCATGCCCAGGCCTTCACCTCAGAGCCCCAGACAAAGAGCAGGCTGATAATGCCGAGAGGGAACATTCAGTACCTGTCACCAGTTCTCAGCAAGGTGGTAAACACCATCTGGTGCCAGCCAAGGAAAACAGAAACAAACAAACAAAAGACTCTGAGAAGATTCTACATGGGAGGGAAGAGGTGCACTGCTTGTGCTAGAGGGCGTGGAGGGCGTGTTGACCGTGCCTGTGTGCGCACACTCTTGCATGCTCAGATAGAGCCCTCGTACATGTATATGCGTGTACTTATGAATAACTGAATCTTTATAAACCTACCATCCAGCATCTCACTTCAGTTTCACAGACCTCCTCTCCTGTCCCCTATGACAGCTGTATTGAGTATTGACAGGAAGAGAGTGAGGGCCACCTGCCTGCACAGAGTCTCCGAGGGACGGAGGCAGTGGTTCTGGGCCTAAGTCTTGCCTTTGGGTGCACTGTAGGCCCATGTCAGGATGACACACCGATGGCTGGATAGGCTTTGGGCTCCTTGGTGTGAGTGGGAGCAGCATCTCTCCTCCCCCCAGCTGACTGGCCTCCAAGGCAAGACTCTGACACCCGGGTTATAAATGCATCTGTCTGGGTGCATTATCTAAATTGTTATGTATCACCCTGGGTAATGGCAAAAGTAAAAACCGCTGTTAGCTCAGTGAATAAATCCTTGGTGTTGATCAATCATCACATGGCGTAGACTCTTTTAATAGGCACAATTTACACGGAGGCTTGGCAGACTGCTCTGGCTTCTAATTGCAGATGGAAAACGGATGCCGATCTCTGCTGTGCCGTAAAAATGTAAACTATAAATGACTTAAATGCTCGTGTGCTCCCTTCTCCACCCAGCACTCATTTTAACTTCGTATTCAGATACAAATCGGAGAAAAAACTACTCTCCTGCGAGATAATAACTTTTATGATGTGGGACTCAGTGTTCCTCCCATCTGATGCCCTACAGGCTTCCTGGAGCCATGGTCTCCCCAGGTTTCAGTCCTTGGGGAGAAGCATTCTCGTTAGCTCTGTAGACAATCCCCAGACCCTTAAGTGCCATGATGTTATTACAAACTCTTAAGTACTCTGAGTTACTGCCCCTGTGCTCATGAATACTCCTGTGGGCTGAAGGGAGGGGAAGCTTTCTGATGAGCTAAATTCCACCCTGGAGCCCTGGGACAGAGTGGATTCTAATGGCAGCTGTGTGCCGCTGATGGGCTGAAAACAGGTCAGCACAGTTGATTCAGTGATGTGGGTTACCTGCAGCCTTACCAGGAGCCAGGCTCTCTTTATCCTGTGTGTAGCTCTCAGACAAGCCCCGTTCTGTTAGAAAATTCCCCTGCCAGGGTTAGAGCCGTGGTGTGTTGTGTGCCCGATACTCTAATATGGTCTGGGCGGGCTGTGTGTACATGAGTGTGTCCCTGTGTTTTGGGGGTGGCTTTGAATTCCTGTTCCAGGAGAGCTAAGGAAGTATGTGTGACCACGTTGGGGTGATTCGCAGTACTGTGAAGTCTCCTCTCCTCAAGGCTCCCAAATTTTTACTTGCCCACATGCCACTATGTTTGGTATTCCACCCAGAAGAAATGCATTTCTTTGGTATTTATGTCTAGAAGACCCTCATTGAAGTCCAGATAAGAAAGCTACCCTGAGCCCTTCTCCTTGGTTAATATATTAGCTCAGATTAGAATGTGGAGCCTGGAAGGTTGAACATGAAGCCGTGCTGTGCAGCACACTCACTTCTGGGATGAGAGGCACAAAGACCAAAGAGGAAGTCCTCCTCACCCATGCAGTGGGCAGAGCTGGGGGTCCCAGCACAGCTCTTCTGACATGAGGCCACTAGAGGGCTGTGGCCCACACCAGGCTGTATTGGTGGGTGAGAGTGAAGAATCTGTTGGGAAATCTGGGTCCATTCCAGGTTGGAAGGGAATGGGACAGGGAGTAGCCTGTGGCTGAGTAGAGCCTGAGGGAGCTCTGAAAGGGAAGAGAGGAGCCCCAGGGGCTTGCTCATGGCCCTTTCCTCTCCCAGATGACTCAAGAAGGAGCCTGGCAGTTAGCAGAGGTGAGGGGCCAGAACACAAGCCCCACAGAGCCTGAGCCATCCCCGCGTGCAGATGAGAGGAGCAGAGAGGGCTACTTCTCCTGAATTAACAGTACGGTGGCTCTGGTCAGCCTCCCACTGTCCACATGGCTCGCTGTGCTCCTAGCCTCCCGTCCAGGGGCAGCCCCAGCACCTTAGCCACACATATGCAAGGAAGAGAGGAGGGGGCAGACCTTGGGGGGCTGCCTCCTTGTGGGCAGTTGGGTTGTTTCCCTGGACTGATGTAATGGTCTGTGTGTGATCTATCAGCAAAAAGGGCTCAAGGACATTTTTAAGTAAGATTTTTTTAATGAATCAAGTGATTGAACATGGACAAATCGAGGAGCATTATTAAAGAAATGCAGGGGCGCCTGGGTGGCTCAGTTGGTTAAGCATCCGACTTCGGCTCAGGCCATGATCTCGCGGTTCGTGGGTTCAAGCCCCGCATCAGGTTCTGTGCTGACACCTCAGAGCCTGGAACCTGTTTCAGATTCTGTGTCTCCCTCTCTCTCTGCCCCTCCCCTGCTCGCACTCTGTCTCTCCCTGTCTCAAAAATAAATAAACAGTAAAAAAAAGATTAAAAAAAAAAACAGCAAAGAAATGCAGCAGATTTTCTTGTGCCCCTTAGATATTTTATAAGCCCCCAAACATTTATGAAGGTCAATTTGTCCCTCGGCCTGGCCCCTCTGGTAGTGTCAGAGCTGCCCTGGGTCCCGGCTCCACCTCTAGAGGACTGACAGTGGAAGGGACAGAGAGACAGGCCAAAAGTCATCACAGTGTCATGGTAAGTGGCAGGACCAGTCTATGTGTGGTGTGCAGGAAGGATCTACAGACCCTAGAAATGGAGGCAAGCTAGCCAGGAGAGGTGAGCTGAGCAGAGAAATGGGAAGGAGGGTACCTGGCAGAGAGAACGGCACGTGGGGAGGCCTGGGCAATGCGGCAGTGTGGTAAGCTGGGGGTCGTGAGGCTGAAGCACACCCTGACAGACACAGGGTGTCGGGGGGGAGGCTGACAGCAAATTAGACAAGGGCTATCTGGTGAGGGTTCCACTTGACCTTCAGCCTGGGGATCACGAGGAAGGCTGCGGAGTTTTCAGCAGGAGTGGCATCCCTGCAGAAGGATACTTGGTCTCGTTGTGTGTGGAACGGGTTGGAAAGTGGCAGCAGCAGGCAGGTGTTGCCTAGCAGTGCCAGACCCCTGTGTAAAATAAGACAAATGCTGGTGTGACTTGTAGAATATTCGATTACTTTGTTATTATTGTGATGGCTGGCTGGCTCTGTGACAGTTAGGTCATGGACCTCCACAGCCCAGCCCGGAAGTGGACCTTCTGAAAAGACATGAGAAGAGCTCCCTTCTTTCTGCTTGGGTCCCCACTTTCCCAGATCTGGACTCTTCTCTGAAATGCAAACACATTGAAGAGAGCAGGTGGAAATTCTTCAAACTGAAGAGACTTGGTATTGTTTTCCTTGAATCTTTTTTTTGTTTTGTTTTGTTTTTGAGAGAGAGAGGCCACAAGTCAGCAAGGGCAGAGAGAGACAGACAGACAGAGACACAGAGAAGTGGGGCTCATGTTTTTTTTACCTGAAGTGGGGCTGGTGTTCACCCAGAGCAAGGTCTGTGCTCAGCCAGTGTGTGACTCGAACTCACAAACTGTGAGATCATGACCAGAGCCCAAGTCAGATGCTTAATGACTATTCCACCATGTGCCCGTGTTGTCCTTGAATCTTAAAGAAGAATTGCCATTTGCTCCCAGACCAGTCCTTGGTTTTCTGAGCCTGTGCCCTACTTGTAACAGGAGTGCAGACTGGCTGATCCTTGGGGGTGGAGCTGCTCTGTGTCCCTGACACTCTGGGCATTTGCCTCCCCTTTTGTGGGAGCACCTAATGCCCCCATTCCCTCAGGAGGGTTTTGGTCTGGCCCCCAGCACCTCTGTACAGTCAGGCTGCAGGGACAGCTGCCCTGTGCCCAGTGTCTTGGTCCTGTCTTCATGGGGGCAGACACAGAGCCTGCTTGTATAGCTTTCAGTATCAGCTGATTTTGCAGCCCCAGGGGTGCTCAAACTGGGCAACAGGGTGCCTTTGTGGCAGTCAGGGGCCTCAGGAGAGCTCTGAGCAGACTCCTTGTTTACCAGGTGGCTTTTC
This sequence comes from Hyaena hyaena, assembly GCF_003009895.1. Lineage (NCBI taxonomy): Eukaryota > Metazoa > Chordata > Mammalia > Carnivora > Hyaenidae > Hyaena > Hyaena hyaena. Next base: position 119,440 of record NW_024080944.1, read on the forward strand.
CAGGGCACACAGTGTCTCTGCCACCTGTCCCACCCATAGCTCTCAGGCACTGGTGCTTCTTGGCAGGAGTCTAGTCCCAAGGAAAACAAGCTTAGACTGGAAGCTCTTGGCCTCTGTCTGGCATGACACCTGGGGTTCTGGGCCCTGCCGGCCTCAGTATAGCTCTCCTCCTGGATAGTAAGCACCCAGCCCCACTGGATGCCTGGGTGGCTTGATTGAGTGTCTGGCTTCGGCTCGGCTCATGATCTCACAGTCCGTGAGTTCAAGCCCTGCATTGGGCTCTCTGCTGACAGCTCAGAGCCTGGAGCCTGCTTCGAATTCTGTGTCTCCCTCTCTCTCTGCCCCTCCCCTGCTTGCATTCTGTCTTGCTCTGTCTCTCAAAACTAAATAAATGCGAAAAGAAAAATTTAAAAAGCACTCAGCGCCTCAAGCCACATTGCCTGTGCCACATTGCCTGGGTTTGAACTTCAGCTCCGCTAAAATGTATAGTACAGCTAATCTGGGTCTCAGTTTATTCATCTGCAACATAGGGATCATGATACCTAGTTTGTAGAAGGTGGGAATTTAATGAGGGAGTGTATGTGAAGCCCTTACCACACTTCCTGATCCAGCATTTGTACTCATTAAATGCCAACTGCCTTGTGATTGTTACTAATAACACCTTGTAAAGTCTGAGATTGGAGGAAGGAGTGCTCCCCAGTGTGGGCACCCGATGGCATGGGAGCCTCCCTGCCTGCACTGCCCACCTGTGACTGTCCCTCATATTTCGGGCAGCCTGGGGACAGTGCTGCCCTCCCCCAGAGAGCTCTGGATTGAGCCTCAGGCAGGGCCTACCTCAACTGGGTGTCCTTTGTCCTTTGAGATGAGGGTTTCTTTTCCCTGGATATCAGTGATGGTGTCAGATGAGTTTTAAGCCTGCTGCGTACCCTTGGCCTGACTCCAGCAGAGGGCCAGTCACTAGCAGACACCCTGTGGCTGGACCTGAGTCTGGGTGACATACAGCTGGCTGTGTGAGACCGCTTCTTGTCAGTGCAGAGTGATCTGTTTTGAGTCTCATGGTGTCCTGCAGGTGAAGGAGATTCACATTGTGGACATAGAAATGTAAAGACCCAAATCTCAGCTCTGTAGCCTTAAGAGAGTCACTTGGGTTTTGCAAGCCTCAGTTTTATCTTCCATAAAATGGGGATGGTAACCCTCATCTTGTAGGATTGTTTTAAGACTTAAGACACTGCGTGTAAATACCCAGTATGTATTTGCTTCTCAATAAATAGTTGTCACTGCTCTTTTTGTTAAATAAATATAGTCATTGCCAGGGATTTTACCTCTTTAGAGTAAACGTTAGTGATCATTCACAAAATCATTTGAACTAGACTAAGAATTGTACAGCTGGAAGGAGACATTAGGCAGAGGAGAAATTCAGGCCCAGGGAAGGCTGATACTTTGTCCAGGGTCTCTCTGGCCTGGAACATCATTGTTCTCAGATCCTTTTTCTTAAGCTTCCTAGCGTGTGTTTGTCAGCTTTGAAAGTGACCACAGTTTTTTTTTTTTTCAAATGTTTTTGTTTCTACTTACTGTCTTGGGTTCGTTAGAAATTCGCTCAGCCAAATCTGTCCATGGGTATGCTGACCTGAACCAGAGATGTGTGCATCTAGTGGTGAGCCTTCAAACACACCCACAAAAATGAGGGGTGCACAGAAAGGTGCGCTTTCCTTCAGGTGTTCTCTTTGCAAGAGGGAGGTTACTCCTGACTTACTCCTTGTGCAGCTTGTTCAGCAAGGGACTCATCCAGTCTGAGCCTCAGCTCCTCTGAGATGAAACCAAACAAAGAGCTCAACCATTTAGAGTTTCTGTTATTGTTAATATTACAGATGGCTCTTCCTAATCTCTCACTGCCTCCTGATGGATGTTCTTGTTGGTAGGATTGATACATGACAAGGAAGGCATTACTTTGTTCTTTGTGAGAAAAGCAAAAGGAAGAAAAGAGAGAGATGAGACAGTTGGTGGCCAAAGAGATATCTAAGGAAGGTTTGAAAGATGTTTTCAGTGTGATGTATGATGTAGCCCTCTCTGAAATCTTTAGTAATATCTGTCTTCTTGGGTGGACTACACGAAGTTGGGTTCACTCTATTGGGATAAGTCTGGGCATAGAAGCGAGGCCAGTAGTAGAAATGATGTGTGGCTGGGCTGGGTGCTCACTCCTGGGAATGGAGGAGGTACGTGGCACAGAGTTAGGGAGGTGAGATTGGGGACTGTAGCTGCCCCTTTGCTTCCAGTAATAAAGGCGATGCTTCCCTCCCTGCCTGCGCCCAGACCTGCTGTTCCTGCACGTGAGAGTGACTGCGGACCCACCTTTTCTCCAGCGTCTCTCTCTGTTCCCCCTCTTTCCCCTGGTGGGGTGGGAGGAGAATAAGTTCCTAACCCCACTGGCAGGCTATTGATGAGTTCTCTTGTATGAATTCAAGTCTCAGCACTTCAGTATTCTTGACATGAGGATATATTGTCATGGAAAATATTGGAGTTGGGAACTATTAAAGTGCTTTCTGAAGCCAGGCTGTGGACCACAGATTTATAGGGAAGGGTTTTGTTAGGGGGGAAAGTGCCGAGAGCATAAAAGCCGACCATACCCAATATCTTTCCCAGACAGAAATGATATTTCAGTAGGTAAAATAAATAGTATATGGAAAGGCTTGCAGATACATCACCGCGTCCTTTATGTACTATGTGGGGTGTGTATGTGCTGAATGTGTCCCAAGGCTCAGAAAGCAGAAAAAACTAAACGGACAAAAAAATCTGCCTTTCCATAAAGGGCCATCTTTTCTTAGCTTACTCTTTCTGTCACAGAATGCTGTGGAATTTGATGAATGGAACTGCCACTTGTTTCTTGTTGGATTGGTCACAGGGACAGGAGGGTGGTGGCTGGTGTCTATGGCTCAGAAGTTCTGGTTCCTCAGGTCCCTCAACAACTCATCGCAAGTTGGCGCTGCAGGGCTGAATAGGCAGAGTGTAAGACCTTCTCTGTTCCCAAGGCCCACTTCTTTCCATTAGCTTGCTGTTCCCAGTCAGGAATGTCTGAGATTCACGAGCTGGCTCCTTGTTTTACAGACAGGTAGAAGGGCTCATAGGTAGCTGGTGGGACTCCGCATCTCAGAGTGCTCCCCACTTGACATACCCTTGCCGGGACACCACCTGCTCTTGATTGAGAGCCCAGATTCCTGAGCCAGAGGTGTGAGAGGGACCATAGGACCTTCATCCCGCAGCCACCAAGGGGTGATAGCCTTTCCCACACTGAATAGAGCACCAGGGATTACTGCTGATGGAGTCACTGATGAGACTCACTCAAGCTGAAGCTTGCCTTCAGCTATGTAGGTTAGTAGAATTTTGAACGTGAATTCTGGTTCTTGTGAGGTCAGCCTAGGGACTGCATCACAGCCACACTGACCAGCAGGCTGGGTGGAAGGCGGGACGGTCAGCTTTCCCTTAGACTTAGTAATGGGTCAGCAAGTGTCCCTCTCAGTTCATGTCCACCTGGACCTCGGAAATGGGCTTATTTGGAAATAGGGTATTTGCAGATGTCACTGGCCAAGGTGAGGTCACACTGAATTAAAGCAGGATCTAAATCTAGCCACTGGTATGTTTATAAGAAGAGGGGAGGGCACCTAGATACAGGGGAGAAGGCCAGCTAGAGGCAGAGGCAGGACCAAGCCAAGGAATGCCAGAAGCCTCTAGAGGTGGGAGGAGGCAAAGACCCATCCTTCCTAGTGCCTTCAGAGGCAATGTGGTGCTGACGCCTACGCTTTGGACTTGTGGCCTCCCAAACTGTAAGGGAATCCCTTTCTCTTGTTTTAATCACTGTGTGGTGATTCCTCACTGTGGCTCCAGACTCTAAAAAGGTAGAGAGGGGCAGCTTCTGGGTCTCCCTCCATGAGGAGGGCAGATGAAGTGTGGGGGCTCAGCCAAGGGGACAGAGTTTGAGAAAACAAGAATGTTCTAAACTGGGTTTTCTGTCTTGGAAGTTGTGTTAGCCTTCTTCATGGAAACAGAACCTATGGAAATATATAAATGAAGGGATTCGTTATGAGGTATTGGCTCATGCAGTTACAGAGGATGAATGAGAAGTCCTATGATATGCCATTTGCAAGCTGGAGCCCCAGGAGAGTGGTGGTATTACTGAGTCTGAGACTGAAGGCCTGAGAACCGGGAGCTCTGAGAGCGAGAGAAAATCCTGTCCCAGTTCATGCAGTCAGACAGAAAGTGAGGAATTCCTCCTTCCTCTGCATTTTTCCTCTTTTTAGGCCCTCAGGAGACTGGATGGTGCCCACTTAAACTGGGGAGGGAAACTGCTTCGTTCACAGGCTCAATGCCGAGTTCATCTGGAAACTTCTTTGCAGACACACGTCAAACTGATGTTTTGCCAGCTGTCTGGGCACCCTATGGCCCGGTCAAGTTGAAATACAGACAAGCCATCACAGAAGCTACGGTTAATAAGGGTATAACTCCTGTCGAGTGAATGGTGGAGCTTCTATGTTATGTTTAAAAAGCATTGCTGAGTAGTGTGGGGTACGTTGTACAGAACACCTAGGCCTTCCTTCTGGAATCGTGTGATGCGTTCCATGGGTCGCTTCCATGTTCATGCTGTGTTTTCTTTAAAAATCGTTTTCATTTCCTTGCTTTGCAGGTTCCTCCCCCAAACTCTCATAAGATGCAGAACATTCTTATTATGAGAATCCAGTAATTCTTTCAGGCTCTTTCATTCTGTTTGGAGGGAAAGTAGGAGTGGTCTGGAATAAACAGAAGGAAGCATTGATTTTTTAAGAGAAATGAATTCTCTCCTTTGTTGGTTTTTTCCTTATATTTTTACATTTTAAGGATGCCAAAAATAATGAGGGTTTTTTATTTGACTAAAAGTCTGGTATACATATGGTATGTATTCACAGTTAGATTTTGATCTGTAAAGGATGCTGGGAAAACAGAAGAACTGATGAGGACATCTGGCTCATGTGCGCAAGTCCTGTGCCCCACATGTTGGGTTTTAACTTTATTGTTTGAAATTTGAAGTCATTGTCATAAAAACATTGTCAAGCATCAGAACAGTCTTCCTACAGCTATTGAGCTTAATGCATTAAGAAGTTGATAGAGAATCTAGGTGTGGGCAATATCTATATGTGAGAAATACACAATACAAAACAGATAAGAAATGCTATATTGTGGATATGGAGAGAGTATAAAATGTAAAATTAAATTTCCTCTAAAGCACTAGAATTCTGAGTATTTCTACTTCTTGTGTCGGGATATTACTCTTCAGACCTTCTAGAATTCTTCCTTATTTCTGCATCCCATCTGAAATCTCTGTATCACATGATTAGTTTAAGATGAAGAATTTTGAAGACCCAAGTTAGAAACCGTGTGACTTTCAAAGTTCCTGGAATACAGCAGATACCCCATGGAGGCCCTGAAGGCTGAGTTCGGACAAGCCAAAGCTATTTCTGAGAGGTCACAACTTCAGTGGGTTCTCTTAGCATTTCACCTTGGTCCCACATTTTCTGTTTTCTGTTCAATGATAGAACACACTTTCACACTACCTTTAGCAGCACCAATAATCATCAGGAGTTGTGTGCTGGCAATAACAGCAGAGCTGGGGGCAGTAGTAGGACCTCAGAGAAGAAGTCACCATTCCCTGTCTGGAGGGCACCATACCACCTGCTTCACCTCGTGTCGCATACTTGTCTTTTTTTTTTAAATTTATTTATTTATTTTTTTACAAATAGTTTATTGTCAAATTAGTTTCCACATAACACCCAGTGCTCATCCCCACAAGTGCCCTCCTCCATGCCCATCCCTTCTCCCCCCCACATCCATCAGTCCTCAGTTTTTGTCAACATTCAAGAGTCTCTCATGGTTTGCCTCTCTCCCTTTCCCCCATTTCCCCCCTTCTTCTCCCGGTTGGTCCTCTGTTAAGTTCCTCCTAGTCCTCCTATACGTGCACACATATGATATTTGTCCTTCTCTGCCTGACTTATTTCGCTCAGCATAACACCCTCAAGGTCCATCCATGTCGCATACTTGTCTTATGAGACAGGTGATATTACGCCCATCATGAAGATGGAAATGAAGAGTTAGGTAGCTGTCCAATGTCCTACCTCTGGTGTCCTCAGAACCCCTGTTCGTTCTTCCTTCCCTGATACCAACTCTCTATAACTGGATACAAGCTGGGCTCCATCATCAGGAAGCAAGGAAGGAGACAGAAGGTGGGAGTTGTGGTTCACTCTTGCAGCCTCCATTTCCTTCTAAGGAGCCCAGAAGGCTGAACCCCACCATATAGGTGAGAGACTCAGAGCACATTGGGCCAAGGGGACTGTGGAGAACCTGTTCCCCACATGATCCCAAGGAGGAAACAGCCTTAGCATGGGGAGTACATGAGGCTAGTCAGGTCCCTGGCACACAGTGTTATTCCACACCCCCCTTCAGCCTTTTAACAAGAAAAAGGAGGGGCACCTGGGTGGCTCAGTGGGTTAAGCATCCAACTCTTGGTTTCAGCTCAGGTCATGATCCACACTTGGTGGGTTTGAGCCCCACGTCAGGCTCAGTGCTGACAGCCTGCTTGGTATTCTCTCTCTTCTTCTCTCTATGCTCCTCCCCCACTCACATGAGCACTCTCTCTCTAAAAATATATAAACTTAAAAAAAAGGGGATCCTGTCATCTTACTAGAGATAATTTAACTGAAATATAAACTTCTTAATATGCTTTTGGAATTGTTAATTAAAAAATACATGCCCAACAACATTTTCACTAAGTACCCCAAATGGCAGATAAATTGTATCTTCTGCCTTGAATTCCCTTCTGTGGGACACATTATTAAAATCAGAGAAGCAGCATAACGGCTCTGCAACATAAATTAGGCTGAGGGAGAGAGGAGCCCCAGACAAATGGATGAGTTTTCTTCCCTTTTTCACATCAGGTCTTCTGCTGGGGGACTCAGCTTTGACACTACCTCTTCTTGTTTTTATTCATCTTGGGAAAATCTCAACATTGCCATGTCAAAAGCCTAGGAAAACCTTCTTCCAAAGATCTCAACAGCCATGCCAATGTTTTTTAAGGGACTAAAATCCAGTTAAAAGTCTGGCATTCCCAGGAAGCCAATGTGAGTCATGTGTTGCTTCTGTTTGGTTATGCTGTAAATCAAACTAGATTTTACATGTAGTACGTAAAAGGGAGGACATTCTTGGACCCTGAAGATGTGAAGAGCCTTGTTTGGTCATTCCTGGTTCTTTGTTAATGAGGAGCAACATACAATTCTCAAGTGGGAGGGGGAATGCAGCCTCCATATCCCTGAGGTATCGGGGGCCTAAGTCATGGTAGCCACTTGAAAGGGTCCCTGGGAAGTGTCTCTCACTATCTGAACTTTAGTTATCCAAATCTGGGTTAATAATTTAGAGAGGGACTCCTGAGTGGCTCAATTGGTTAAGTGTCCAACTTCAGCTCCTTGAGTTCGAGCCCAGTGTAGGGCTCTGTGCTGACACCTCAGAGCCTGGAGCCTGCTTCATACTCTATGTCTCTCTCTTTCTCTGCTCATCTCTGACTCATTGTCTCTCTCTCAAAAATAAATAAATATTAAAAAATAAAAATAAACATTTTGAGGTAAGGCAGGTATCCTTTGCTATCCAATTCTTACTGCTTTGTTCTCCAACTTTAGGAACTAAAGAGATTCAGATAATTAAGTGACTTTCTATATTTTGGAGAAGCATCCAAGTTCTTTCCATTCAATTATATAGGTTTGAGTATCAAAGGATATTTAATTTCCCTCTTCCTGGCATTTCTCAACAATGAGGACAATATACATGAGTTGGAATTTGGTATAATGGAGAGAAGACAGACTTAGAATATCTTTCTTAGAGATGGGTCCCCACTGAGACAGCTAAATGAGATAGTGCCTCCAAAGCTGATCCTAGGAAGAAAGCAGGTGTCTGGCAGCTTGCACGATATGAGATGTGCCAGAGAAGATTCCTATGTCTTCGCATAACTCTGTGCTAAGCCTTAACTAATTTGCCCAAAGTCACATGGTTAGTAAGAGGCAAAGCTGAGATTCAAATCAGGCAGCCTGACCCTATGCCCTCAGCCACTGCACAGCTCACTGAAGATCTTGGGCAAGTCCCTCCTCTTTCTGGACGTCCAGGCCCCTCTGTAAAATGGGGAGGTTAGACTCGAGGATTTTCTCCCCTCTCATAGTCCTAGTACTCTCTGGCACTGGGAACACTGTGACAATCTGCTGAGTATCCAGAGCAAGCCCAAGGAGAGGTAAGAGGGACCCTTTGACCTCCTGCACCCCAGATAAAAGGAGAACAGAAGGAGGATGCCGCCCCTTGACACATTGCATAGAGCTTGTTGTGAAAATTATGTCTGTGCAAAATAAAAAGGCTTGCTGGGGAGAAGAGGCCCATAAATTTACTCACAGGGAAAAATTAATTTGTTAAAAATATATTTCACATGTAGCCTTTTTATGAGGCTACCTAAAATTTATTATTCTTCCATGTTGTCTTTGCTCCTATCAAGCTTAGTTTCTAGGGCCGGGAAGTACCATAACTTCCTCCCACCAGCAGGGCATTGGGCATGCTGCAGGGTTTACAGTGGCCCAGGCACCAGGAAACCGGCTTCCAGTCCACATCCACTATTTTCCATCTGTGTGACCTCGAGCAAGTCACTTGGTATCACTGCCCCTCGAGTTCCCCAGTTATGAAATGGCGGTCGAGGTAACAAAATATTCCTCTGGGTATTAGTGCTGTAGGGATGGAAGAGGCAGGCCGGCCCTTGGATTAGAGCAAGGACATTGGAGTTCAATGGGTCCAGCTGAATCTGCCCATACTAGTTATCAGCCGGTAAGCCAGCATGAACCCTTTCAGCTCTCTGAGTCTTGCTTTTTTAATTTGTAAAACTGGAATAATGACCCCTACTTTAGAGAGTTGTTTCAGTATTTAAAAAGAAATAGGCCTGGCACAGAGTAGATAGTATATAATAGTTAAGAGATGTTCTGAGACACGTATTAAGGTAATGCTGGTGTTGCACAGACCTCCTATATAGACCAAAGGGACAGAGCATGGTGGCAGGGTCAACATAGGTGCAGCAGGGACTGTGCAGGAATCCATTGCTGTGTCCCCAAAACAGCCCCACAGTGATAACCAAAACCTATTCACTGAACACCTACCATGTGCCAGGGGCTGGGCCTTGGAGAAGAGCCTTCCTTTTCTGCTGTACTTTCTCTGCGATGCCACACGTGACATCTCTCTCTCTCTCTTTTTTCCCCCCATTCTAATGGTGTATTTATCGAACTGTCCCTCTAGAGGCCATTAGCCTATTTTTAAAATGTGTGCAGAACACCTGATAATTTAGTTGAGGAGCAGATAAATATATTTACCGCTTATTCTGCAAGCCTCCTTCATTCAGTACAAATGCCACTAGTGAAACAGGTAGCCATAAGTTTAATAAACAAATTAGTGTACTAAAAAAAGAGGCAGAATATTCTTCAGGGTTCCTGGGCTCTCAGGTGACCCAAGAAATATGTGAAATTGTGTTGTATATCTATGCAAAATTCTCTTTTCTGTGTGTGAATGTGCATACCTGAGTAAAATGATGGGTTTTATTGGGGAGAAGGTCCATAGTGCTCTTCGCATTCATAAAAGGCTGAAGATCAAAGGGTACAGCCCATTAATTTACTGAGTTATTATTTTTACACAGGAGGAGATTGAAATAAATTGCTGTATCATAATATATGGAAGAAAACATCTCTCATTAGCCCTTTAACAGCTTGAAAGGGTGCAAACTTTTAAGACTTCGCCGATGAACGTTTTCAATTAATGTTGAGTAAATTTGTATTTTGTAAATGTGGTAAAATGAGTATGACTCTGTATTAGAAACGTTTCCTGGCTCTGACAGGAAGCACAATGCCAGAGCAGGGGGGTTAACACTGGCAATCCCGAGTCAACTCTGTTTGTTTTAGAGATAGCTCTGCAGTGCATAGAAATTAATAAGTAATTTTCTTAGTGACAGCCTGAGGCAACTGAATGAATCCTTAAATCCAAGTGTATGCAGTGTGGAAAGGAGCAAATGATTTTTATAGAGAGTGTCTATAGCAGTGGGGGGAGAGGGTGGTGCCATGGGGAAGCATCTATTGGAAATTCTCATATTTCAGTCATTAACCTAGAATGGGGATGCCATCATTCTGTCAGAGAAAGAGGGAATAAAACTCCCAGAGGCCACAGGAGTCTCAAATGCCAAATCAGAATCTAAGTTTTAAATGGGGCTTGACCTTGCCATGGATGTACACTGTGCTGTTCCTGGGAAATGATCCTCATCCTGCCCTAAGGCATTGCACATGGGTAGCATGCCTAAAAATGCTGGATCTGGGTCCCAAAGGGCTTTCAGGCTTAGCGGAGGCTGCTCTGCCATCCCCTCCTTCATCAGCATCTTCAGCTGGAAATCCAGTGTCTGGAGTGCCAAGAGAGTGAGGAGCATGGAGGAAGGGCTAGAGTTTCAGGGAGTGGAGAGGGGTGGTGTTGGAGTTTGACATCCATTGATAGCAATCAACTTTCTCCCTCTAACCTCTTCACTCAATAATTCATTCATTCTAGAGGCGAAGACTCTCAGTTAAATAAAGCCTAGATACAAATACACTTTTTCATCCATAAAGTGGGGATTGCAGTGCCTACCTCTCAGGGTGGCTGTTAGGCATATTACTGATGCAAAGCCCAGGGTATAGAACAGAAGTTAGAACTGAAGGAGTGTTCTGAGCAAGATGCAATCTGTGTGCACCCATAGCGCCTTCCCTGGGCTTTGCCACCCCATTCTTGACCCTCTTCTGCCCCTAGTGGTCGTCATAGGAATTCTCGGGAGCCTACCCTTAACAGGGTTGAGGGATGATTGACACACAAAGGACATTGTTCCTGCCTAATCACACACATTGGAACTCTTCTGAAATAAACACTTTCCTTGTGGGGTCTTAAATTCAGGTCAGAGTGCCAGCGCCATGACTATGTCAGCTAATGAACTTTTACTGAATTCCTGCATCCTTAAGAATTCTGATCAGTCCCAACACTGGAAGAGGGCTTGGAGATCCTAGTGGCACCTTATCAAGGGAATGACTGAGTATGGCTTAATGGCTCATAAGTTGGAACGTCTTTCTCCATGGTGCTGTAAGCTTTTCGTAAAGTGCATAGGGCAATAGGAAACGGGTGATGTAATCGTCTCCCCGATGATCTTTTCCACCCTGTCCCTGCTGTGCATTCCCAACACTGGCCAGCTGAGTGTGGAGAAGTGACAGAGCAGCATGTCAAGAGGGTGGGCTTTGGAGTCAGGGTCCGAGTCCCAGCTCTGCATCTGACTCGCCATGGGAACTCATATCTTATTGACACTGGAGTCTTACTGATCTCCTTCTGCTCTGATCACTCCACTTTAGTTTGATAATAGTGCCTGCCTCATAGGGCTGTTATGCAGATTAAGTGAGAGAATCTTTATAAATCCCAGGATGGCACGTGATTCCTTGAAGTGCTAGGTGATGTTGGCAATTATTACTATTTTGTCAGTCATCTTCCTACAATGCTTCATTGACCTAAGACTGAAGGTTTTACATCTTTTTTTATTTTTTTAAATTTTAATTCCAGTGTAGTTAACATACATTGTTATATTAGTTTCATGAGTACAATGTAGTGATTTAACAGTTCTATACATTACTCAGTACTCATCATGATAACTGTACTCTTAATTCCCTTCACCTCTTTCACCCATCTGCCCACCACCTCTCCTCGGGTAACCATCGGTTTGTTCTCTGTAGTTAAGGGTTCGTTTTTTAGTTTATCTTTTTTAAATTTGTTTTTCAAATTCTACATATCAGTGAAATCCTATGCTATTTGTCTTTCTCTGGCTGATTTATTTCGCTTAGTATTATACTGTCTAGATCTACCCATTTCTTGCAAATGGAAAGATCACATTCTTTTTTATGGGTGAATAATAATTCTAATATATATGTATATATATGTATAAGTCTCAATTCTTCCTTTTCCATTTATCTATTGGTGGTCACTTGGACCGCTTCCATAATTTGGCTATTGTAAATAATGGTGCAGTAAACATGGGGGTGCAAGTAGCCCTTTGAACTACTGTTTTTGTATTTTTTGGAAGACTGATAGTTTTAATATGGCCTTTAAGTCCCAGTAAGATCTCTGCCTGGCTCTCCAGCCTCATCCTAAGCTCCTCACATGTCTGGTCACATTTGTTGTCTTTTTGTGCCTGGAAATCACTACCCTCGAACAGCTCTTTTCTGTCTGGTGCATTTCTCCCCAACTCACCTGCATGGATGACATGTGCTCCTTTAATGATTTTTACATTTAAGCTGGAAGAAGTCTTTCCTGAGCATCAGCACGGGACCAGGTCCCCTGTCATGCTTAGAAAATACCCTCTTCTTTCGCTTCATGGCTTTTTATCACTACTTGTAAGTATATGCTTGTGTCTTTATTTGATTAAAACCTGTCTCTCTCTGGAAATTGTGAGCTCTGGGAGGGCAGGGGCAGTGTTAATTTGCCTGTCATTTTCGCCCAGTGCCTGGCCTGACTAGACGCCGGGTAGTATATGGTGAATGAGTGGTTGAACACTTACCTTCTGAAGCACTAGCAATCATGAACATCATACATCTGTTTTGTTGCACTTTTTACAATTATTTCCATTCTGTTATCTAAAACATTTACAACTCACCCCAGATTCACAAAGTGATTTATGCTGCTTTAAATGAGAACCAGCTCTGAGATTGCTTGCTCAAGACTAGAGGAAGCCCATGACATTTGGAAGTATTTGGATTTGCATTGTAAGATTCTGCTTTTCTTCCTGATGGTGCATGAAGTGAACACAGTGTCACCGTCCACATCACAGCATCACATCCAATGCTCTGCTCACTCCCATTATTCTTATCACAGGAGTGAGGATGCTAGAGTTATTTTTATAGGAGGCTGCACACCAGGTGAAATGCAAAACATTCTGTCATTCATCAGAATGTTTCCAATGTTTAGGGCATTATCATGAAACTTGACCTACATTTTAGATTATATTGAGTTTTTAAAAATTTTTTAATGTGTATGTTTGAGAGACAGAGAAAGATAGAGAGTGTGAGTGGGGGAGGGGCAGAGAGAAAGAGAGGGAGACACAGAACCCAAAGCACATTCCAGGTTCCTAGTTGTCAGCACAGAGCCCTCTGTGGGGCTCAAACCCGGGAACCATGAGATCATGACCTGAGCTGAAGTCAGATGCTTAACTGACTGAGCCATCCAGGCACCCCTTAGATTATATTGATTTAAGGAAAGGGGCATATTTAGTCTAATTCTTGAACACTATAATGCTGCTAGATAAAGCAAGCAATATTTTTTTATTAAAACATGTAATTGTATAGAGAAGTATCAAACACAGAAATGTATAAAAAAATAAAAATGTTACATAATTCCTACGCCTTGAGATAATTATAGCCTGCATTTTGGAGTATATATTAATTTGAAGTCATGCAGAAAATGCAATTTTATAGGATTTTTGTCTGAAAACAAGTAAATTAAGGACACAATTTAACATTCTTAATTATTATTTTCAAATTTTAGAAAAACTTGTGAACCTGGAAAATTTCAAACACCAATAAGAAACAGAATCCTGTTTTAAACCTTTATGTACCTGTTTTCACGTTCAGGAGTATTGGGTCATCTGCTGGTCTTTTGCCTGCCGCAGAGGTATTTTGAAACACCTGTCAACCATCATATCATTTCCTCAATAAATATGTGAGCCTGGATCTCTAGAAGATAAGGACTTATTTTATTAAATACATAGCCACCATGCCATTATCTCTCCTAAAACATTAATAGTAATTTCTTATTATCACAAAGCATGTAGTCACTGTTTATAAGCCTTGTTGGCTTATAAAAGATTTTTATAGTTTCTTCAAGTCAAGTTCCAAATAAAGTCCATAAATTGCAATTGGCTGATATGTCTCTTAAGCATCTTTTAATTTAAAAGTACTCCTTTGAGACACAAACTCTCTCTCTCTCTCTCTCTCTCTCTCACACACACACACACACACACATACACACACACACACACACACACACACTTTCTCTCTCTTTCTCTTTCTTGTAGTTTATGTTAATCTGTTCTGACAATCTGAAATTGTGTCCCAGTGGTGTCCTTATAACATATTCCTCTCTGCTCAGTATTTCCTGTAAATCGAAAGCTAGCTCTGGCACTTTGCCAGAGTCTGGTCTGAAGTTTTGGCAAGATGACCTCGTGTGTGGTATAGCATATTTCCATGATGGTATGTAATGTCTGATTGTCTTTACTTTTGCGATGTTGATAGTCAGTGATGCTTATAGCCTAATAAATTATTTTATGGGTGCCTGTGGAATAGTGATAGTCCAATTTTATCATTCCTTCTGTACTTACTAGCTGTAATATCTCTGTTAAGATAAACTTCTCTTCATTAACTATTTGGTTAGCCATTTTCAAAATAAAGAATTAGTTCCTTAATCTTCCCTCCTCCTCAAAAGAAACTAATTCTGTATTCTTTGAATGCATGGATTTAATATATTTGATGTGCTTCAGTCCATTTCAGTTAATACTACTGATGCTCAAATGGTCCCACCTTTGGTTCATGGAAGCTTCTTAGGATGGCCCCTGTGTTCTCTGAGACACAATTGCATAGTCTTTGATGACATCCTTGGTTTCTGTAATGACAATATATTCTAGGCTCATTCTTATTCATCTTCTGTCCCAGACTTATAATTAGCTATTTTCCTCAGGAGTCTTTTTTTTAAATTGGAAAATTTTTTTTAAAAAATTTTTAATGTTTACTTATTTTTGAGAGACAGAGAGAGAGAGAGAGAGACAGAGAAGAGACAGAGTGTGAGCAGGGAAGGAGCAGAGAGGGAGACAGAATCTAAAGCAGGCTGCAGGCTCCACGCTCTGAGCTGTCAGCACAGAGTTCAATGGGCTAGAACCCATGAACCATGAGATCATGACCTGACCCAAAGTTGGACACTTAACTGACTGAGCCACACAGGAGCCCCTGGAAAATGTTTTTTTTTTTTAGATAGTAGGGGTGCTCATTGCTACTGGGTTTTCATTGTTTTTAGTCTTTTCATTAAAGGTAGGGAAGATGTATTTGGTTACACTATATGAAATTATGTTATTGGTTAAAGTGATCCAATTTGGCAATTTCACATGGTTTCACCAGTTTTTAAGAGAAAACACATTATGTGCTAAACCGATATATCCCAGTGAGATTCCTCTTACTTAACTTCATTAATACTGGCCATCTGAGCCACTTATTCCTAGTTATCTGGCAGGCTAGTTCCTACTCCTTGCTCTTCTTTTACATGTTTTTGTTCATTCATTCATTCATTCATTCATTGGTTGTGTAATGGGTGCGAGTCCATTACTTGCCCACACCATAATTCATTTAACCCATTTACTTCTCCTGGATATTTCTATTTTAGATTTTCTTTACTGTAAATTTGGCTATGGTGAACATACTTGAATATGAATCTTTGTGGTGAATTTCTGACTAATTTTTAAAGATAAAGTACTAAAATATGGAGTTTCTGGCTCGGGGTAGAGACAACTTTTAAGGCTTTTGGTACATTTTGCCAAATTACTTTCTTCTGCTGCTGCTTCCATTACTGTTCTCATGCTTCGATTTTGGGTCTAATTCTTTATTCCTTGTCACATGGTGATCTCTACTTTGTACTTCCATCTTTTGCATATTAATATGTGTGTTATTGACAATATTAAAAAATTAATATTGTGAGCGATTTGTAAATAAATAAATTTTTAATTTATTTTAAAACCAAGCATCGCATTTTCCTAGCTAATTCAGATTTAGGACCTGCCTTAAAAACACTGTTGATTTCCTTCTTCACACAATGTCTGATGTCTTTCCACTGCCAACAGGTAGTCTGTTGGGATGAAGACAATTTGAAGGCTGGATTTTAAGTTCGAGGAGCAAGTTCTGTTTGATGTGTGTAGATGTATATTTTATGTGCATATATGTGTGTGTGTACACATATATAAAGTAAATACATATGTATTGTAAAGTATGTAACTTACTAAGCAGGTATAAATAGATGAGTTAAACCGTATTAACTTGATCAAAAAACAATAGAAACAACAACTTACTAAGGATCACAAATGTTGAACTATGCCTAGAATATTTTAGTTAGATAAACTGGAACTGTCTGTCCCTTATTTTAAGCTGCTTTAAGAAATCAAAGCTACAGGGGCACCTGGGTGGCTTAGTTAGTTAAGGGTCCAACTCTTGGTTTCGGCTCAGGTCATGATCTCATGGCTTCGTAGGTTTGAGCCCCATGTTGGGCTCTATGCTGGCGGTGCGAAGCCTATTTGCGATTCTCTCTCCCTCTCTCTGCCCCTTCTCACTCATGCTCTCTCTCTTTCTCAAAATAAATAAAAACTTAAAAAATATATAAAAAAAAAGCTACAGTATTAAGTATTATTTTGTACAATAAAATTCATTGTTCATCTCCTGTAAGCCAGACATTGTACTAGATGTACCAGATACATAGCTGACAGTATTGCTTACTAAGCTGCTGATTCTAGAGTTTTTGAACTTATCTAGTCTGAGCCTTCTCTGTCTTGTGCATCAGCCATTGCCTGTGGCAGGGCTTTCCTTCCCACATCCAGTTTAGTGTCTTCCTTAAGCAGTGCCCTGTGCACAAAGCTGAGGCTGTCTTCCCTGGAAACAGACTACTACTCAATCCATATTCTCTCTAGCTCTCATAGAAACACATCACAAAAGTTTTCATCAGCACTCTTGAGGGACTCAGGTGCAAACAAAGGAACAGTGTGAACCTTTTGAAGGAGCCAGAGAACTCATTTGCATGGATTAGATGTGGTCAAATTATTTAATGGAACTGTTACAGGTATGATTTTCTGAAGCATATTTCCACCCCTAGTATGATTCTTGTGTGCTCTTTCTGTGCCTGGGAGGTAGAACAAGAAGACCAGAGACTAATGTGCCCACATGTGCACATGTTAGTATTCCTTCACCAAGCAACCTGATCCTGCCGTATCCAGACTTTGCCAGTGGTCTGAACGTTTTATTCAGTGCTTATGGCTTTTCCCACTGGTGAAAAGAAAGTTCGAGTTGTCAAGTAATTTGAAGAGATTAAAGAAAATGGAACACTTCTTTAGAAATGTGCCTTTACTTCCATTCAGTTGAACCCAGTGGCAAGAGAAAAAGAACAAAGTCATGGCTTGGAGGCTGTTGATAATGCAGTGCGAGTGACAATCTCAATGAAGGGGAGAGAGTATTTTTCACAATTACAAGGTAGAGTGTGCTGAATCTGGCTGTTGGGCAGGCCCAGCTGTGAATCATTCGTGTCTAGCATGATGGCGGGGGGCGGGGGGGGGGGATAAGAGAAGAAAATGAGGCTTTGACATCCAACTCCTGTTGAGGATGGCTGTGATAAATGGAGGAAATAAGCTTCCTCCAAATCAGGCAGCCCGAGTGGAAAAGAGGCCTCATAATAGAGCTTGGAGATGCCTTCCACTGGAGCTTCTATGAGCTCTCCATACAGTATATTACCCCTGCCATTTATCACATTAAATCCAGAGATCTGGGGAGATGTAACTGCTCATTTTTATCATCTCGAGATGTGCAAGCTGTGATTGTAACTTTAATTGACTGACTTGAACCAAGTTTATTTAGAGCCACTTCCCAGCTGTCTGTGAGAGCCACTTGGCCACATATAACCAGCTTATGGTTGAGATGACCACCCCTCTGCACAACCATTAGTTCATATCAGCGGGAGAGGCTGCTGGGCAGTCTCTGCTCTCTCCATGTCCAGAAGGTTGGGAGCCAACAAGATAACTCATTTCCACCTTAGGAAGATCTCTGCTGAAGACAGTCCCAGAAGAAATGCAGTCTTTCCTTTATAGGGAGGAGTGGGGAGGAGAGATAGAAAGCTGGGCCTTGGCAGAGGTGCCATAATTCAGGGACCCATGTCTCTTCATGCTCCTGTCTGTCTCTGGATCCCTCCTTTTCAGCACTTACATTCTGTACAAACTCTTGGCAATGGCTTGGTCCCTTGTGCTTTGAGTCTCTTGCCCCTGTTGTTCCTTCTGCCTGACAGTCATTTCCCCACTTTCTGGATCTGACCATCTCTTGTGAAGTTTTAAAGGCACATCTATGTCATTTGTGCCATTAGCGTTACTGCTTCTCTCAGCTTACCAGGAAGGAGCCTGCACCGAGGCAGGGCCCTTGTCTGTTGGGATTTCCACTTATCCTTAGCGGAAGCATATGCGCAAGTGGGTGAGAGAAATCTCTGCTAGGGTGGGGTGAGCCGGCTAAACTGATTCCAGTCACGATCCCTCTTTCCTGCTCTATGCAACACCCCAGCCCTGAGTCTTTATTTTATTATTTTTCATATGACAGCTTTATTGATATAGAATTCACATGCCATAGAATTAACCCATTTTAAAGAGCATGATTCAGTGGTTTTTAATATATTCACAGAGTTGTGCCACTATTAGTACAATCAATTTTAGAATATTTTAGAATATCTTGGAACATTTAGGACATCACTAAAACCCATAGACATTAGCAGTCAATTCACAGTTAAGCTTGTTTGATTCATTATGCATTTGAAACCAGAAAGAAACCCTGTAACTGTTAGTAGTCATCCCCCTCCCTCCAAGCCCCTGGCAGTCACTAATCTACTTTCCATCTCTATGGATTTGCTTATTTTGGCCATTTCTTAAAAATGGAACCACCTTTTGTGACTGACTTCTTTTACTTAGCAAAATGCTATGGTTCACCTATGTCATGGTGTGTATCAGTTGCCTGTTCCTTTTTTTTTTGCCAAGTAATATACCATTGCATGGATGCATCATATGTTATCTATCCCTTCATCAGTTCTTAATCTATCTGTTCATCAATTCTTAATGATAGCTCTGGTGTCACCTCTTCCAGGAGGGCTTTCCTGGCTCACTTTCTCTGTTGCTGTGTGGACAGCGACATACCTTTGATTTCCACATCTCTGTGACTTGGCAACTGGCCTAGTGTGGTGTTGCCCTTCCCTTCCTCCCATCTTAGCTGTCTCTTCTTGTGAGTTTTGCACATTTACATACCATCTATGTTGTTATTTATGGTGAAAGATTTATAAAATAAAGGAACAGGCAAGAGAATTAAGTAAACATCTATGTCGCTTCCAATCCAGATTGCTAACACAGTGTCAAATTTCCTTTAAGTCACTGCCTCTCTCTTTAAAAAAAAAAAAAAAGAAATTTAAGTATTTAAATAATTTATGTTCTCTTTGAATATCAGTCATATAGTCACAAGCCTTTCTCTTTCTTCTTTACTCTCCATGGGAAACAGTGTTCTTCTAGTCCACTTTGTGTACCTTTACGAACGCATATATGTAGTCAAGAAAAGTATTCGTATTTTAGGTATATTTTAAGTTTTCCATAAATGATGCCACTAAAAATATATTGCTCTGCAGTATTCTTTTCATTCAGCTGTATGTCTTAACTGTCTATCCTTATTGATACATGGACCTAGTTCATTCCTTCTAACGGTCCCATAAATTCCACCTGTGCTCTCTATTTACATAATATTTCTTTAATTTCTTATGTAAATTAATTTAAGGAAACTTTGCCAGCCTTACAAATGAGAAATAATTTTTACTTGCCTTAAATAATGATACAAGGAAATAAAGAAATGCATGGTTATTAAAGTACAAAGTATAAAAAATTGACCAGAAGGATATTGTTCCCATAGCGACCAAGAGGCAAAACGGGGAGAAAGGAATATGGCTAAGGAATGTGATCTAAAGGGACATAAACTTATCTGAGATATTGTCGTGATTTACTGAAATGGAAAGCTGATCTTTCTTGCCTTAAATATTGATATAGGGGAATTTTAAAAATACATACCAGTTAAAATAGTACTCTACCATGTAACTCCTACAGTTGACTTGTGCAGCACAGTTGTACATGGACCATACCTTGGGAAATACAGCCCAGTCCATAGTTAAATGAACGAATGCAAGATTGAATGCTCTGCAGTAGAATTTTGGGCATCACGCCAGCATCCCCATGGTGAGCTATGGTGAGACCGAAGGCTTTCCTTGAGTCCTGCCTGTGCACGGGGTGACCTCAGAGTTAGCCAGCATTCTGCTAGCAGTAATGGCAACTGACCCAATGTAGCACTTACCAGGGGCCAGCTGTTCACATGCTTTGCATATATTAATTTAGTTATCACAATAGCCCTGATAGATAGTGCTCTTTTTATCATCCCCATTTTACATGTCAGGAAACTGAGGCAAAGAGAAGTTAAATAGATTGCCTAGAGTCACACCACTAGTAAGTAAAGAGCTTGCTGTGAGCTTGGGCATAGTGACTTCAGCTTCTTGGATTTTTCCCTCTGCCCCATTGGGGCCTTTCTCCATCAGTGGGTGAAGTTGTGCAGAGCCCCTCCTCTGGGGAGGGAGGTGGTCCCTGGGTTAAAATCCTCAGAGCAGACTAGAGGGGGGCCGGCAGACTCCCTGTCCACTTCAATCCAGAGCATAGCCCTCTCACTGCCTCAGTCGGTCCCTCGGGCCCTGCTACACTAGTGGGAAAGGCCAGACTCAGATCCTGCCCGTGACCCTGGCTCACCTAGACTTATTTCCTGGTCTCTAGCCTGTTTCATCATCTCCATTCCCTCCTAGTTTGACCGGCGGTCCTTAGTGGGTTGGCATTAGTGAGCCTCCCACTCCACCCTGTGTTGGTCCTTGTACACTGGTGCCATCTCTTGGGGGGGCACCTGCAGTTGGGAGCTGGAGTTTGAGCCAGAGCAACAATGAAAGGGACCTGGCAGTGTGGGGAACGAGGAGTTCATTCTGACCAATGCGCAGAAGGCATCTCTAGGGAGGACACCGTGACCAGCAGGCCCTGCAGAGAGCCAGTTCTGCGGGGGAATAAAAAGGAATAAATTGTCTTCAACTCACTCCCTCTGAGTGGCCTTTGAGTGACTTCTTTGTCTTCTTGAAGGCCGTTGTCAAGGAAATCCTGGAATTTAACAGTGAAATCAAGAAAACCATCTTTTAAGGCAAGTTTTCTAACCCCAGGTGCATAAAATCAATATATGATAAACAGTTTTAGCCTCCCTTCTTAAACCAGCAATTATAATTTCCAGATTAGAAATATTATTTCTAGAATGAAGGAACAGAACAAGCCATTTATTAAATGCTTATTAGGGGCTACGCATTTTATTTTGCTATCTTATTTCATCTTCTCAGCCTGTCTGAGGGGGCTGTTACCACCTTTCCGGGGAGGGCCCTGAGTGCGAGGGGCCAGTTAAGGGGTCTAGGTTATGGAGTTAGGAGGTGCGGGTGCCAGGCACCTTGTTTGCTGCATCACTTTGAGAGAAGTGCAGTGGGGTTCCAGTGGCTGCACAGGAACTTAGAGTCATGGGAAGAAGACACAGCCTGTGCCCCAGCACAAAGCTGGTGGCCCTGGTGACCCCTTAAAAGGTAACATTCCCCCCCTCCCCACCAGCTGCCTCACTTGGCATCATCCAGGCTTACTGACCTCCACCAGTATGGCCCCATCACCTGCTAAAGCTGTATTGTGTACCTCATCTTGTACTAAATCGGCGTCAGCTGGTGGGAGGGAGCAGCCAGAACAAAGATGGCAGCACCATTATTTCTTAGTGAAGGGTGGGATAGTTCAGCGGGAAGGAACACTGGCAGAAGAAGCAAGCAGGTGTGGGGGATACAATTGGGCTTTGATTAAGAATCTGTAGTCAGGCAACCTGCCCAATGCTGGGCCCTTACAGTATCTTTTTATCTTCAGCAAAAGCACATGAGTTTGTTATTCCCCTCTTGTCCCTCCAGACTCCTTCTCCACCATGTCTGTGGTCTGCTCTGTGCTCCGGGAGGTTACCTGTGTAGACTCCTTGCCTTCTTGGTTCTGGCTGAGTCTGACCAAAGGGGAGTCACTGGGTTAGGCGTCAGCAGAAGGTTATTCTTAACTTTCCCAGTACCTGAAGTCCACCTTGGTGAAGTGGGTACAATAGCCATCCACCTCCATTTTGACGACTAAATGAGATCCTCTGTATGAACTTTTAGTGCATTGTCTGGCACACAGGAAGCTCTTGGCCTGTCATTATTTTCTCAACCTTATGCTAGATGACCTTGGACGTGTCTGTGCAGCTTTGAATCTGTTTCTGGGCTGTGAATGGATGCTAACAACATCTCACCAGGCTTGCCATGTGGGTTGTGCAGGGCACAGAGGCCCACTTGGAGGGATTGACTGAAGAGAGTTTAAGGAAGGGACTATTGACTAGGCTGAACCATATAAAATTGTTAGTGATTTGGCCTTTTTTGACCTACAAACAGTAGTTTCACATGGTTCAAAAGTATATGGGCAATGTAAGGTCACCCATGAAGGGATAGTGAGACACCCAGGCTGTCAAGATAGGAGCCACTAGTACCACCAGGCTGAGGGGAAGGGGTGAGTGCAGTTAGCAGGGACAGTCACTGGGGCTGTGGGAGAGGAGCTGGGCTGCAGGGGCTGTGGCCTTGTGTGGAAGAGCGAGGGACCACCCTGGGACCCACAGAGGAGGAGCCAGAGCAAGGCTCACCCCAGCCTGTCACTCCTCCTGCCCCCGCATTTTCCTCCAGGCACTTCCTTTTGGTCAAACCCAGCCAGACAAGAGGGCAAGGGAGATTGGAGAAGGCAGCCCCTAGATGTCAGCCTCCTGCACTCAAAGGAGAGAGGTGGGGAATGGGTCTGCAGGCACAAGAAGAAAATCACCAGCTGCCTTGGGCCTGGTGCTGGTGGCTGCTTCATTGTCATCTTCATTGTTCTTATTGTTGGGGGTGGAAGGCCAAGTCAAGGTGAACGGGGATGCAAAGGCTGAGTAACATCAAAGAAAGAAACAGCACAACAAAAAGAGGCTTCAAAGGTTGTCCTGGTGGTCACCCAGCCTCCAGAGTTCCCAACCTGGGACCTGACATGGGACCCACTCCCTGGCCCCCGCCCTCCCCTTGGGCCTCCTTCAATTCCAAGGACACAGGAAGCTCGGCCTCCAATGCCCATTTAGAGCCCAGACCAGGTTGATGGCGTGAACAGCTTCAAGGTCTTTGGTAGAACTGGGGTTTCAATGGCAAATTGCTCCAGGGAGAGGCTGTCAGGAGAAGCCATCAATCTTGTGGCGTGTGCAACTGGCACAAGTTTGCAGACCTTCAGGACTTTTTCTCATGAATGAAAAACAATCATACCTGGATGAAATATCACAGACATTTATGAAGCCCAATTAATATCAAACTTGGAAGCCCTTTTCCTGCCTTCGGTCAGTTCTGGATCCATCCTTGGCACAGCCACTGTGCATCTTCCTGAGCATTCATTCACGGTGGCCACCTGCATGCTCACTGGGCCCTACCTAACACGTAGGGGGAGAAGCAGGTGCAGCAGACTGCCCGTGGGCTGCAAGGGCCCATGAGGAGAACTTGTTCACACTTGTGTTTCTCCATCTGTGGTCTTACTCCAGGCTTCACTCCCTGCAAGGACTGTGTGATTATCTCCAGAGTACAGTGCTTCTCATCCGGGCTGTCCCTGGAAAGCCTCAAAAAAGTACTGAGGTCTGCATTCACTTCATTTACATCAGGGATGGTGAGGCCATCAATCTGGAGTATGGTCTGGGTTTCAGTGTGCATGCATGGTTGAGGGCCACTGCCTCAGAGTCCCCTGGAGGGCTGGAAAACACAGATGACTGAGCTGCACCCCCAGATTTGCTGGTGGTTCTAGGGTGGATCCTGAGAATTTGCATTTGTCTCAAGTTTCCGGGCAAGTGCTGATGCTGCTCCTTTCGGGACTACACGCAAGAACTATTGGCTTAGTGAAAACTGAGGCTCAGAGAGTTTAAATTACTTGCTTGAGGTCAAATGCCATTCAGTGGCTGGAGAAATGAAATCTTTATCCCTCTCCAGGCCTGGCTGGTTGAGTCTGTATACAGGACCAATATTTTCTTTAAATGTTTCTGGTATCAAATCATCACAGGGTCCAAATTTGTTTCTCACTCCATTCTTGGTTTATTCTTATAGACCTGTGTTTGCCAGATCATAAGTTTTCCTTGGGGGGGACAGGGAAAGGAAGCTTAAAAGACTTGCTTAAATACGTCTTTCTAGCTAGCTGTATCTCCCACTACCATGAAATGGGTTTGGAAACACCACATAATGCATGAATTTGCCCCTCTGGGCTTCCCTTTAGAAGTGTAGCCTTCCTGCTTCTCTCTTGGAAAACCCTTGGCAAGGGCTCTGTACCCAACAAACCTGAGTTCTAAGTACGGGTTCTCAATTCATAAGCTGTGTGGCCTTGGACATGTTAGGTAACCTCTGTGAGCCCACTTTGTTTCCCTGATAGCCCCTGTTTATGCAATGATTATTTATGCAATGCAAGGAAGATTCAATAGCATACCTTGGGTGTGGGCACAGCACATAATTTCTCCCTCTCCTGTGCAGGGCAGAAGCAGACTAAGTGGTAGGGACAGGACAGAGCTGCCAGCAAGAAATCACAGCCAACCATGGACCTACAGGCATGAGCATAGACCCCTCTATGGGTGTTACTGGAAGGAGGAACTTCGATTGTATCTCCTTGGGCTCCTTGTCACTCGTGGGTGCAGGGAGGACATGTGAGCCGGAACACAAGCAGCTCCCCACCCAAGAGGCCAGCCCTCCCCGTCTGCAGCCCCTGCTGTGCCCGCACAGTGCCTCTGCTGTCCTCTGGACTCAGGGCAGGAGGTAATTTCACGCCCCTGGCTCTCTGCACGCTGGTGATGGATGTGTGTAAGTGACCTTGGCCCCTCCAGCCACCATCGGCACACATGATGATGTAATTGAATTTGTATACACTGTAAATTTTATTAGAGGAAAGCAATCTAGTTCCAATTCTGATTCTCTGGAGTTACTGGATTGTATCTGAGGATAAACTCACTGGTCAGCTGAGAGGGACAGAGATCAGGGCCACAGCAGCTGTCCCACGAGGTTTCACTGGGCATGATAAACAAAAGTGTGCAAGTCCCAAGAGTGCAGCATCTCCAGCATGGTGGTGAGCCTTGACGGAAGGGACGTAGGCAGAGCTAGTGCAGGGGCTGTTCAAAGCAGGAGCTCAGCAGAGAGAGGAGTCTAGATTTATCTTTCATGTTTGACTCTCTGCCTTCTGTCTTCCCCATTCACCACCTCTCTCTGTCTTCCCTTTCTCCCTCTCAGTCTGCTTCCATTTCTGTCCCTCTGAGCTGTGAGGCTCTGGAAAACAGCTAGCTCACCTGCATGAGCCTCAGTTTCTTCATCTGTGAAAAGGAATCAATAATACCTATCACAGAGAGCTGTCACAGGGAGGGAATGAGATGATTACTGTAAAGTGCTTGGCATGTAGTAGGGACCCAGTGAAGAACCTTCCCTTCCCTGAACCCCACCCGCCCTGATCTCATGTCCCGCTGTCCCTGGTGATTGACTGCCTTGTCTTTAAGGTTCATATCTACTAATTGCCTGTGACTGAGGTTTGGGCCCAGTGCTCCTGGGTTACTACAGCCAGTCCTTGAGCAGCTAAGTCTGCTGGGAAATTCCAGCCCCCACAGATGCTCCTCTCAGGACAAGGCTCTGGGTGACTACGGATAAGGGGCTGGTGGTGACCAGCCATACCACAGAGTGTATGCGAGGGATAGGTCCTTGGGGATACATAGTCAGCGGAGGCTTCCCGAAGGAGGTGAAGGTGGGCCAGCCCTTCAACTTGGGCCATATGTGAGGAGGGTGAGCACAGCACGGAGACCAGACATTTATCAAGTGCCTTCCCTATTCCAATAACTTTACGCTGTCATTTTATTTAGTCCTTACCCTCACCCAAGAAGTAAGCAGACTTTTCCCTCCTTGACAGGTGCTGAAACATTGGAGATAATGAGAGGGTGGGTGATTACACCTCAAGGGGCTAGATAAAGAACATAAGACATGTAAATCCAAAGGCACACCTAACTTTCTAACCTGGCAAATGTGGGAGTAACTTTCTGACCTGGATCTGTCTGAATCCACAGACTTTGCTAGAACCACCTCTCATACCACTTACACACCCACCTGCTCCCTGTCTCTACCAGAGGTCCTCACCTGGAAACCAGGCAAGGAAACAAAAGCCCCACCTACTGACTGACTAGTGTAGGCGGACCTTTCTGTAGGAGTGGCAAGGCACAAGAGTCTGCATTGCATAGGTGTGCTCGTGTGCGTGCATGGATGTGTGTAGGGATGTGTGTATATGTGTGTGTGCAAGTGTGTGTGTATGTGTGCGCGTGTATGTGTTTTCTTCACAGACCAATTTATTAGAATGGTCGACTCCCTGAAGCCTTGCCTATGCACTTTGTCAGCTACTATTAACTCCCTACGAAGGACGGCCCTGGTAGAGGTGGGCAGGAGGAGTGGTCTTAGGAAGAGAACACCGCTCCTAGTCCACCCCAGTGGCAAAGGCAGCTTCCCATGTGGGTAGTAGGGACTGGTTCACCCCAAGTTTGGTTTCTATCCAGGTTCTTAGAGACACAGCTATTTCTGGAACATATCAGGGAAATGCCTGTAGGTTTATGTACTGTTGTTTTCGAACTTGACAGAAAAGGTGGCTTTGATTTTGTTGAAGGTTTTCTGTTTTATTAATGTTGGGTTTTCCCTCCAGATAGGAAGGCAGCTCAGTGATGTGTAAAACCTCCATTTTCATTTTTTTGCTCCTCAGAATTTCATTTCACTTCATCACCAGCTGCTTCCTATCTAAGGCTTCTCAAAGATGGATGGCAGTGTCCAGAAACCATTTTCTTATTCCTCTTATCTTACTTGCTTAAACCTTGGCTCGGAGGGCCTACCTCCCCCTTGAGGAGGCCCTGGATTTTCACCTGATTTTGAGCCACTGCCGCACAGCAAACAAGTTCTGTTTATCTTTCCAGATTGCAGTATTTAAGCAGGTCTTTGGAGGTAGCAAAGGACATGTGTTCTGGAGAAAAACCATGATGGAGGAAGAAGAGCTTAATTTTCTGAATCACACAGCTGTGTTTAAATCCTAGTTTTTGCCACTTAACTAGCGGTGAGGCCCCCAACAGGTTAACTAACCTCCCTGAGCCTTGATTTCTACACATACAGCCAAGGATATAAAAGTGCTTCCCTTCAGGGTTGTGGTGGAGGTTAAAAGAGGATAAAACTAAGGCATCCAGCACGACACCTAGCATGTAATAGATGCTCAGTAAAGGATTCCTTTCTTCCTTCCATCTAGAATAAGAAAACATGCTATGATTTTGCACTACTCTTAGAACAGTGGTAACAAGTACGAGGAAATGTCTCTCATTTTCAGCACCTAGTTAACCATTCTCCCAGTCTGCTTGGTGTCTGGAGTTGTCCTTTGCACAATAAGGTATAAAAGAGAGAGGAGGTGGGCCCCAGCTCAAGGGAGCCAAATAGGAATACAAACATTGAAGTGAATGAGGTGGCTTGGGTGGCCCTCATACCGGTCCTAGCAGAAGCAGATGTGCACAGTGGGGTCTGGGGAGAGCCAATGGCTTTGGGTTGAATTTGGATGGGAAGAGAGAGTCTAGAAAGGAGGGGGTGTTTTGGGAAGAAAGACCGCATTGGGGAAGTTTTGTCAGGGAGGCAGAATGGACACTGGCATGAGTGACTAGAGTGAGCCATGTGGACTCTCGAATTAAAAGGTGTTACAGGAGCATTCAGTGGTATAGCCTCAGTATCTAGCACAGTGCCTGGTACACACAGTAGGGCTCAATAAAGTATTGCTGACTGATGGCTGGATGAATGGCTGGTTGGATGACCAAGACTCAGCTCAAGCATCACCTCCTCTAAGAAGCCTTCTCTGACTCTCCTGCCAGCCTGTCTGCTGTGCCTGCAGGGTACACCTCTGTGTCAAAGGCTGTGCTGCCATAGAGTTAGCCTTGTCTGTCTCTGGTCACCCCCACTGGACTCCTGGGGGGTCTTCCTGGGAAAGGACTATGCTCTGTATCCTTGACCTGGCTCATAGAACCCATAGATTGGATCAATGCCCACAGACATGGGTTAGAATAGGGAGCAGTACCTGCATGGGAACTGGGAAAGACAGGGAGGAGGATGTTTACAAAACTCAGAGGCCCTCAAGTGCTATAAACTGGACTGCTTAATTGCAGTGCAATTATGAGCACCTATCTGACTGTGTACATAAACCCCAATAAGTCAAGAATAGATCATATTTGAAGTTCGGGGTGTTTAGTTACAAACTATTTGGGGGGAAAATACAACTCTTTTGAAGCCTTGAACAGTGCTGGGTTCCCAAAACTATGCCCTGGAAATTGTTTAGTGAATTCTGTCACTTTATGGACATTGAAAGCATGGCACCAATGCCCGAGATCGCTTGGCTTAAGCTCAGAGGGTACAGTGGGGCCCAGGTTCCTGACTCCTGAATCCTCCTTACTAGAACCCCTGCCTCATGGCAGAGCCTCCTCCTGCAATAAATGATGTCCCATGCCCTTCCTGCTCTACAGCTTTAATAGCAATTTCTTCAGGACACACTGGCCTGCTCTTCTCTATACCAGGCAACCTCTGTGCATGTTAGCTCATGTGATTCTTATAATCCATGAGGCAGGAATCCTTATCCCCATTTCACAGATAAATCAAGCAATGACATCTACCATCCCAGGCCACTCAGCACTGACTCATGTGGTCCTGATTTCTGAGTTAATGCTATTCTATGAGTGCCACGTTGAAAAGAATTAGTCAAAACAGCACACATACAGCAGCCACCCCTGGAAACATTTATAATGGCAAATGTTTCTTAGCTACGCAGATCACACTGGAAAGAAATGAGTGCTTTTCATGGCCGTCTCTGCCCTCCTTGCCTTTTCCTGCCAGTAGCAATGTCTTTTCTTCTTAGATCCCTTTGGTCACCAGTGCCACCAAACTGACTTTCTTAGCATGGAAATGTTACATTCAGGAAATGAGTTTCCTGCATGATATTTCTAGAAAAGTTAATCGCCTCATTAGTCATGTTTACATTCTGTTTTTAATTGCATCCTCGAGAGCAAATGTATTCATTTTTCTCCTATGTTATGGTTCTTTAACAACCTCTTAACAAAGCAGAGAGATCATCAGAGCACATGAAGAGGACCTGGTTTTCTTAAAATATGCCAGCCACCTCCCAAAAATGTAGGGCCCAATTATCACTGCGGCTATAAGCTAATTATCAGGTACAAAATATAGATCACAACTAATTATCAGGATCTGACCTTATTTCGAAGCCATAGATTCCTGTAAACTAGGTTACCATGACTAACAAAATGGAGAGTCAAGTAGGAATTCTAGAACTGCAGTAATGAGTGGGTATTAAACGTTTAGATTTCTAACAAATGGCACAGGCAAGAGATAATTTTTCTAGGCTTATGTCTGGTGAAATTTTCCATAAGTCTGGCCTCTGCAAGGCCTTATTAGTGGGGCCAAGATGATGAAAAAGTTCATTTCATTAGCATCCAGGATCTTATGGGTTTTTTTTTTTTTTTTCATATCCTGAACACTGTGTGCCCACTGTTTCCAGAGCTCTGTGCTAGATGAAGTGAAAGATTGCAAGCCAGCCAAGGCTACAAGGGGTCCAGTTGAGTGGGTGGAAATGAAATGTGGTTCCAAATTCTCAGCGAGGGAGCACTGGAGTCCCATGTGGGGACCTGTGGATAAAAGCATTGACAGAAAACCCTCATCTAGCCTAATACTGTTGGAACTGGGTTTGGTGCATCACTAGGATTTATTAGATGGGAACGAAGTGGAGGAAGCATCATGGATGGAGAACATGTCATGAGCAGATGTTCGGAGGGAGATGGAAAGACCCATGGTATGTTCAAGAAATTACAAAGGAGAATAAGATTTGTGTGTCTATGGCAAAAGTCTTCATGGTAACAGTGTGAGCTGGGTCAGTCCAGAAAGCATGTGCTAACTTTGGGAAGAGCTTGTGCATGCTACTTTCCTGGGAAGGGGTAACTTTTGTTGACATCACAAAAAAGCCACTGAGTGATTCCACTAAAATTTTAGATTCCCTGGCCTGGGGGATAGCTTTCGTGAACTGAGCACTGGTGAACAGAAAGAGAAATGTAGAAATACATTAGGACAAGCTACAGGGGGCCTTAAAAACCAGGGTTTTATATAACTAGATATTATTTGGCACTCAGGTGGGGTGCAGGATGGAGTAGAGGTATAAGAGGTGAGGTGGGAGGGGCTGGGAGGGGCTGGAAAAGGCAAGAGGGCCTGAGAAAGGTTACTGTGTTTCCAGAAGGAGATGATGAGTGCTTGAGCCAGGGGGAAGGGAGAGAGTAGAAAGTAAACCATGAGAAAGCCAGCAAAGTTGTAGAGGAAAAGATCAAAGGTTTGATGTCAGAGAAAAAAACAGAGGAAGACGTGTGGCAGCAGAGTGTGATGAGGGGTGAGCTCTGAAGCCAGGTAACTGGTTCAAACCCAGCTCCACTGCTTCCTGCCTGTTCATCCTGGGTAATTTATGTAGTCTTCCAGTACCTCAGTTTCCTTGGCTGTAATACTAGCTTCTCCATCACAGTTTTGTGGGGGGAGCAAGTGAGTGAAGTTCCAAGTACCTGAAACAGCCCATGATGAGTGCTCAGGAGTGTCAGGTCTTATTTCCAGAAGACCATCAGCTTTACAAGGGCGGGACTTCGGTGCTGTGTGGGAAGCTGGCTCCCCAGGGCTGGGGACTGTGCTTGGAATACAACAGGTGTGTGTTCAGTGCTGAATGGAGGGTGCAGTGTGATGTGACAGGGAACTGGGACTCAGGCATGCTCTTGGGGGAGCTAAGCATGCTGATGAGCAGAGGACCAGTGAGAACTACATGGGATCTCATGGAAGTCCCAGAGGACCTCAAGACCCTGACCAGGCTGCCTCCGCAGGCCTGTGTGGCAGACCCTGACACACTCATTATTTTGTCTAATCCTCATGGTGGCATCCTTTGAGCTTGGCAAGATGGATATGATTATCCTATTTTCAGGTGAGAGACTGAGGTCTGGGCAGTGAAGAAGCTGACCCATTGATGATACTCTCACTAAGATGAGTCTGATCTTTGGCCTTGTTTCTCTTCCCATACTGTTTCCATGGATCCTCAATCTATGATCTCCCAAATTGCAATGGAAACAATTAGTTTATAAGAAAGCAAAATGTCCAAAGACAACGTTTTAAACAAAAATTAGGGACTCTTAGTAATATATAAAGAACTCATGTAGAAAGAGTGACTTTGCTTAATAATGAGGTTAAGAATAACATTATCTCAGGCAAATTCAGGAGGAACTGATGTTATAGCCTTGCCACTGACCAGCTCTGTGGTCTTTGACAAACTGCTCGATTTCTCTGAGTCTGTTTCCTCATCTATAAAATGAGGATAATGAAAACCCTTTGTGAGCAGCTAGGAGAACTAAGTAGCACACTTATAAATAACTCAGCAAGAGTCTTGGCATAAAGTTCAATAAAAGGTTGTTATCATTCACTTTTGTATTATGACACTTTATTTGTGCTGATAGCTTGGCCCCATGGGGATAATGTGATGGCTGTAAGGCTAGTCCTCCAGATACAGGAGGGTAAACTTGGCATGAGGTCAGGTGGGACATCACAGGGTGTGTGTGAGTATGTGTGTGCGAGGATGGGAGACCTGCAGTCAGAGGAGGAAGGCCTCCCATGACTATTACCAAGGCTGCCCCACTGCCAGCTTGTAAAACTGACCAGGAGTTGCCTTGATACACTCCCCAAAGTCCTCTAATAAATGGGCTCTGTGAGTGCAAGGGCAGCCTCAGCTTTCCCAGAACTGTAGGAGTCCTGAGCCTCAGAGGGAGCCCACTCTGCCCCTCCCTGGCTGGCTGAGTGACCTGAACCTCGCATTGGCGAGGCCAGATGGGATGACTGATTTAATAGGGTCTCATGGATGCCTAGCTCAGTGGAGATACTGTGGTCTGGCTGTTAGAGCAAGCCCATCAGTATCTGGGCACATCCCCCAGGGGCTTCTGAACTTGAGATCTAGAGTAACAAAGCCTGTGGCTGAGCCGAGTAACTGGTGTTAACCAGTGGTGGGCAATGCTGGGAAACATTTGAGCTGCATACACATAAATACTGAGCTCTGGATCTCAGTTTCATGACTATGTCATTCCACATTTTATGAGCATTTCTTAGGATCAGGTCTGTGCCAAGACAAAGGAACCCGGAAAAAGATGAATCCTGATCCCTGCCCTCAGTGAGTTTCTAGCCTGGAGGACGAGGCAGAGGAGTGGAACTGTGGCTGGCCACTAGACCAGTGCTCTGGCAGAGGGAAGCCCTGAACAGAGTGAGGAGAGGAGGAGACACCCCTCTTACTCAGCCTAGGCACCAAGAGGCAAGATACCCCAGTGGTTCTGCACAAAGACTAACCTTCTCAATTTGCATGGAAATAATAACGGTCATTTTCTCAAAGTGAGTTTTTCTGGTCAAAGTCTGTTTTGCAACCCATGTGGTAGATAAACCTTCAGAGGAGAGGAATTAAAGGGAGGTGGATAAATGCATGTGAATGGACAGTTTCCTTTACCGGGAGCAGTAGTCAGTTGCTAACACAGGTTCACAGATCCACTCAGCCCCCATGCTCTCTAATCATGTGAACAAGAAGAAAAGCTCAGAGGGCCTAGCACTGCGAAACTCAGTTTGTTCATCCCCTATCTGATGTTCCTGACTTTCTAGATGGAGGATCTCCAGATTGCCCTGAAGGGTCCAGTTGTGGATGGTGCAAAGGAAGCTGGCTTATACTTCCTGCCACCAGCCTAGCTTTTCTTCAGGTCTGGAACAAATATTCTCCCAGGGCTTGAGGACCAAGTCCTCTGTACCACTTTCCTGGACTGGAACCCTCTCCACGAACACTCTCTCCACTTTTCCTTTCCAATTTTAGTATATGTGCTGCCGAAGCGAGCACTACTTTTCCTTTCCTATCAGAATTACTGCCAGGCTATAAGACCAGAAGAAAGTCTTCCTTTCCAAGAAATCCCATCCATACTACTGCAGCCTCTTGGGACATGAACATAATTGCATTCTGCACTGGGGAGATGGAAAGTTCTAAGGCCTGAGTGGGCCACACTGTGTCTTGTCATGGTACCTTTGCATGTGTTTTTCTCCCAGCCTGGAGCTCCTTTGGCTTCTATACTTCTTCCAGACTTGGCAGAGTCCCCAGAAGCCTGTGCTTGCCCCTTCTAACATTGATCACACAGTATTTAAAATGGTTGTTGATATAACAGCCTCCCTTAGAGACTGAGAGTTCCTGCCTGCTAGCAGTCCTAAGCTGTAGGAAATGCTACATGATAATAATAATAATAATAGCTTGATTAATTATTATTTACTAATTTATTATTAATTAGTGGTGGTGGTTAAGAAGTGTAGAGAATGAATTCCAAGTGAGTGAAATGAGTCTGGCATTAAGGGAAGGCCAGGAGAATGGTGAGTGTGTGCTGGAAGTCCCAGGCACTCAGTTTACAAAATGCTAGGTGCACTGATGTCAGTCTTCCCTAAACAAGTGAATATCTTCCTCTGAGAAACACATTCTGTGTTTGCAAGTTCTTGATCTCAGCAATTCTCTGCAGAGAAAAGGACCAAGTTGGGGGCTTCCTACCCTACAAGCAAACATGAACCCTTGTGAGGTATTAGATTGAGGCACTCTATGATCTCCCTAAACTGCTCAAATACAATTATAAAGAACGCAAGTACGTGATGTGAGTTTTAACTAGAAAGACAAGCCCCACCACCCTCTCATGTGGCCACTGAAGGATCATTTAATCTATTACTTGGTTCCATGTGAGCAGACTTCAGGAAAACAAATAATAAATATTTGTAATTGCTGCTCAGAGGGCCTTCCTGGCTGAGCAGGCAGGGCTGCAGACTGTGTGGCTGGCGTTCCACGTCCCTAGTTCCCCCTCTCCCCAACCATGGGCTGAGCCACGCCCCTGTTCCTAGAGCTGTCACAAGTCTAAGCTGTGACATAAGACTGAGCTTTGTGCTCACTGCCTGCATCCACATGTCCTTCACTTTCTGTAAGATCATCAGATGCTAGTAGGGTTGCAAGATTTGGGTTCTGGTCTTAACTCTTGTGTGTGACCTTGTATGGATCATCTCTCCCTTCTGGGCCTATTTCCTCATCCTTGAGCAGGGTTCTTCAACATGTTTTTGTAACATGGACCACTGTAGCACTCAGGTGAAGCATTTGAACCCCTTCTCAGAATAATGTTTTTTTTTTTAAATCAGTGAAATAAAATACATTAGGTTATAAAGGAAACTAATTATATCAAAATAGTTATCAAATATTTATATATGATGTTGGAATACATACATTTATTTATTAACACATTAAGTGACACAATCTATATGTAGGTAGAAGGAGTGATGCATATAAATTCCGAAGCAGTGGTACATATAACTGATATTTTGAGATGTCTGTGATAACTATGATTGCCACACAAGAACCTGTGAACTCTAGTGGTTACAAAGTCCCAGGTCCTAACTCCACGCCTCACCGTGTCTGTTTCCTGCATGTATAATTGAGGAAGTTCTAAATTGCTGTGAGGTTAGTGAGGATAAAGGTACAAGTGTTTCCTGTCTGAAATTTAGACACTCCCTGAATTCTGCGCATGGATTCCAGTTGTGAAGCCCTGGACTATATGGTGTCTCTGGGCTCTCCCAGCCCTGGCACTTGACTGTATCTGCCTCTGTGAGAGTAGGCCAGCATCTCCCAGCTAGAGCCCCAAGCTAAAGGGAGAAATGAGTGAGGGAACTTTCCCAACCCCATGTATATAAAGCCCCTGCCATATGAAAAGTCTGGACCACCCTAGACTTTTCATATGTGCTATAGTCCCCAGGGCTGGGC
The DNA here is from genome assembly GCF_003009895.1 of Hyaena hyaena. Lineage (NCBI taxonomy): Eukaryota > Metazoa > Chordata > Mammalia > Carnivora > Hyaenidae > Hyaena > Hyaena hyaena. The sequence goes on from NW_024080944.1 coordinate 154,367, forward strand.
AAAGTCACTTCTCATTTTAGAAAAAGAGTGTTGGAAATAAGTCATGTAAAGATTTTATTTTTAAGTAATTTCTACACCCAACATGGGGCTCGAACTCACAACCCCCAGATCAAGAGTTACATACGCCACTGACTGAGGCAGCCAGATGCCTTGCAAATCAGTCATTTTATGTAAACAGAAATTAAATATGTAAACAGAGATTCAAAACCCTGGCATAACTCTACACTTCCATCTTTAACAGTTCCTGCAGAAGTCTGCTCTGAAATAGGCATTTCTAAATCACCATCAAATCCTTCTGAAATATCTTGCCACTGTTTTGTAGGTACCACCCTTCAAGGTTTTGAATTTCATTTTTCGTCTTCTGATTTCAGTGGTAATAATCTCTGAAGCTTTAGGCTGGTTGCTTAACTTTTTTATGTTTCAGGTTCTTCCTCTCTGAAAAGTGGAGTAAGAATGTCTTCTGTGCCTACGGAGAATCATGTTGTAGCACTTACAATGAAAATCAAAGCAAAATAAAACCTAATCACATGGAAAGAAGAAATGAAGCTTTCTTAAATGGCTTTTGGGTACAAATGAAAATCAAAACCACAATTACAAGCTATTAATAGAGCAACACTATATACCAAAACTTATGGAATGTGACCAAAGCTGTACTTAGAAGCAAATCCATAGCCTTAAATGCTTCATGATCAATGAGAAAGAATGAAAATAAATAAAACATTCAGCATAAGAAGTTAAAAAAAAGAGAAATCTGAGGAAATTAGGAAGCAATAAACCATAAATATGGTAGAAATTAATGTATTAGAAAATAGAAAAACATTAGAATTTATAAGTGAATCTAAAAGCTGATTCTTTGAAGAAACAAAATGGACATTTTCTTCTTAGATATAATAAAGAAAATAAGAGAGAAAGAACAAATACACAAGATTAAAGATGAGAAAAGGAATATAACCATGGATATGGAATAGATTAGATCAAAATACAAGAGACTAACACACAGTGCTAAGCTATTGAAGCTAAGATATTAGAAAGTTTCCAAAATGTTCTATATTCAGAGAAACTGTAGGTTATTGGATTTGACTGAAAAAGTTAACTTGGCTAACAGCCATGGAAGCAATTTAAAATAATGTTTAATGAATTGTAGGGAAAAAAATGAGTTTCAGAGAAGGCTCCAAAGAAACTTAGGCAGGATTTGACTGGAGCAAATGAATGGATGAGGTGAGACAGTGAGCAGGCAGCCAAGGTGGAAGGCACTGGGGAATCAGGTGGTCAGGGCTAAGGGCGGGTGTAGGGGCGGTGAAGGCAGGTGTGAGCAGGGCCTAGGACAGATTGCACTTGAAATCAATCCCCAGTGTACTTTTGAGACTTAGGTGTGGCCATCTGGGTCCTGTCTTTCTCTATGTTCCTGTTCATCCAGGGTAAGAGCCTCTCTTTACCTACTCACCCCTGAGTTTCAATGGGAAAGGGTTTTACAAAAAATAAGTACTTGTACAAATGCAATTTTAACAGTAATTTAAGGGGAAGGACTACCCTCATTGTAGTTAAATTGATTCATACAAAGCTATTGTGTTGATAACTTCAAGATTTCAAGTGCTTCCTATATGTTTGAATGTGTTCACCTGAGGGAGGAAGCCAAGAGGGTTGGGGCAGAGGGGAATGCCCTGGGAAGAAAATTTGCTCTTCTTTCTGGATCTTCATCCAGCCTTCACTGGCCTCTCAGGCTTCTGTAGAGTCTCCAGAACCAGGAGGTCAAAAGATGTTGGGATTTTAAAGGCCCAATTCCCAAGGACAAATAAATGCGTTGCCATTCAGTTAAAAGATGCTGTTAGCAGGATGCCTGGGTGGCTCAGTCAATTGAGCATCTGACTCTTGGTTTCAGCTCAGCTCATGATCTCAATGTTTACTAGTTAGAGGTCTAGTGCACTGACAGCATCAAGACTACTTGGGATTCTCTCTCTTTCCTTCTCTTCCTCTACCCCTCCCCACTTGTGCTATTTCTCTCTCAAAATAAATAAATATACTTAAAAAACTTAAAAAAAAAAAAGACGCTGTTAGCAACTGTGTCCTCAGGAGCGAGGGGCACCAGACCCAATGAACAATAGAAGGCTGCATGGGAGGGGCATCTGGGAGGCTCAGTTGGTAAAGTGTCTGACTTAGGCTCAGGTCATAATCTCAATGCTTGTGAGTTTGAACCTCGAGTTGGGCTCTGTGCTGACAGCTCAGAGCCTGGAACCTGCTTCAGATTCTGTGTCTCCCTCTCTCTCTGCCCCTCCCTTGCTCATGCTGTCCCACTCTCTCTCTCTCTCAAAATGAATATTAAAAAAAAATTTAAAGGCTGTATGGGAATATTCTATCTTAGTTGGCTATTTTTAATTGTGTGGTGATCTCTCATTAATAATAATTAAACTCTGATCCTATGGAAGTATTAATCTTGTATAATCTGTTCAGCTGTGGTATGTGGTATAGGGAGAAGGGAATAATTAGATTCACCACCTATTTGATATTCACTATCCCATATAATGTTCACGCTTGCCAATGGATATGAAGTCATTATTCTACCTATTCAATAGAATGGGTAACGAAAGAAATTAAAGAACCTACCAATGGTCTTTCAGCTAGAAAGTGACAGGAATGTGATTTAATCCTTGAGTCTAAAGTCCTTGATTTTTCTTTTTTAAATATTTTTAAATGTTTATTTATGTTTGAGAGAGCATGAGTGGAAGGGGGGCAGGGAGAGAGGGAGACAGAATTCGAAGCAGCTACAGAATCTGAATCTGAAACAGGCTCCAGGCTCTGAGCTGTCAGCATAGAGCCAGACACAGGGCTCCAACTCACAAGCTGTGACCTGAGCTGAAGTCAGACGCTTAACCTACTGAGCCACGCAGGCACCCCAATATCCTTGATTTTTCCACTCCACCGTCCTACAATTTTCCAGGTAGGCATGAGCCCAGAAAGCATATTTTCTGAAATGTTCCATCCTGTCCTCCGGGCAGCCCGTCTGGGAGCCCAGAAGCAGCCTGTCTGTTTTCAGGAACAGATGTGAGCTAGAGAAGCAGTCTCTCACTTTCTGCTTCTATAGAGAGGCTACACAGCCTCACTCCTGGTGTTTTTCCAAGACTCTATCTCCAATCTTTCTCTGATGCCTGAAATTCTGTTTGTAGGCATCAAACTTGTTCTATAATGACAGAAAAGGCTAAGGAAGGGAAAGGCCCCGTGAAAGAAGACAAATGGCTGTATATTAACATAGAAGTATGACTGATTTCTGGGAGATGCTCTCCTGGAAGAAATTCTAGACAAGAAGGTGATTAGGGCCTGAAGGCACAAAACCTCTTATGTAGAAATATTTCTGTCAGAAGGAGGTAGGAACAAACAGGAGAGGCTGCTGATTGTCAGGACATACTTCCTATTGTACAACTCTGCCACCTCGGGAGAAAAACCCCTGTACTTAGGCTTCTGGTATTTAGTTAAGCCAAAGATGTAATATATTGTTGGCTTCCATTCATCTGTGATCACTATGGCCTCCAGATCACCTTCTATTGTATCACCTTCATTGCCCTTCACCTACAGACACTCACAGATGCTTAGGAGTCAGAAAATGATGGAGAGGAGGTAGGCTGTGCATCGCTGTTCTTTCCCCTTCTATGATGATCACCCTGGACTAGTTGTCAGCTGCCCTCCTATCACTCACATTTCCATGTCAAGGAGCTTGGTAATTTATCATCAGTGTATTTTAATCAGAGCAAGAGATGCCTGGAGTGCATTTCATCAATCTTGAGGGAGGAGAAATTTGACCCCCAACGCTTCCTGTACCCCCTAGTCTATGTGACTCCATGATGGATTACACAGAGTAATCTGGGGTAATGGGAATGCATCTTAGTAGCTCACAGAGGGATGTAGTAATATCACTATTACTTCACCTTCGCATCTTCCTCTTTACACCAGTGACACTGTGCCTTCTCAGAGGGCCATTCTAGTACTGGCACATGGTTGGGGCAGAAAAGCTTTGAGTTCCTTACCCCTTTTAATTTTTGTTTTTAGAACACTTACTTACTGTTGCTTTTCTTTGCAGCTAGCAAATTCTTGTCCAGTTTTCCTGCTCTATTGATAGGGTGATGCTCAGCCTTCATCTGCTTCCCTGTTCTGGACAAATAACTTGCAGCTGGTCTCTGCAGGCCTCTGTCAACAGTGCCGCTTCAGCCCCAAGAGGGAACAGCCATACAGAGAACCCACTGTGAACCAAGTGTGTTGCATACCTGCTCTTATTTAAACCTCCAGATAGTCCAGGAAAGTAGGCATTATACCCATTTTAGGAGGAAAAGATGGAGTCTCAGAAAGGCTAACTGATCTCCCAGTGATCACACATTGTCAAGAGGGAGGTAAATTTGGGCATAAATTTGAGTGTGTCTGATGATTGGATACCTGGAATACACTGGCACCCACTCCGATCATAAGGGCTCCCCTGTTGGTGGCCCTTTGAAGGAAGGGCACTTTCCGGGGAGAAATGAGGCTGCTTCTGTGGTTGGTATCTTTGCTTCACTGGCTTCAGGTAGTGGAAATGCCTGAATACTTGAAATAACCAGTCTCCTCACTTTATCCCACTGCCTTCCTAAAAACAATAAAAAGTGACACGCGTTAGGATACCTCTTTCTTGTTGACATGATAGCTCTTCCCTTTTGGCAGAGGTTGTGTCTGTACAGTCTTGACACTATTTGTATAAAACTGTTCTTCTATTCCAGGCTCTGAGCTGACACTATGGACATAGCTCTATTATTCTAGGACTCCCACTTCCATGGCAGTGGCAGACACATAGATACCCCTCAGGAGATAGTTTCAAGAGAGATAAAGAGGAGGGCCAGCCTTATTGCAGTTTCGCAAGAGGCAGGGTCTGTCCTGGGCATCTGCCACTCTTCTATGGGAACCCACTGCAGCCAGGTAAAAGATAGAGCTGAAGTTTGGTGGTAAGGGGCTGGAGCCATATGCATTTGAATACCATACCTACTTATAAGCTCTTATAAGCTTATGAGCTCCAGGAATCTAGACAATTCACTTAACTGCTCTTGGCCTTAGCATCTTCCTTTATAAATAGACCCAAGGAACATTTTCAGAGGGAAGGTCTAGATAAACTGACACCTGGGGGTTCTTAGCATATTGCCTAGCACCTGGTAGATTACACTGAGGCTCTATATGGACTGTTTACCTCTAGTTTATGCCTTTTCTTCCTTCTTCCCATTCAGATGGACTTGAAGTTTCTCTGAGTACTTGAATTTTATATGTATTTGATAGTAATGTGCATTGTTTTTCTTTACACTGAAGAACTATATGCATATATATTTGTTGAATCGAAGTCTACCTTGTGATAATTTGCTTTCTGAGCAAGCATTAGCTGGGGCATTACTTTTTACATCATCCTGATGAGATGACTACTTTCTATTAGGATATCTGGTTCCTGATGAAATGAACATTGTCTGAAGGTATGGCTAGTTATTAAAGTGATGTCCAGTTGGTAAGAGGTCAGTTCCTGGTGGAAGGGCCAATTTCTACCTCAAGAAAGGGCAACTGTCATTTATTAAACACCTACTATGGACTTGACCTGGTACAGGGAATGTGTGGATTATATGGAATTTAAAGCATTCCATGAGACCAACATAAAGATGGCTACAGTTAATAGCCTGGCTGCTAATTTCATATTACCTGGTTAAAATTTCATTGTTGCCACTTCAAGCTGGTGACTTAACCATTGTGTGTCTCTGTGATGATAATAGAACCTCTATCATAGGGTTCTGGGGAGGAATTATCTCCTGCCACATAGTCCAATAACATTTAGCTGCCCTTATTTTTATCTGTATCTTGTAGACAGGGAAAACAAGGCTTGGGAAGTGAAGTGAGGGAGTCTTCCTCTTCCAAGAGGAAAACTCAAATTTAAATCTTGCCTGAGATCCAGTCTGAATCTCAGAATTGTCCCATATTCATTTTCAGCTCAGGCCAGTTCTTTGCAATGTAAGGACATAACCTCCCACTCAGTGGGAGTGATGCCTATGGGGAGCATCCTGGGTACAGCATGACACTGAGATCAGGCAGAGCCATGACAAACCTCTCCTAAGTATAGACTGGTGATACTCCCACAGAAAACATCCTGCACTGGGGGGAAGGGTAGAGTTCAGAGTCTTCATAGATTTCACGGGTAGAGGCTAAGCTTGACTGGTGCCATTTAGCTGTATGAGAAATGAGTTATGACCATCCATTGCTAAATAACAAGCTTCTTGTCATAAGAGTGACTCTAAGTTCTTGTGTGTTCTCTCTTTTGATCTCTTTAGTCATGCTAGGGAGGTATAAGAAGTGTATTATAAGAAGGCTGAGACCAGAGAACTTCACATTTTAACTTATAGCACATGTTGGCAAAGGCAAGATTTGAATTTGGCTTTATTGGATCCTTTTGCCTAGGCTCTTCTTCCATCCATACTGTCTTTCCCCATGAAGATGGTACTACAAGGCCAGCAGAGAGTTCTGGCAAGAGATGAAAGAGCCGTTGGCAGCAAACAGTCTAGGATCCTCATAAGCAATTAGGTAGATCAAGGCTCCATAGGAAGGAGGTGAGATTAGGCGTGGCATAGTCTATGATAGGAGAATACCTCAGCCTGAAAGTCCAGGAAAGTTAGATGAGAAAAAGACTGATGACCTCGGGCCTTCTGGGATGCTTGGGCCCTCAGCGGCACCGCCCACACAGACAATGGCAGGAACAAGTACTCCATGAACCTGGCTCTTGCTCTCATTCTCAGCCAGCGCAGGTCGATGGCTTCCCCTCTATCTGGCCCCACAGTCAGTATGCTCCTGATCGCCTATATGTGGATTGTCTTTCAATGCCAAAGTCCTGGCCTTCAGCTACCTTGAGTTAGGAAATCTCATACCTGCAGCAGGGTAGTGAGTTGGTGGTGATCTTGAGATTCTGCTGAAACTGACACAAACTCTTCCTAGGAAAATAGACTTCCTCACAAATGCTGCCTACAGTTGCAGAGGGTATCTACGTCCCATGAGATTTCTCCATCAATCCCAAGAAAGCCTATAGATTTGGTCATAAGCTTTGCATTAAGCTAGTAGGTTGAACTGGTGGGTTGAACAGGAGTCAATGGGAGCAGTTTCATGTGCAGTGTAAATAAATGTAAGAATAAAATACTTCACACAAGAGGAGTACTATGCAGTAGTTATGAGGAAAGCTTCAGAATCTTATTGACAAACAACAATGAAACTGAATAAGTGGAAAGAAAGAACATCTTCTTCGATGGTAGGAGTCAACATTTAAAAATGTAAATCATCCCATTATTATTTCCAGCAATCCTAACCGATAGTCCAACAAAAGATTTGGTCATTTAGGTGTGTCATTTAGGTGGGGGTCATTTGGTCATACTAGGGTTCATTCAGAGCAGAGGCTGGCAAACTATAGCTCACCCAAATCCAGGCCACTGCTGGTTTTGTAAATAAAATTTTATTCGAACATAATCATACTCAATTGTTTACATATGACCTGTGCCTGCTTTCCAGCTACAAAGGCAGAGTTTAGCAGTTACTATAGAGACTGTATTGCTTACAGAAGCCTAAAATAATTACTGCCCCTTTAAAAAATTTTTGTAGACTTCTGATCCAGAAAATTAAACACATGAAATATTTATGAAAACATAAGAAAAGGTTGATATGGGCAGACTAGCCTTACACATTTCAAGGTTTCATAAGTACATACTATTTCAATTAGTTTGGTATTGGCATAAGAATAGAAAATTGTTCAGTACAACAGAGAGTGCAGAAATAAGTCCAAATATTGGGAAAACTTGCATCTAGTATATGATAGGATGACATTTCCAATCAGGAAAAGATAGACTCTTCAATGATCTATGTTGATACCCAGAAAAAGGAAAAAAATCTCAATACTATCTTCATGTCTTAAATGAAGGAAATTCTAGATGAATAAAATATTAAATGATAATGCAATCCTAAAAAGGCTACAAGGAAACAAAAGCTACAAAGGAAAGAAGGTTGATGCGTTTTACTTAAAAACTTTTTTTAAAGCCTAGCCAGTAAATTTAGTATAGTGAAGCCAAAAGGCACATGAGAAACAAGACAAAGTAACCTTGTCCTGGGAGACAGAGCTTGAATACAAAGAGAGTCAACAAATCAATGAGAAAATAATAAAACAAGCTAATAGAAAATCAGCAAAGAGCATCAATAGGCAGTTCAGATGTACACAATAAAGAAATGAAAAATAGCAAATAAACATATGGAAAAATGCTCATTCTTCTGTTGATTAAAGAAGGGCAAATTAAAACAACTCTGATATATCTCAATTTACCTGTCAGATTAGCAGATTGGCAAAGATGTGAGAAGTGTCAAGGGTGTGTGGAAATAGACATTTGCATACATAGTTTGGAAAGATTAATTGCAATCTTGTCAGAGGGTAAATTGACTGCACTTATGAACACTGTAAATTCACCTACACTTTGGCCTGGCATTGCCATATTTAGAAGATTATCTTACAGGTATGCTCAAATGCACAAAAATGCTTGGAAGAGGAGATTAATTGCTTACTGTTTGTATTAGTAAAATAACAGGAAACAATCTAAATACCCAACATTAGGGTTTCATTGTGTCCGTGTTTCTCAAACCTAAGTATTGTATTAATTCCAGCTAAGGGAAAAAGAAATTCTCAGAAATCCTTTCTGTTTAATTTAATTATTTTTTATGATGTTTCTCCAAAATGTGGAACTATTGAACTAACTACAAGCCTCATAGGTTATTGTTCTTATAATTCTATATATCAAGATCAAATGTATAAATTACATGTGAACAATTTGAAACCAATAAAATTCAAGATAACAATATTGTTTTAAGATGCATGGTATATTCTGCCAAAATAAAGTGTAGATGTCGGGGCATCTGGGTGGCTCAGTCAGTTAAGGGTCTAGCTTTGGCTCAGGCCATGATCTCACCGTTCATGGGTTTGAGCCCTGCATCAGGCCCTGTGCTGACAGATCAGAGCATGGAGCCTGCCTTGGATTCTGTGTCCTCCTCTCTGCCCCTCCCCTGCTCACGGTCTGTCTCTGTCTCACAAAAATGAATAAATGTTTAAAAAAAAAAGTGTAGATATCAACAGTGGAGTTGTATACACATGGATTCAATTTTATATATAAAATCTGTACTTTGAGTTCAATACTTAATGAAAGGAAGGTCTCCTTAACATAAATGAGCTTTAAAAATTATATTAATACATGTGAGCTTTGCTTGTTTATTCAGGCTGCTCAGATCCATGATTAATAAAAACTCTCAAATGCCAGTTTTAATGAGCTGTCATTGATAATCCCATGAAGATACTCAGTTTATTTGAAGATAAAGTTAGCATCATAGCCTATTGAAATGTGTGTTAAATAGTATTGAATATAATTATCACTGGAACTGAGAGCAGAAACATTCTTCCTGGGGTATTTATGACCATGCTTGTTGCTAATGAGTTGAGGCACGCTGTCGGGGCATACGCAGAGGCTGCTGTGAATGGTGTCGTTTGGGCTCTGTTTTTGCCTTTTCTACCAGGAGATCCCAATTTCCCCCCATTTATGTTTCTCCTTTCAAACAACTCTGAAATCTGTCTTTCCTCTGGCTGCCATGATGTTATGAGGTCTCCACTTGCAGTGGCTCTCCATTCGTGTAAACACAAATGGCTGGGCAGCAACTTGGGGTGGTGCTTGCTAAAATCACCCTCTGGATGATCCAAAACATGGCTTTTACTCCTTTACTCCAGAGATAGCATCAAAATGAAAACTCTAAATCCGTGAAGTCTGAGCTGATTTCCAGGCCCACTGTATGATAGTGAAATCTGAAAGAGAGAAGCGGTGGAAGGAGGTGGGGACTGGAGAGAGAAAGCATTTCCAACTCCAAAGTCACAGTCACAGGATAGGTTTCCTGGGTAGGCTTGTAGTGTGTCTGTTGACAATGTGCCCGAGCTTTGGAACCAGAACAACATGGTTTCAGGTCTGGGCTTAGACACCTACTCACCAGCTGACTGATTTGGGGCTTGCAAAATGGTGAGTGCAAGAGCTGGCTATGTGGGCAGCTCAAGGCCACCCACCTCCTTCTGCCAGGCCTAAATGACTCCAGCTTCTCATTCATGATGCTACCCAGCACCCTGACAGTCAGGGTCCCCTAGGGCAGTGGAGGGGTTGGGGAGAAGTGCACCAGGGCTCTCCTTAAAGATCTGGATGACACAGCTCTGGGTGGTTAAGTAGATGTTGGCAGAGAGCATTTAAGCATTTAAAATCCTTACATCAGATGTTTTCATGCACTTCCCTGCCGAGAAGTGCAAAGGGTGCTTAGTTTAACTGAGGTTATTTACGGCTCAAAGAAAGTGGCTGGCACTTCGAGGGAAGCCAAGGGTTTTATTTCTCACTCCTGTTTTCCATTTCTGTGATTTATGGTCCTTGGGCCTGGCAGAACTCGCCTGAAAAGCTCTGAACTCAGTCCACTCGTGCACTAGCCTTGCGGAAAGCAGGCCCTCTCTCTGGAGGTTCGGGAAGGCACAGGGGCTGTGCCCTTGCCAGAGGAAACCAGATGCTGGTCCTGCTGCCCGGGGTGGCTGGTCAGACAGGCTGTCCTCCTCCATTTCTGACCCTGGGAACACCAGCCCCAGAACTCTTGGCATGAAAACTGAGGTCAGAGCTACCACTCACCACTGTTTTTCTTCCATCTGCCATTTGATTGCTGATTTTCCTTAGGTAAAATATTTATTTTCAAAAAACTTGTCACATCTGCTCAGTGCTGTTGCTACCCATTTTTTGTCTTGATTCTTTAGCACTCAAGTATCTGAGAGGTATTGGGGTGCCTGGGTGGCTCAGTCGGTTGGTCATCTGACTTCGGCTCAGGTCATGATCTCTTGGTTCGTGGGTTCGAGCCCCGCGTTGGGCTCTGTGCTGACAGCCAGCTCAGAGCCTGGAGCCTGTTTCGGATTCTGTGTCTCCCTCTCTCTCCTACCCTCCCCTGTTCACGCTGTCTCTCTCTCTAAGAAATAAATAAAACATTTTTAAAAAAGTATCTGAGAGGTATTTTCTTACCTTGCCTACTCCTTGGCCATGATGGCATTAGACAGGAGGCCCAATCTGTCAGCATGGGCATTGACCCGAGGTACCTGTTCCTGCTGGGCAGCTCCTTGACAGCCTGGGTGGGAATGCGACAGCCTGGGTGGGAATGGTGGTGTTCTTGGCACATAGGAGGCATTTCATAAAAGACTGCTGAAGGAATGGAGAGGGGAAGGATTCCCCAGTTTTCTGGGCCTAGTCACAGAAATGCAGTTCTGCCTCCCTGCCCACGTTGATACATTAAACTATGTTTGTAGAGGTGTAAAAATAATAATATTCATAGTAATACTCAAGACAACTGAGCATGCACCAATCTCTTCTAATGTACATGACAACCTTGGAAGGGAGGTACTATTATTACTTTCGTCTTATAGATGAAGAAATAGAGGCTCGGAGAGGTTAAGCATTTTGCACATGGTCACAAAGCTAGTTAGTTGTAGAGATGGGATGCAAACTCCATTCCATTTGACCCCTTACACTGCTCTTATGACCACTATGAGATACAGTCTTCTTTCAGATCATCTGAGTCCCTGTGGATGGTAAAATCGCTCATGGTAGGAGCCAGCAGGGTTTTACTTCTTTCTTTTCTTTTTCTTTCTTTCTTTCTTTCTTTCTTTCTTTCTTTTCTTTTCTTTTCTTTTCTTTCTTTCTGTCTTTCTTTCTTTCTTTCTTTTCTTTTCTTTTCTTTCTTTTTCTTTCTTTTCTTTCCTTCCTTTCTTTTCCTTCCTTCCTTCCTTCCTTCCTTCCTTCCTTCCTTCCTTCCTTCCTTCCTTCCTTCCTTCATGCAAGTGGGGGTGAGGGGTAGAGAGAGAGAGAAAATCCCAAAGAGGCTTCAATGCTTAGCATGGATCCCAATGTAGGATTGGATCCCATGACCCTGGCATCATGACCTGAGCCAAAATCAAGAGTCAGTAGCTCGGGGCGCCTGGATGACTCAGTTGGTTAAGCGTTGGACTTCAGTTCAGGTCATGATCTCACAGTTGGTGGGTTTTAGCCCTGGATTGGTCTCTGTGCTGACAGCTCAGAGCCTGGATCCTGCTTTGGATTCTGTGTCTCCCTCTCTTTCTGCCCCTCCCCTACTTGTGCTCCCTCTCTCTCTCTCTCAAAAATAAACAAACATTTAAAAATTTAAAAAAAGAAAAAAGAAAAAGCAGAGTCAGTAGCTCAACCGACTGAGCTACCCTAGCACCCCAGAATTTTATGTCTAAAACCACTTGAGTAGCTTCTCTGGCTTCCTAGATGGGGGCTCTTTCTCCTCTGCACCTTCTGCCTGAAGCACTCACTTGCCCCAAATCTCTCTCTGATACTTTTCATGGACATATGTCTCTCCCCTGCATCCTTGCATCCCCTGCATCCCTGGAGCAGGGGTGAAGCCTTCAACTCTGGGAACACCAGTCATGCTCGGCCACACGAGAAGTTTATCATTTTTATTAGCCTTTTCAAAGAACCTACTATTGGATTTCTAGTCCTGCTCTAAATTATGCTTATTATTTTATTAGTGGCTACTTTAATCTTTATTCTTTTTTTTTCCTTTGGGTTAATTTTACTCTTCTTTTTCCAGTTTAGAGAGATGGTTGTTTTAGCTCATTAGTGTTTGTCTTTTCTTCAGGTGAGGCTCTACATTTTCCTCTAAATTCTGCTTCAGCTGCATCCTACGTGTTCTGATGTGTATATTTTTTATATCATTGAATTCAAAATATTTTCTTCTTATATTATGATTTCTGACTCATGTATTATTCAGAGTGTGTTTCTTGACTTCTAAACAAATGGGGGATTTTGGGGGTTTATCTTTTGGTGATTGATTTCTCCTGAAGTACTGTTACTCTTACATCCAACAGAAGCAGGGTCCTGTTGACCACTCCTAACTCTGTAGCCCCCTACCCTCCCTGCTCAGCCAGTGTGTCTTTCTCCATTTCACAGAAGAAGGAATTGAGGTTAAAGTCTTTGCCCAATGTCCCATAGCTTGTGTGCTTGAGTTGTGGGTGTGGAGAGAGAAAGGGGGTCCAGTCAAAGCCAGTTCCTCTAGTTCAGAAGCTCAGATCTGCCTCCTCCTCCTCTCCATTTCACAGTCACTGGGGATATGAACAAGTGAGAGCGTTAGTGCCTGCGGAGAAACGGGTCTGCACCATCATCACTCAGTGGGCACCAACTCCCGCTGCCCTACAGTCAGTCACCCACCCCTTCACCTCGTGCTTTGTGCTCAGTTTCCCTAATGAAAGTTCCCTCTGCAGACTTACTGGGTGATTTTTTGAAAACAAACTCAGGCCCAGGTCACTGGCTTTCTTCGTTTCTGCCACCCACCGTAAGAAACAATGTCCTACAGTCAGAGCAGCAAAAACAACTTATAAAAATGCAAAAATAGCTTGAAGGAAGGGCCTGCCTTGGGATGTGAGTGACATGTCATTTGAGCAGCCGATGGATGTCAGCGCCAGCCTCCCACACTCCACTTGACGGGCAGACCTGTTGGCAAGTGGCTCCTTCATGATTCCCATCATAAAACATAAAAAATACATAAAAAAAGTGTATCTGGGTGGTTCATCCTTAGCAAATATTAAGGAGAAAAATGAGGAGTCTGGTCCTTATTTGGCACACAGGTTTTCATTATTGTGTTGTCCCCCAGCATGTTTTTCTCTGCCGCTTGGAGGTAATCTCTTTACTGTCAAATTACTCAAGTCAGCCGGGGAGAGAATTTGCTCCTGCACTTGTCCTTTCCAGAGATCATCAATAAATAATAAATAAACTTGAGAGTTTCTAGAGCCTTCTGTTTTATAATGAGGTCATTTGAGTAGTGAAAGGATAGTTTCTTTAAGGAGAAACAGAGAGAAGATATGGTCCAGAGATCCTGAGTGTTAGGGATCTAACCTGCCAGGTGTCAGTTCTTCAAAAGGCTTTAAATTGGTGGAGTTTGCTAATTGCACAACTGGCCAAGGGCCAGGGTAGGTTTGGGGCAGGAGATCCCAGCTGCAGGGCTGTCCCCAGGGAAGATGACTTCAAATGCCATGGAGCCTTCACTTGCTTGATGTGAGCTAGGCAGCTGGTTTAGTTTGTGGTATTTGTTTAGAGTGTGTATGGGATGGGAGGGACTGTTCATTTTTTGTTAAAATAACATATATTTTTCTTATACAAAGTTATTGCATATTTTTTAGTGTTTATTGAGAAAGAGAGAGAGAGAAAGTGCAAGGGGGGTGGAGGGGGAAACACACACACACACACACACACACACACACACACACACACACACAGAATCCGAAGCAGGCTCCAGGCTCGGAGCTGTCATCACAGAACCTGATGTGGGGCTCAACCTCACAAACCATGAGATCATGACCTGAGTTGAAGTCAGCTGCTTTACTGACTGAGCCACCCAGGTGCCCCATAAAGTTAATGCATATTAATTCTGAATAACTCCCCCACAATTTAAGCATTTGCAGATAATCACTTTTGCAAGTACATTTTTTTAGACCTTTCTCAAGGAAAAATGTACAAAATAGATCTTATTATATACATTTTCTTTTGAATCTTACATTTTCATTTCAATGTATAGTGGAGGCTTATTTCTTTGTCATACAGATTCTGGCATAGTATGTTAGTGGCTACATTGTATTTCATTGTATGAAAGTACCATAATTTATTTAGGTAATATTGTATTCTATTCTTGGGCTTTCTTTTTTTTTTTTCTGCTATAAACATTGCTGCAAGAAACAATCTTAGAGCTAATTAGATATGTACACCTTGACTCTTTGTAACCTGAAGATAAATCCCTAGAATAATTGTCAGATAAGCTAGTAGGCCATCTTTTTAATGTTTTTGATCTGCAACTCCTAAGAGGATTCCATTAGAATGTAAAGGGTCTCTATGTTCTCTGTCTCCAATATCTGACACAACAGACAAACTGAATGAGTATTCCTTGGGCTGATGGGTATGCATATCCTGAGCACAGCTTCACGGTAGCATGTAACACTAAACTGAACTCATGTTCTTATCCTCTGTCTCTCCAGCTGGACTAGAAGCTACTTGAGATGAAGGGTTCTTATTTATCTTTATAATTCCAGTGCCTGGTACATTGTAGGAGCTCAGCAAATACAATTTTGTTCACTCATGTCATAAATATTTACTGTGAGCTGACTATATCATGGGCACTCTTCTAGGCACGAGAGATTTCCCCATGAGCATCCATGCTCTCGCTGAGCTCGAGTGAAAGTGCCCTGCTTGGTCAGTGACTGCCCTCCCCACGAGCAGTGGCTTTTCCACCCTTCAAGGCCCAGCTTCTCTCTGCCAACGTCCCTGATCCCCATGGGCAACACTGCGTTGCTTGGGAACTCAACAACAGCGAATGCCTGAATGATTTATTTGGCAATTAGCCTATGCAGTGTGAATTGTTTTCTACATTTTTTTAAATATTTTTTTAATTTATTTCTAGGCGAGAGAGAGAGACAGCGTGAGCAGGGGAGGGTCAGAGAGAGAGGGAGTCACAGACTGAAACAGGCTCCAGGCTCTGAGCTGGCAGTCAGCACAGAGCCAGACGCGGGGCTCGAACCCATGAACCGCGAGATCATGACCTAAGAGAAAGTCGGACGCTTAACCGACTAAGCCACCCAGGAGCCCCTGTTTTCTACATTTTTATAGCTCTCTCTGGCCTCCCCAGCTTGACCGAGGACACCTTGAAGGGTGAGAACACCATAAAAATGGAAACCACAGGTTTTGCATCTGTGGGCTCATGGCTACAAACGCTGCCTTCCATGGAGCTGGCTTACAGGGTGACGCTCTGCACACCCGGCCACACCCAGCCACACACAGTGCCTTGGAACTACAGGCTACCCATCTTCTCTGCTCTAGCTCCTCAGCATTTGATGATTCGGTGGCATTTTATGCCTCAAAACTCACAAGGACAGCTAGCCCTAATTCTCTCAGTGGAAAGCACAGAACACTAATGAGAACCAAATTTAAGCAAAAGATGCATCTAATCCACAACACATGATGATTGTGAGCCCGGAGTTCTCTTGGACAGCCATGGGTAGAGCAAGATGAGGGCCGTGCATGGTTGGTGAGACTTTCCTGTAAAACCCCATCTTGCTGCAGAGGGAGGGGTTGTGTCAGCCTCCTCTTCACTTAGAGGAGAAGAAAGAAGCCCACTCAGTCCTTATGGTTTGAAAATATTCAACGCTGAGGTACTCTGCCATCCACTGCCACTAAGCCCTTTCTTGTGTCCTTTCATCTATCAAATGCCCACCTCTCTGTAGCTGCCAGCATTTGGAGTGGCTGACTTGCTCCTCTGCTGGGACAAAAGTGTTTGATGATTTACATGTGGACTCTTCTGGAATCCAATCGAGATTTGATTGTGATTGTTAAGGCTTGTAGCTGCATCTCAAGGCAAGTGGTTGGAACTGGAGGGAAATGAACCAACCTGAGAAGTTGCTAGGATTGGTGGAGATATCCCCCAGCAAAGGATCAACTGAGGACTTTTAACTTTTGGGTAATGGGTGGAGAGGAGGGAGGGAGGATGGAAGGGGAAAGTAGGGATTATTGTGTATGCTAGTGGGTTTGGAGATTCTTTGAGCTCTGCCTTGTGGATTCACCATCTGCCTGCAGATCAAGGTCAGGAGGGGCTTGCTACAGCCCCCCTGTGATCAGCTCTAACCCTTAACTTTGTCCCCTGTGTTTGGCTCATCTCCTCAATAAGGTGGTAAGCACAGAGACACTGAATTACTTTCTGCTGGTTGATTAGTTGATTGTAGAATTAGGAATTCGAATCTGGAGCTATCCAGTGCATGGTGTCTGTCACTGTGGTTTGGGGGAGATGATTGGAGCGGAAATGACCCATATTTTTGCCAACAAATGTACCCAAAGTGTGATACAAAATACTGCTGTTAGTGCAAGAAAATCAAAGGTGACTTTTCAATCAGGATTGCAAGCTGACAGCAGCCTGCCTGAGGAGCTCCGTGTAATGAGTATATTGTCTCCAATAGGAGGCCTTGATGACTGATAGGTGAGAAGCTCCACCACAGCCTGGAATTATTATGCTCACTCACAGAAGAGGGCGAGTGACAGCACAGTGATCTATTAGTGCTGTCTGTGGGGTTAATGGTAAGCTTTCCTGCTGCTTGTGGTCTATAAAGAGAGCAAAGAAGAGGGAAATGGTGCGGGGGGGGGGGGGGGGGGGAGGGGTGGAGTCAATAATATTAGCAGAGTCATGGTAATAAATGCAATCATTTATTTCTGGGGTGGTTTTTATTGAATTGGTTATGAACTTGATACTTCTTTTTAGTTTATAGGTTAGAATGGGAATTTGGGGGAAAATAACTTTCTGGTAGACACAGCAGCCATGTTGAGTCACTTAAAGCTAATTTTCATAGCCTTTAAAAAGGTGAACTGAGAAATGAATGTATAATCAGATAGAGGAATTCAAAGAATCCTGAGGATAGAATGTGTGATATTTGCTGTCAGAAAGACCTGTTTTTTGAATGCTGGTTCTGCTTGTTATTAGCAGCATAATCATTGGCCAGTTTCTTCATCTCTATAACAGGATAGGTCTATCTCTCTAGCCAGGCTGGTGTTGAGGCTGAAAATAGCATCATGCATTTTTGCAAAGGCATCCAATGCCACACCTGCTAGGTAAGAACTACTCGTCAAACCAAGGATATGGTTTGCTGGTGCCATCACTATCCTGGTATTTCATACTTTATTACACTCACCAGCTCAATGACTTCTGGCCCACAGACCAAGAAAGACTTGGGTGGTACAGGTGACTTTCTGAATCTGTTGGTTAACCATAATCACATTAATATCAAAAGTTTAAGGAGTCAGCTCAAATCTCTAAGTGATATAGAAAGTCCCTCTAAAACATAACAGTAAGCCCTGGAAACACCCCAACAGAGGTAGAATATTCATATATCATGGGCAGTATAGAAAAGATTATTAGGGTGAATGGAAAGGAAGAATAAGAGTTTGCATATAAATTATTTTTTTTAATGAGGTTAGAATAGTTTTTAAAAGCTGGAAAAAATCTGAGGATAAAGATAGGGGTTTTCATATTTAGCCTTTCTTTAAAAAGTTTATTTATTTTGAGAGATAGAGAGTGGGGAATGGGCAGGAAGAGAGGGAGAGAGAGAATCACAACTAGGCTTCACGCTCAGCATGGAATCTGACAGAAGGCTTCATCTCACAACTTTGACATCACTACCTGAGTGGATATCAGGAATCAGATTCTTGGAGGCTCTGGGTGGCCCAGTCAGTTGGATGTCTTGACTACAGCTCTACATTAGGCTGTGCACTGTCAGAATGGAGCTCCCTTTGTATCCTTTGTCTCCCTTTCTCTGCTTCCCCTTCCCTGCTCATGCGTTTTCTCTCTCTCTCTTTCTCTCTCTCTCTCTCAAAAATAAACATTAAAAAAAAGAATCAGATGCTTAACCAACTGAGCCACCCAGATGCCCCATATGTAACTTTTTAAATGGTCCAGTGCATAGAAGTTCGAGTATTCTCGATTATGTGGCTAGGAAGAATGAACATATACCAACTGTGGCAGATGTGTTTATGTACATTATTTTTACAATTCAGTGATATAAGGCATGCTATCCACATCTTACAGATGAGATTAAGAACAAAATATTTAATGTAGACTCAAGTTGCACAACTGGAGTGAGGCTGGGTTGACCTTCCAGTCTCTCGGTCTTCTTGCCGCCTTATGGAAGAGGGGATATTGGTACCTGGTCCAGTACCCTTCTTAAGCTCCGACAGCATTTGAGTCTTCTACCATCATCCCACTTAACTTGCTGTATTGTTCTTGTCTGTTCACTAATCTTAATCTCTAGAGCAATCTCTACAATTACAAAGATTAGGTGGTTATCATCTCTGGACCTCCAGGACCTTCCTGGAGTGTCTGGCACATATTAGGTGCTTGGGTAACATGGAGTGAATGTTGAAGACAGCACCCAGTGTCCAACTTCCACCCCTTTCCTTTGAGTCACAGTAGGCCTCCACTTTACCTATGCAGGGTCCTGTCTGGACTCATGTTCATCCCAACTCAACCTTCCTTCCCTTGTCCATGGGTCTTTTTTCATTGAGACTAATGCTCTTCCAGCCCATGGCTCCTTTGGCTTCCTAGGATCCTTGGGTTTCTGACCTGACCCCATCTTCCTTTTGGATGTCTCCACTCTGTCCAAGATACTGCCTCCTTCACAGCCTTCCACAACCCTACCTGCCACTTGAGCTTCTTGGATGTGTCTGTCTATTCCCCGCCCATGAAGGCTCCAGGAAGCCACCACTCTAGACACCCTAAACAGTGCCCTTCCACACAGGCTAGGTGACATCCGTGTTTTGCTCAAGAACAAGGTGAGTGTAGGTGTGCTACAGGATAAGTGCAATGATGTGATGGGGAGATTTCAACCCATTTCACCACTTCTCATCTGTGGGACACCTAACTCCCTGATCCCCTTTATCCTCATCTGAGAAAGAGGTCCAAAGATCCCTATAAGGTAGTAAGTTTACAAAGCACAGCTTTGATTCTGACACTGTGAGCATATTGGAAGTTTTGTGTGTACAGGTGAGTCACAAGGATGGATGGTGGCTGGCTGACCTCCCACATCCTCAACTGCACAGCATGCATAGCGATGTAAGGGTGGCACAAGCATGCAATTTCTTTATGGGAAATGGGGTTCCAAAAGAAAGGAAGAAGCTCCTGTTGATGACAGGATGGAACAAGTGGTGAAGATGTTTGAGAAAGTGATGGCTCTCTGCAAGAAAAGAGACATTCAGCGGGGGACGTTTTGTACTAACGTGGCATTTGTCAGTTTGGGTTTTCTCCCCCTTAGGGCAGATCCCTCATGGTTGTCAAGACACTACTAAAAATGAACAAGGAAGAAAAGATATAGAATATGAAAGTATTGAAAGCATTGGGAAGTTTCATTTGTTTCTTGGTTTGGAAAGATTCTGTTCTTAATGCCAAGGTTGATGTTTCTCCTTCTGCGCGTTTGTCTTTAGTATTCTGCTTGAAAAGTTAAACACTTGAAATGGGTAAAGATTACCTGCCAATGCTTTTCTCATGAATCAGATTGAAAATGCAAACTGTGACATGAGGCAGAGGCATTTATTTTATTTAGTAGGGAATCAGGAGAGGAAATTGTTGGGCCCCTACACTGCAGCTCCAGGCGCTGGTAGGTCACACCAGCAAATTCCTCATCCCTCTTCCCCTGCCTAGACCCCCACTCATGGCTTCCCCTTCCCTCTTCCCGGCTGTGCTGCAATATCATGTCACCCCTACCCCCTTAAGAAGCACTTTTGAAATCTTTAGAGAGGGAGACTACAAGAATCTGTCTGGGGTGGGGCTGCTGGTTGTAGCCATCTTTCTGCTCTGGAGGTCAGAGAGAGTTGGGGGTTAAATTATTAAGCTCTGTCACTCAATAGCTGTTTGGCCTTCAGGCTGTTGCTAAACCCTTCTCTATTTAGCTTACTGGTTTATTGTTATTTTTTTATGTGGAATGCAGAATCAGCCACGTATGGTCTGATTCATTTAACTAACTCTAACCCCCTTCATTGCTCACCACCCTTCACATGTCTGTAGTTAGCATCTGGGCAAGGTGTTTCTCCCCCAAGTATTTGGAGACCACAAACCTATTAGGAATGCTTCAATAATAAAACACCTTAACTGGAGCAGCAGGTGGAGGCCAAGTACTGCTCCAGACTCCCAGCAGGTGGGTGCTCAGTGAGCACTGTTTTGTGTCCCAGGGTAGGAAAGTAGTGCAAGAATGTAATCCTGTCTGCTCTTCCCTAAGTGGCATCTGCGCACAGCACACAGCCATTGGTAATAACAAGAATGAGAATATTAGCATCCACGTGTCCTGAGCTCAGCAATCTTTTCGAGGATTTATTTCCTTCTATCTTTAAAAATTTTTAAGTAGTAAACTTTGATCTTCTGCTTCCATTCAGTAAACATCAAAGATGGAGTCTTGATACTTAAATTTTTGATGTGACACATAAATCAGATGTTGGTGGGAGATATTCTTCATTGCCTTTAGAAGGCTCTGACCAAAGACAGTAATAGGTTTTCTTGATCTGGGATGTAGACTTTTCATGATGTTGTGTACATTCCCAGAGGAATAAGAGGTGAAATCCCAATGAGTCAGCATATCTGGTATGTTCTCTGCCTTTGTTGTGGCAAATTGGGCACATGCACATCTTCTTGATGAGAGGCACCAACACAGGCTTGCAGCATCAGTATCTCTCCTGGTGACTTAAAGACAGAGAGGTATGTATATGGGTCCAAGAGTGAGAATATGATTGTAGCAAATAAATAAACACAGCCTCCTTTCTTACTCCCTGAGGAAAGTGACTTGAGTACTGGGCAAGGGATGGGATGGTGGTTCCCCTGCCCAGGGAGGTTCCTGTTCAGTGAAGCCCTTAACCAACTGTGTGAGCTCTGGCCAGATCCTTAATGTCTGTGGGCTGTCACTAATGTGAGAAGTAGGGGTGTATATGAATAAATATGCATTCATATGTATTCCAGCTGCCCAACAAAATCTAATTACCTACAGTAGCTGAGAGTCTGCCAACATCTGTCAGAAAGCAAGCTTGCAGACAACTGCAGTAGAATGTGTTGCTGTTTATGTTTATTTTACCAAATTCATAGGTTCAAAGAGACAATATTTGAGGGTTGTCTGATGTACTACATGGTACAAGGCACCCTGATGTGGGATACAACCTATTGCTAAACTCGAGCAAGTCCAGAAGGAAAAATTCTAGGGCATTAGAGGGAAGCCTGAAAGGAGTCCTTTCATCAGATACCTGAATCCCCTCTCCAATATCTGCAACAAGCATTTTCTATGCCTCCTTCTCCACCTTCAGTGACAGGGAATACAGTACCCTTCTGATGAAGGCTCGTCACTTTTTGAGTTGGGATTTATGTAAACTGTGTGTGTATATAAGTGTGTATTTGCATGTAGGTATGAATATGTGAGTGTGTAATCCATGAATTTGTTTCCAGTGTGTGTGACTGAATCTCCCACCTTTCCAACATTTCCAAAGAGAATTTGGATTTTTCTAGGATTGTCAGGTAGTTTGGATTCTTGAAGCCTCCTTCTACTGGTGCAGTTAATTGAGGGTTGATTTTGTTTGCAAATGTTATGCATGATGCATCCAGAGTCTCTGTGGACACCTCATTTCCTGCCTTAGGAAAGAAATCAACAGACAGATAGGTGTCATTGCTGTTATATTGTTGCACTGAAAGAAAAATGGTGGATTGGAGTATTTTGTTCCTCTGTTTGCACGAGGAGCCTTTTCCTGCCAGGAACTTAAAAGGCTCGCTGTCTCCCAGGGAGTTTTTTTGACCAGCATTGGATCTACTTACTTTCCTCATTATGTATATGTATGGAGGGCTATTGTATAAGATGATACTCAATGCCTAGGGACATTGTTCACAGTCCTACCCTCCTGAGACTATCTTTACCCTGAACTGGGGCCAGGAGGCAGTTGGGTTATCGACACCTTTTGTGAGAATCTAAGTCCTCTGGAGTACAACTTACTCCTTTCAGAGAGCTGACACAATTAATGGTCTGTGTCTAGGTGCTAGGATCTGTGTAGTGAGCCTCAGGTGTTTGGATATAACTGCCTGTCAACATCCTGCTCAGAGCTCTGCTTCCACTTGTGCCTTTCCCTCCATTGCTGCCCTTAGGGTCTCACACAAGCCTGGGTAGATACAGGCTCAATACAACTATGTTTAGGGACTAAAAATGTGGCCCCTGGGGGCTCCTGGGTGGCTTAGTCAGTTAAGTGTCCAACTTTCACTTAGGTCATGATCTCGAGGTTCGTGGGTTCGAGCCCCACGTCGGGCTCTGTGCTGACTGCCAGCTCAGAGCCTGGAGCCTATTTCAGAGTCTGTATCTCCCTCTCTCTCTGACCCTCACCTGCTCATGCTGTCTCTCTCTTTCTCTCCTAGAAATAAATAAAAATATTTTTTAAAAAATGTGGCCCCTGAAGACTCCTTAGGATTTTTAGACTCACAGAGAGTTTTGAACTATGTTCTTCTGTGTGATTCAGTTATGTATTTGCCAGATCCTATGATTCAGGCCTTTGTGCAGGTCCTTGACCAATCATGTTATATAGAGCCTGCTGAAGTACAGATCATTTTCAATGACTCCTAGAGATCTTCTCAGATAAGCCCAGTAGTGAGATGTATGATGTTTTTACATGTGTTCAACCAGCTACAAATATAGGGCTTATACCCACCTAATTTATGAGAATATCATCAAGATTTTGCTTACTACCATATGGTCACTTGAATATGTCATGCCAATGACAGGAATAGCAAAGGCATTTCCTCTGGTGTGGTGATGCCCACAATTTAGGTTGGGTGCCTCTGAAGTGCTATCTTGAGAAGAATATTGAGGCTGTGTCTCTGTTCAGTGGCAATGAATGCTGGGATTGACTAGCAATGTCTCTGTGCTAGCTGAGTGGCAGTGTGTATGCTAAATTTAGTGTCATTCATGAAACACAGCCTCTGGAGCTGCGTTTCTTCAATTCAGATCCTCACTCTGATACTTCCTATAGTTGTGTGTGATCTTATGCAAATTACTTACGCCCTCTGTACCTTAGTATCTTCATCTGTACATTGAAGATATTGTTAGTACCCACCTCATAGGGCTTCCCCATGGCTTGAATCACCTAATGTGTGTAAAGTGCTTAGAATGATTCTTGGCACATACTAAGTACAACATAAGTATTTCTCTTATTGTAATTATTAATGTATATGCTTGACTTTGAGTACAATGAAGGAATTAAGACTAACCTGCTATATTTGACATAAATAAGTCCATTTTGGGTCCTCAGGATTACCACTTTTTTTTCCCTAAAGGTTTATAAACTATCTTTAAGATATTTTCTACGGTTTTCCTGAGCACTATTGTGTGTCTTACAACATGTATTTTTGGATCCATACTTTCTTATTTCTTGAAAATTAAGACTTTTGCCACTTACTAATATTTAGGAATTGCTCTCTTTCTGTTAGTACACAGCTGTCTTTGGCAGCTCCCAGTAACATATCAAGTGCTTTTGTGTATCACACATAGTTTTAGGAGCTTCTTATTAATTTTCTCATTTATTCCTCACAATAGTCTTTTCAGGTTAGCACTGTGGTCATCTTCATTCTATCATTAAGAACACTTAAGGGGCGCCTGGATGGCTTAGTCAGTTAAGTGTCTGACTTCGGCTCAGGTCAAGATCTCACAGTTCGTGGGTTTGAGCCCCATGTTGGACTCTGCGCTGAGCACCAGCTCAGAGCCTGGAGCCTATTTCAGATTCTGTGTCTCCCTCTCTCTCTCTGACCCTCCCCTGCTCATGCTGTTTATCTCTCTCTCTCTCTCTCTCAGAAATAAATAAAAACATTTAAAAAAAAAAGAACACTTAAACAGACACTCTAGTAGATTTGGAGAGCTTAAATGTCTTGTCTGAGATTGCTCATCTGTGAAATGGCAGAGTGTGAATTCAAATCCAGTCATTGCTCACATGACAGGTAGTTTGAAGACCTTTTGTCTTGTGGAGGAGATCTTAGGAGGATCACAGCTGATATCTGAGACAGGAGTTTGGAGCTGGGGTAAAGTTCTGGATAAGGAACCAGTGTCACTTAAGACCAAGCAGATAAAAGTTGTGATGTGCCCATATTGCCTTTGTTGAGTTTAAGGGAAGGAGGTAGAAAGAAGATGTTGAAATTAGAATAAGTTTTCCCAATAGCTCATGGAACAGGTCACTGAGATTAGGACAGAGTTCAGGTAGTGGTATGGTCAAGGATTAGGCACATGAGCCAATTAAAGTTTAAGAATATGGGGGCATCAGGTTGGCTCAGTTGGTTAAGCATCCAACTCTTGATTTTTGGCTCAGGTCATGATCTTTTGGTCATGAGATCAAGCCCTACATCAAGTTGCATGCTGAACGTGGAGCCTGCTTGAAATTCTTTCTTTCTCTGCCCCTCCACTGGCCACATGCTCTCTCTCTCAAAATAAATAAATAAACTTTAAAAATGAAGTTTAAAAATATTAGTTGCAGCCATGCTTCTTATTGAATTTCTATTTTTAAGGTGCTAGGTAAATTTATAATAGCCACTTCTTATAGAGCTGTCACCCTGCAATGGAAGAGTTCATTTTTCTACCTCCCAGAATTATTCTCTGTGTATATGTTCACCCTTCTACCCATCTAAGACTTCCTCCATTCAGTCACCCCTAAGCTGGACTATCATGTTGTAAACAGAGAAGTGAATAAGATAGATCCCTATTTTTTTGGAATAGGCCATCAGAGGCCTTTCAAAGGCTATCAGAGAAAACAAAAAATTTAAACTCACTTACATGGTAAGTTGAGGCTTATTTAGAGATCATTGTTAGGTTCTGTGGAGTTTCCAGAGGGAACACCAAACCCATCCAGAGATAGGAGAGAAATGTTACTGAAAGCTTCTCATAAGAGGAAAGGCTTAAGTTAACACGGTAAGGTAAGTCATTTGTAGCGTGGGAAGGAATTCAAGAAAGCAGCATGTGGCAAGTCAGGGAGATGTGGTAATGTTTGGAACACTTGCAAACTACAAATTGTTGGCATGGTTAAAGTATAAATTGCAAGGGTTAGACTCAGGACATATCCCTATGAGTCTCATGGTCCAGGTTAAAGAGTCCAGATTTTAAGGAGTTTGGAGCCATTGATCTCTGTGGGCTGGATGAAAGGCTGAAGGCAGGAGAGTTTGGTATTTCACCAGACCATCATTATGATGTGACACCTCTGACACATTTGATTCTTTTGTGGCCCATTATTTTTTCCCCTAAGAAAACCAGATGCAAACACAATCACTTGTTTAAAATAAGATTTAGAACATTTTTATCACAGAAGAGATGGTGCTATCATAAAAGTCTCTGTCCCACAGGCAACATTTTCTATTAACAGTGGAAGATTTAACAGATGTCCATTATCTGAGAATGGGATTTGTTCTGATAATGGCCAGACAATGAGTTCCGGACGCAGTTTATAATCCAGAGTCTCCTTTATTCTTGCACAGAGCACATATATCAAGGTTGACTTTTATGTGACACCTGGACATGCCATAACTTGTTGGGGGAGACATTTTTTCTGAAAGTCTTATATTTTTTAATCTAGAATGCAGCTGAGCCACAATCATCCACCCCCACCCCATTTCACATTTATGTCCACCAAGTCTATACTGACACTCAAGGTCATTTGAGCTGACCTTTATAGAATTATAACCACAGAAAAACAAAGGAATCCAGCTCTCCATGGCAGCTATCACTTGCCCCCCTCCTATCACCTACTGTAATCTCACATCCTTCCACCCCAGTGTTTCTGAAATGCTGGGAGACTTTCAATACCAGGATTGCTTGACCTGTCATAATGGATGTGGTGATGTCATGAATCATCCCTGACTCTCTTCCTGGGCTCTCTGGGAGAGGACTTCACAGCTTGTAGTAGAATATTTGAGGCAAAACTTACAAATGAGATTTCACTGATGCCTTCTGCATTCTCCTAGTCACTTAATCTCTTTAGGTTTTTTTTAGAGACCTGTCAGCTTAAAGGCTACTCATGTACAACATAGCCCAAGTTCATAAGTGTTTGAGCCCTCCTCTCTGCTCACCTTCATACCTCATGTTTCATTTGCCCAGACCTATTGGCATTCTTACTCAGGGCTTGTTTTTCCATGTGTGTCCTTGTGCCACCCTTCAGAAATAAAGATTGGTCCTTCTGTTCTTTTTGGGTTGACCTCTGGCTTTTCTTCTTGGCCAAGGTTGAAATTTGACCTTGGATGATGTGGTCTCTGAGTGCCCTGATTTAAACATTTAGGTGGCTCCCCTCAGTGCAGGCCCTTGAGTCTATACCCCAACCTTCATTTTTCCAGGAGGGGACTGGTCCCAGGGTAGCCCTTGGGATGTGCCCATTTGAGGAATGAATATTAGTTCAGCAGGCTGCCCATACCCAGGACATTCAAAGAGAATTAGGGCCCTGCATTTTCAGGTCTACTCCATTTAGATCTTCCTTTTCAGCTTCTTAAGTTGACCATTCTGCTCCATCTAGGATCAATGGGGAAAACAAAACAAAACAAAAAAGCAGGGAATTATTAATGAATGGACAAATGCAGGTCACATGCTTACTGGTACCTGGCATAGTGTCAGGTGATATGGGGGAATAGTAAGATGAAGTTATGACACCTTTGCCCTGGGAACTTAAGTCTAATTAGAGACTAGTCTAGTTAGAGACACAGGACTAACACACAGAATGTAATTAGGGTACAGTGAATTCTTAGGGGTGAAATGGCTAGATCAGCCAGGTGAAGGTGAAGGTGTGGTGGAGTACGTAGAGTAGTGTTCTGTCACCAGTTGTTTACCTTGGGCAAGTTTTTGACCCAGAGCCACTTCCTGTGTTTTGATTTTGAAGGTGGGTTGATGACAATGACCTCCTGAGGGTGGTGTGGAGATTTCTGTGAACAGCAAACACAGCATGTTCCCCAACAGATAGTCAGTGCTTAATACATGCTTGGTCCCAATGGCATGGGGTAGACTGTGTGCAGGGTAGTTCAGGGGAGGACGAGATAGACAGGACACTGCATTGCCAGGTTGAAGAACATGCCTTGGTGATGTGACTTAATAGAAGCTCTTTAGCTTTAAACAAATGGTGCAGAATCCAGAGACAGAAAGAAATCTACTCTCAGCCATTTCCCTCAGATTATTGGCTTCCAATGAGCTATCCTTTTGAACAGGTTTTCACATATTTTACCCACTGGGTAGTGTCAGCTCCCAGATAATTTTTAGAGAAGGAATTTCTAGTAAACATCTGAGCCTGGGTGGCATGTGGCAGTCAGAGAACCTGAGAACATTTTGTTACCAAAATCTGTTTACAGTTTGAAGACATTTTGAAAATGTTTATGATGACTTGCTGCACTTCTCTATGAAATCACTTTCCTGAGTCATTCAGTAAATGAAAACATTTCTTTAGTTTTTGTCATTGATATGTAACAAGCATGGGCGAACCAGGGCTCCAGGCCTCATGTGGTTCCTCTGAGACAAGCACAAAGCCTCAGAAACAAACACAAAAGCAAAGATATCCTATTAGGGTTTCTGTTGATGATACGCTTCAAAATTATGTTGTGTTTTAAAGCTTTATTAGGAATGGGAACAATGGCCCCCTGCATTCACCTTTACTGCACATAATAATGCAATTTCCATTTGCATTATCTGATTGCTTCACTTCTTGGTATTCCTCATCCCAAGAAAATGCCCAGCCTGTAATAGTGCTCAGTAAATGTTTATTGAATAAACAAGGATACAATTAGTCAAGCCTGGCTGTGCCTCAAAATCACCAGGGGGCTTTAAAAGAGAGCATGTCCTGGGCTTCCTTCCTGCACACTGGGTCAGCTGCTCCCTCAAAGTCTGTCCATGGAGGTTGCTGTGGGAATGATTCAGGATATCCATCACCGATGAGACTTTGAGCCTCCTGGGAGTGCAGTGTGTGCCCCTCAAGCCTCCTGGCCCTACCTGGAAATGTCTAGACTTGGGATGTGGTCTCACTGAGGAATCTTTCCAGAATTGCCACCTGGGAACATGCTTTGGGACAGGCCAGGTAATCCTGCTGGGAAAAAGTACACCTTGGTAAGAGGACAAGGATGACAGTGATGCTGAGCTCTGCGTCCCGCTCATGGACTAGTGATCAGTATACTTAGCATGTGCTTAGTGTTTACAAACATTGTTCCTTTCCTCCTGGCAGGAGCCTTAGAGACAAGTGTTATTGTTTTATCCTGGGGAATCAAGAGGATGAGGGTCTTGCCCAAGGTTGCAAAGCTGGGAGGTAGAGCAGGCGCCCCAGTGAGAATATCTGACTCTGGGGCTGTGCTCGCAGCCACTGCAGTGTGTTCCAGGATGGCGGAGCAGGGAGACTGAGATGAAGTCACTTTGCAGAGAGCAGTGGGCTGGGAGTCAAGGCGACCTATGTCTGACTCCTGCCTCTGTAGACTTAAACAAGTTAATCACAACATGAGGGGGATGCGCTGACAATCGAGATTCTGTTTGCTGTGAGCTCACTCAGTGCTTACTGTCCTTGGACGTGAGAGAAGGGACTGAGCAATGGAGAAGATAATCCTGAGAGAGCTTCCACCCACTTTCCCTCCACAGTGTGTCTCTGACCATCACGGGAAGGGTGGGTTGGGTGCTGCCTGGGATGTATCTCCTAGCAGTGGGTCCTCCTGTCTTAGCAAGCTGGCCAGGGGGCCAAGGAACAGAGATGAGTGGTGAATGGGCACTGCTCTGCTCTCCTGGGGGCCACCAGATTCATCCATCCTTCTCTATGATGTGTGTACACCATCTGGGCTCCTGGAAGGACTTAAGCCCTTTATTACCCTAGGTGGGAGCTACAGAGCTATACAGAGATTACAAGGAAAGAGAAAGTCACAGGTTTTAGACTCATTTTGTTGCCTAACTATCAACCCCAGCACAGCCCAAGCTTCCCCAGGTGAGGGGCGCAGGGGCACTGCCCTCTGTGGTTGTTCTCTGAGCCATTATTTCACAGATATTATTATTACTTAAGGCTAAGTAAAAACCAGAGTCTCCTTAAAGTCAAGTAAGTGGTAGTCAAGGTAATAAATAATGGCACCAGGCCATCCAGCTAGGAGGTGGTGTTACTACATGCACCACCCACCTTGGCCTTAAGGTCTGCTTGCTGTTGTCCCGAGTCCCTCTTCTCAGGATATAGTGGGGAGGGGGACAGAGGACCTTGTCCAGGGCCACAGACTCATCAAGAAGTAGAACCAAGTGTCAAACCTGCATCTGTCTGACTCCAGAGCCCATACCATTTCTCTTACTTTCCTAGAAGAGCTGTAAAGTCTCTTCAAACTCTATGAAATCTATGACTTGAATTATGCGTATTTTAATTTCTCTCCATGCCCTTTGAAAAATAAAATTGACCTTATATTTTCCCAGGGCTGGCTGATGCCTTAACTCTCACAGGCATTTTAATTAGCATCAATTCCATGTATTCAAGGAAATGAATTTTTATTTCAAATGGTGCAGGAGCCTCTGTAGGGAAGAAAGGAAAAACATATTAGCAAATGAAATGTTCAACGCTCAAAACTCTTTCTAATTTAAAAATGCAACATCATAAGTACCTAAATTAAGCTTCTAGTGTGCTGTGCAATATTAATGCTATATCCTTCAGTCTGCAGCAGCAATGGAAGACACATGTTGTAAAAAAGCAGGACCCCCCCCATAGGCCCCCGACATGTCTGGGCCCCCTAAGTTAAACTGTCAGGAAGCCCCCTTTGGTTATGGAAATTGCAGTATTCTGAGGTCTGGTAAAGACATTGCCTTCTCCTTTTGGCAAATTTCATTTGTAGCAAACTAACTTTGCACAAATGATGTTCTCTAACATGTCAGTGATTCTTCTGCAGCCAGGACTTCGTAGCCACTGCTGGAACCAGTGGTATTATCAAGGCCTTTCTGGGGTCTTGGAGTAACTTCAATTAAGACCAAAACTGATTATAGAAATGTAAGGAGATTTTATTAACTGGATGATGTCCCCATGTTATGAGAGGCAGGTGGTATCCTCAACCCTACAAGAGAGTTTCATAAAGATTTTATGGGCGAAATTTCTTTACCCCTTTCTGATTGGTTCTCTCCCCCTCCCAATACCACACCATAACTGCTCATATATTAAGAATATCTGGGGTTAAGAGCAATAGTGGTGGAGAGAATATTAATGGAGTAATAGAGTAAATTAACCTGCAATATTGCCTTTTTTTAAAAAATGTTTTATTTCTGAGAGAGAGAGATAGCTTGAGCAGGGGAGGGTCAGAGAGAGAGGGAGACACAGAATCCGAAGCAGGCTTCAGGCTCTGAGCTAGCTGTCAGCACAGAGCCTGATGCGAGGCTTGAACCCACAAACCGTGAGAGCATGACCTGAGCCAAAGTCGGACACTTAACCAACTGAGCCACACAGGTGCCCCTGCAATATCGCCTTTTGCTCTGAAAGTTCTCCATGAATTATCACCATGTGGAGAGCATGGTCCTGAAACTGTCTTATCAAGTGGCCATGCCCTTTATTTTCATACTCCAGGTTGCTTAACCACATCCTTTGATGTTCCCAAGCCAAACATCAAAAGTGAAAAACTACTTAGGTCCTACGTGTCCTGCTAACAGGGACAAGGTGTGTGGATGTTTAATAAGGGAAGGCCAGTGCTACTAGAAAACTGGTGGATCCAGTGGGCTGTTTACAACACTTCCATTCCAGAAAATGTCAGCTAATGGAGAGCAAGTGACATGCATTTTCTGCCTTAGACAATAATTAGCATCAGGCTTTGGCATGGTTATTAATATTATTCCACTTCAACTGCAAACACTCTCACTTCTCATAATGTGTATGGAGACTTTGTCTGATGTCCTGATTATGAGTATTGGTCATGCTGCATGAAAATTTTTGCACAAAATGGGAAAGGAAGAGTGAGTGGCTGGAGGAAAACACCTGTGGGCTGGGACAATGTCAGTGACCAGTGACAAACATCTGGGTCTCTTTAGTGCTATGTGTTTTCCAAGGACAGTGACAGCTCCTCCAAACCCTGTAATTAGCTTTAGGACTTGGAAGTAATTGAGCTACAAGCTGGCACCCACACTGTTGGTGAGTGGGCTGCTGTTTACTTGTCTACGACGGGCTCTTGTTGCTAATGGTTGTGCAGTTGGTTAAGCTGCTCTCCTAGGAGATAAAGCACAATGGGTGGATGAGGAAATTTAAGGACTCTGGATGACAATTTAGTCAGCTTCTTGGAAAAACAAAAGTGTCTTTCCCAGAGAACAGATTCTAAGGGAAAGTAATTTGATTTTACTAAATGACTTCAAAGTCTAGTTTCAGAGTTCTCTTACTGCATCATATTTGCTTCTGCCTTCCTGCTCCTGAAATCTCATTTTCCCTCCAGTGTCCAGGGTTTCATGATGTCTCCAGTTCCCCAAACATAGCATTACTAATTCTGCTTCCAAGCCCTGCCTTTCCCCTCTGAAGACAGTTCTGTCTAATGGAAATCATGTTCTGCTTAGAAGTTTCCCTGCTTTCCCACTTGAAGGTTTCAGATAGTCCAGTTGACACTAATGGCTCATAGTACCATAAGTCCATGTCCCAAGAGCATTTGTGGTGTGCCAGAGGGTAATTGTCACAGCTGGAAGGATTGAAGCTCTGATGGCAGGCTGTGGCACTGCAGGCAGGGTGCTGGAGAGAGTCTCTGGCAGGAGTACTTTCTTGGTATTCTACACTTTTGTTGAATGGCAGGACCCTATTCCCATTGATCCTTCTTGTGCAAGTTGACTAGGAGGAACCATATCAGCTAGGAACTTTAGGTGGCCATGTGTTCAGTGCAGGTGGAGAATCCACCAAAGCCTCCTTTGAAAATGCCCAGAGGTACATATGGCCTATGTTGGAAACTGGGCAGTGGACCCAGGCTCTTGATTCAGAGTCCGTCTTGTTTCATCTCACAAGGGATCTATGGTGTCTTAGCCTGGAACTAGGCAGCTGTGCTATGGGGAAAACCAGAGAAGAGACCATTCTCATGGTCATGGACTTGGTGTTCTGTTTGTAGACATGAAGTGATAGTGGCAGTAGGCAGGGGTGAATAGAGTCCTCATCTGGGTGCAGGGGCCTGGAACTCTAGCCCTTGCTCTGCCATTAACTTTGAGTAGACTAGTTCCTGGTTAAATTTGGATAGTGCAACTTCATCCTCTGAGTCTTGGTTTCTTGATCTGTAGGATGGGAGGTTGGACAAGCTGAGCTCTCTAACTCCTTCCAGCCCCAACATTGGGAATAATATTATGGGATTATTACCTCAATAAGTGGACACTTTGAGTACCTATAATGTGCCAGGGACTTTACATGTATTTTTCTAATATAATAACTATGTTATTAGCTTTGCTTTATACATGGAGATGCCCAGTGTCCAGAGGGTTTAGATGACTTATACAAAATTACAAAGTAGAAGTCCTGGGGCTCTGGCTCGGGTTTGCCTATCTCCAGACCCAGCAGTCCTTTCCTCTCTCCACCCCATCCTTAAACTGGAGGACTATACCAACCATCTGGTTTGAACCTTCTGCTGCTCTGCTTAGAGATTTCTTTGTCTGGTCTTTTCTAGGGTCCACATTTCTCTTTTGATAACCATTGTCATCAAAATAATCAAAGCAGCTAATCTTCTTCAGTCCTTACTATGTGCCTTTGAGCAGCTTATAGTCAAGTTGAGGACATAAAGCAGGCTAATATGGAACGTTTATGTAAAACCACACAAATTGTCCAAAAATATACGTAGTTGCACATGTGCTTTCAAATTCTAGAAAAGAAATAGAAGGGGTGGGCCAGAGAGCCCACACGTACCCCCTCCTCCCAATTATCTTTAATTCCAGTGCAATTACAGGGCTGGAAGGCACTGGTATTAAAGTCTACAGATGGGCTCCATTGAACAATTTGTGTAGTTGTACATTTTCATTGTCACAGGTGTTGGGAGTTTTCAGGAAGTGATTTAAGATCAGGAGATAAAGAATGTAATTATTTTCCCAAAATGCAAATGGACAGCTTTGATTACATTGGATGTGAGTCCCTGTATTTTTGTTCTCCATCTAAGATACAATGAAACTTTATTTCCTGCTATTCCTCTCACAGAAATGAATTTCCTAAATGCTTAGCACAATGCAGTGATATAAGACACTGGGCAGAATATCCCTGAAAACAGCATTGGGAAGATAATATAAGTGGAATAAATTTGCCTATTCAGCTTAAAGGCCAATAATGGTGAGAGTACAGATAGACACCAATGAGAATCTTTATTCTGTGCAAGTTAGACAGCCAATCTGAGGTTTCTAGAACCCCACAAAGCAAACCATATTAAGTCTTTCAGCTTGGTGGATACCTACTTCTGCAAACTACCATTGTTTTTACAATTGCACTGGGCCTTCCACAATCCAAGTTGATATTTTCTACCAACTTCACAAAGATGGTACAATCTGCAAAGTAAGAATAAAGCCTTTTCCACACCATTAAATTTTAACATTTCACATTTCCAAGTATTTGGCTACTAACACAGCATTACTTTTAATGAGAAATCTCAAAGCTGATTTCTCGCCAGCTGTCATTGTTAAATTGCTTGACGTTAAATCCTTCAGCAAGACTGAGGGAGAGAGAGAAACAGCTATAAAGTGACATTAATGACTTAATCAAAATATGTTTGTTTGGAAATGTATAGACACTGCATATTTACTATTTTGAAGGCAGTAAATTTTTTTTTTTTTTGCTGGAGATTTTATTCATTCCCCTGGCTTTGGAGGCAATTACCAAATACTCAAAAACATGCAATCCTCCTTGAATGAACTTCATTGTTTTACAATAGACATGAAGTTCCCCTGTTCTTCTCCCATCTGACTTCCAAACATCTTATTCCATGGCTCTGTACTACTGAGCGATAGACTCTCTGTTCCTGAAACTACTATTATTATTATTATTTTATATTCTGCAAAAGCATTGGGAGTTTGTCCACCTAGGAGCAAGGGAAGAGGTAGGATTCACTGGATCGCCATGGCAAAACAAACAGAGAGAGCAAAGCAAACACTTTCCAGGCCAGATCATAAATCCAGGACTAAAGCACAGGTTCAGGCCACACTTAGAGGTAAGATCATATGTGGACATCTGATGTGACAAGAATCCCACATAGGGACAGTTAGCTGAGTGAGGGATATGCCCAAGGCCACACGATCTGAAGAAGTACAAAGAATCTGCTGGTCCCCATTTGGCCCAGCCAATCTTATGCAATAGTAGCTTTTTCTCTTGGGGCAGATTTTAATTCACAAAAGGGTCAGAGTGGCTGCCAGCTTTCAAGGAGCTCTCTGGAAGTCCCTCTATATTTGTTTTCCTATGGCTGCTGTAACAAATTACTGAGAGCTGGGAAGCTTAGAACAACAGAATTTGTTCTCCCACAGCTCGGAGGCTGGAAATCTGAAATCAAAGTGTTGGTAGGACTGGGATCCCTCTAAAGTCTCTAAGGAACAATTCTAGCCTCCCTCTTCCAGTCTATAGTGGCTCCACATGTTCCTTGGCTTGTGGCTGTCACTCTAATCTCTGCCTCTGTCTTCACCTGGCCTTCTTCTCTTCTCCTCTTCTGCCCTTGGTGTGTCTTCAATAAGGACACCTGTTATTGGATTTGGGGCCCACTTGGGTAATCCAGGATCATCTCCTCTCTAGAGCTTCAATTCAATTACATCGTCAAAGAAACTTTTTTTTTTCCAAATAAGGTCACATTCACAGGGTCCTGGATGGGGACATATCTTTGAGGGCCACTCCAGTCAACCCATTACAGCCATCAAACTGCTGCCTCCATCTCACTGACAAGAACTGAGCTCCACAGCAATCCTGGCACACCCCTGTCTACAAGGGAGAAGGAGAGATGCATGTTTTTATCTGGGTGCATTTCTCCTGTCGAATTCCTCTCAATGTAATGCTGCAGGTTCATTTAGAGCTGCCAGAGTAGATTAATCTATTTTCCAACCCTAATGAAAATAGCTGTTGCAGGTTAAGGGGTAAGATGACCACAGGAGCCGAAGGCAGATTTAGAATACTGGGTCAGTCTGGCCTATTGTTGGCCAGGCTCTGGGTCACCCTGTAAGGAGATGCTCCTGGGGCAGTAGCACGCTGCTCTGGCTACCTAATTTCTTTGAGAATTGATCATCAGATCTTACAGAGACCTGTCTAAAGGCAGGCAGTGTTAGATTTTCTCAATCCCTTTCTTCTCCTACTGTGACATGCCACAAACTCTTCCTTCTTGTCTCCCATAGAAACACATGTTCCCATACACATGCTGAATACCTCTCTCTAGACTCCCACATCACCTTTCTCTGTAAATCACATTTATTATTTTTTTTAACTGTGAAACTTTTGTGAATTCTATTTTGGGAAGTCCTAGCTCTTCTTACTTGTCCAGAGGTTTCCTCTCATCCTTTGCTGTGAATTCATTTCCCTTCTAGACTCGACATGGAGACTTTTTCTCTTATTTCTCTCCTCCCCTCACATGATGTGGAAGTAGTTCCTGCCCAAGCCCCTTAGCTGTCTGTGGACTGTACCAAGGTATTAAAATTACCGTCTGTGACCCTAAGGCAATGCACCTCATTTTGCACTTATTAACTTTGGGCAGTGATCAAGGTCAATACATTTTTCTTAAGCAAAAGAATATAATTTAAAATGTTGCTTTTAATATTCACTTTTAAACTCTAATGATAGAAGGGAAAAACTGGAAACCATAAGATTCTCTTAAATTTGCTTTAAAATAAGACCTTGTGATAGGAAAATATAAATTTGCAATCACTGAAGGTTTTCACTTTCTTCTCTTTCTTAATGTACGTCTGATTACCCAGTCTCCCACACAGCCCAGTGTGCCACTGAGGGTCCAGACTGAGTGAGGACTCACGCATAGTCCTCTCCATGAGTAGGTAATAATTGCATGCGTATGAACAACAGAGGTGGGTTATGAGGCTCACATTCTAAGATGTGAGTGGCCACCAGGTTGCTGTAGAGTTGTGAGTAGTCTCACAGCTGCCATATACCCCATTGTGATGCCTCCTGAAGGCACCCATGCCCCTATGTGATTCTGATTTCCTTTCAGCTCTCATATTGTGTCCCTGATGCTCCTAGAGAGGATGCCAAGACAGTCTTTACTGTAGCTTTTGTGATGCCCCTTGTGGTCAAGATGTATCACTGCAGGCCCTAGTGGATGACAAAGGGAAAGGCAAGGTTATAAAAACCTGTTAGGAAAAGAGAAGCAGATGTGCTGGGGTGAAACCTGGGTTTTACTCCTAATGTTGGGGACTATTAGTCTTATGTCCTTTAACCACTCTGTTGGTTTTTCATTTGTAAAATGGGTTTTTACAAATGGCTACTATCTACTTATGAAGAATTTTATGAGGATCAAATGAGGCAATGTTCCTGGTAAACAGTAAATACTCATTAGTTAGGCATGAATTTCTGTCTCCTGCTCTCTCCAGTGGACTGCATTGTTTCATGCTGGCCACAGACTGACCTTGGTTGCCATTTTATCAGTCAGTCACCAACCAGTAGTAACATTAATATGGGTCATCATTGCATCTACTAAGTCATAATAACTTTAATATGGGTCATCATTGCATACCTTACTGCAATGTGCACTCTCTCCTAGGGGATAGTTCAGTGATTCAGGCTGCTTCCATTTCACAGCTGTGCTATCTGGAAGACGTGGCCAAGGACAGAAAAGGTACATGTTAACTGCTTTTAACTTCATTGGCCCAGAAGTGAAACTACTCAGTTTTGCTCATAGTCCACTGGCCAGAACGAGTTTAGTAAAGTTCCAACCCAGTTGTAAGGGAGGCTGAGACATGTAGGAGACACATGGATACTTGGTAAACATGGATGATCTCTGCCACACTCCTTCATATGCAGTGTCCCCAGCTCCCTGTTATTTTCCCTGAGGCCACCTTAGTTCAAATTCTTATTTTTTTGTTTATTTACTTATTTTCAGAGAGAGAGAGAGAATTTCAAGTAGGCTCTGTACTGTCAGCATGGAGCCTGACAAGGGGCTCAAACCCACAAGCCATGAAATCATGACCTGAGTTGAAACCAAGAGTCAGATGCTTAACCAACCTAGCCACCCAGGTGCCCCTACCTGTTCAAATTCTTAATGAGAGAGGCTACTTTTCCAATTCCTCATTTCAAGCCAGACTACACATGTCATACAAAGGTTGCTGGCTAGTCAGTGGGCTTCCTATAAATAGTTGTCCACCCTTGGGGCAGTCCCTTGTGACTAGGAGGGTCACAGTCACATAGTCTGCTGCCTCCTTGGCAGATGCTGTGTTAGGTGCATGTTCTCTCCGAAGGAGATACAGATAGAACTAGCTTCCCAAACAGAAGTTATACCAAGGAACCTAGTCTGTTCTTCCTAGGGACCATCTAGGACCAATGGTCCATGGTTTGGGAGCAAGAAACCTATTATGTACAGGCATCATTTCAGGCAACCCAAACCTTCCATAGTCATTGCTTTTCTGCAGGCCCTCACTTTAAGCCATACTGGTCTCTGTAGTGACTGAGCAGCCTCCTTTTTTCAGGCCCTGGAAAGCGGGTCAATGGGCAGATAGACATATTGATTTTGCCTCTGAGCCTAAGTAAAAACTTTAAAAATGTTACTGTGGGTTGCCTAGCAAGATTTCTTGTAAGCAAGAGGTAATTCCGTTGTATAGACAACAAAAACTCAGCTGGAAGTCATTGTCTTCCCATGACCCAAATAACTCCGTTGTTATTTCATGCTCTTAATGATTGATACAAGATCTGGAAAACAATAACCTTAGCTCCACCCTGGTGGTGATAGAAGTGCCTTGAGAAGAGAATTCTGTGGTATTCGGAATGGCATATGCAGTAAACCAGGAATTAGTATGTAGAATAGCTACAGAATGTCCAATAGTTGAAAGAGCTTTGGAATCAAGTTGGGGTCCAATACTTAGATCCAAAATGTGCTGTATGATAAACAATCCTTCTGGCCCTTGGTTTCCTCACCTGTTAAATAGGGACGTTAATATCTATCTTTGTTGTGAACATTTCATTCTCATCGCCTGGAAGAGAATAGCTGCTCAGTTAAAGTTTGCAGCTGGCATGATTATTTCATAGTCCTTTGAAGGCAGGCCACTTGCCCCGACCATGCTCATGGTGCCCAGGCGTCTATTATAGCTTAGGCTGTGAGAGTACAGCAGCTGGATGGGGATACCTGGAGATACCTCCTTTGGACAAGACCCTGGTCTGTACCTTTAGCCAAACTAGGGATTGCTAACTTCTGCACTGCCTTCATGCTGTCTTCCACACCCTCCACTGCAGAACTGAATAACATACAGAACTGTGCACACTGAATAAAAAAGAGACAGCTGTACCCTCCACAGTGAGCTTTCAGAGGGGATAGGAAGCTTCTGCCTACAATTTTTCCTCAACCTCCATGCCAGCCATAGTGCTTTCAATTCCATGTCCCAGACTGTTTGTGGCATCGTTCAGAGATTATGCGTTTGTCTTTCCATCAGCAGCATGGATAAATGAGTTATGCATTCATGGTTTTTCAGGGTTCTATGATCTCAGAACTCTAGTCACAATATATCAAATTAAGTGTAAGCCAGGTAGTGTGCTCAGCCATGTCTAGACTATCAAAAATAAACTACAAAGTGATTTTGTAGGAGGCATGCATTCGTTCCATTGTTTTCCATGGCCTTGCTGGAGTTCTAGAGGATTATACCCAATGTGACAGGCACCTACTGTGTACTCAGTCCCAGTTGGGCTCTCCAGGAGTTTTGGACTAGGTGGAGAGAGAAGATATGAAGAACGGATTCACAATGTCAAGGTGGTCATGCAAGAGTAGAGAATTAAAAACCTGCGGGATTCTGATTTCCAGAGAACTGGGGTGTGATTGATGGAGAAGGTAGAGGGAGACATGAAAGTTGATTAGAACTTTATCTTCTCCTTGTTCTTATCAGGGAACAAGGAGGTACTTGTTCACATTAAAGGCTGGTAAATTTAGCTGAATGGAAGGAATTGTACAGCTTTAATCAGAATATTGCCAACTTGTACAATTCACTATCTTGTGGTCAGTAAGGATACCTTTCTCCCCACTGACTCGTACAGTGATAAAGGTCAAATGGGACACTTCAAAGGATGGTCTGGATTCTTTCAAAGATAGTCCCTCCCACCTGCCTTCTTCTTCACAGAGCAGTGGGCTAGGGGCACCAGAGAAAGAGAAGTGTACTCCCCCATTGTTTTTTTTTTTCCCCAGTAAGAGCTGCCAGCAAAAGAAAATTCTTTCTGTTTCCAGCCCAAATATCAGAGAACACTTAGGATTCTTTCTCTTTGTTGTCAACTCAGCAACATCCAGGTGAGAGGGGGTATGTAGAGTTCTTCTAGCTGACTTACATTTGACAGCAGTGTAAAATGTAGTACATCTAGCTCATTCCAAATACCTATTGATTTACCCCAGAAAGAGTAGCTGTTCATATTGAGAAAACCCCCAAATCCAGGTAGGATAAAATAGAAACTGTTGCTGCGACAGAAAAGTCAAAACCTGAATTTCTAATGGTAATTTAGAAGGAATCTTATTCCAGGACAAGGATTTGGGGTGGCTTAGAAAGAAGTGTTTTGTTTGAGTCTTGAGGTATTTCCAGGTTTAGGTTAAGCAGTGACTAATAGCAGTTAAGAATTAGTGAGATAAGTACCAAGTTTATCCAGAGGCTCATTTCTTTAAATTTCTCCTCTTAAGATGTATTATCTTTCAATAATGTTCTTTTGAGGTGCAGTTGACACACAATGTTATATTAGTTTCAGGTGTACAACATAGTGATTTCACAACTGTATACATTATGTCATAGTCACAACAAATGAGGCTACCATCTACCATCATATAACATTATTACAATACTCTTGACTATATTCCCTGTGCTGTACCTTTTATTCCCATGACTTATTTATTCCTTAACTGGAAGCCAATACGTCCCATTCCCCTTGACCCATTTTGCCCATCTCCTCACCTCCCTTCCTTCTGGCAACCATCAGTTTGTTCTCTGTATTTATGGGTCTGTTTATGCTTTTTGCTTATTTTTTTACTTATTTGTTTTGTTTTTTAGATTCCACATATAAATGAAATTATATGGTATTTGCCTGCTTGACTCATTTCACTTAGCATAATACCCTCTAGGTCCATTCATGTTGTTGCAAATGGCAAGGTCTCATTCTTTTTCATGGCTGAGTAGTATGAGAGAGAGAGAGAGAGAGAGAGAGAGAGACACAGTGTGTGTGTGTGTGTGTGTGTGTGTGTGTGTGTGTGTGTGTGTCTCAATCTCAGATCTTCTTTATCCCTTCCCTATCACTGGACACTTAGACACTTAGGTTGCTTCCATATTTTGGCTGTTGTAAATAATGCTGCAGTTAACAGCTATGGGTGCAGATATCTTTTTGAATTAGTGTTTTTGTTTTCTCTAGGTAAATATCCAATAAAGGAATTACTAGATTATATGGTAATTTTATTTTTAATTTTTGAGAAACTTCAATATTTCCATAGTACTGTACCAATTTATATTTCCACCAACAGTGCATGAGGATTTTTTTCTCGACACCCTCACTAACACGTTATTTCTTGTGTTTTTGGTTTTAGCCCTTCTGACAGGTATAAGGTAATACCTTACTTGGCTTTGATTTACATTTCCCTGATGATGAGTGATGTTGAACATCTTTTCATGTGTCTATTGGCCATCTGTATGTCTTGTTTTGAAAAATGTCTATCTGGCTCTTCTGTCCATTTTTAGATTATTTGGGTTGTTTTGGTGTTGAGTTATATAAATTCTTTATATATTTTAGATATTAACCCCTGTCAGATACATCATTTACAAATCTCTTCTCCCATTCAGTAGGTTGCCTTTTCATTTTGTTGATGGCTTCCTTTTTGTGCAAAAGCTTTTGCTTTGGTATAGTCCCAATAGTTAATTTTTGCTTTTGTTTCCCTTTCCTGAGGAGACATATCTAGAAGAAAGTTGCTAAGGCTGATGTCAAATAAATTACTGCCTATGTTTTCTTCTAGGAGTTTTATAGTTTCATGTCTCAGGTTTAGGTAATTAATCTATTTTTAATTTATTTAAATACTCTATTCTCTTTGACTTTAAATGTTTTACTGAAGTTATTGACAAAGTGTCTTCATGTGCCTGTTAATAACTATACCATGACAGACCTTGGTGGAATGGCAGGCTTTCATTGAAACTCATGCGTCAAGAGAAAACATAGTTCCTGGAATGAAGGCATCATGTTCTAAGCTCTGAACGCTCAAGCCATACATTTAAAGGGCCAGCACAGAACACACATTTTGGTAGTTTTAGTAATAACTAGTAATTGCACAGTAACCTGCGTTCCTCCTTTCATAGGCATATGATCCCCCATGGAAAGATCTAACACATGCATTTCCCCTAAGCTACTTGGTTTTTGTATCCTCTTCCCTCTTTAGCACAGTGGACAGTTTGATGACCAACTCCTGGCCTCTATAGCAGGCTGATTTCTTAGTCTCCCTTGGACAAACCTTTATTGGGCATCTAATCTAAATCTAAAATTTCATGGTAGATTTTTAAAACTCTGTTATGAAAAAATGGAATTAGGAATTATGAAAGCATGTTAATGCAGTGCAGGTGTATCACCCAGGATGAATGTGAGGCTGTGTGGGATGCTGTTTCCTCAGACCCTGAGGCACCCTGGGCTTGAGCCTACTGAAAACTGTGAGATGTAGCAAGCCTCATAGACCCCTGGCAGTGCACATTTTGTGTCCTGGGACAAGCACATTCTTTCCCATTGTTCCCTGGCATCTGTACCACTCTTGGAGAGGGCTCTATGGGTCACTTTGCTGCCTTGCAGCACATAGGGCTCCCTATAAGCAGATGTCATATTCAGTAACATAAGAATTGACAACTCTTAGGTCTAGTTGCCTTCAGTGCAAAATCAACCCCTGCTCAGTCTTTGGAGACCCCGGTGGTGGGCCTGGACTTACCTGTAGAGCACCTGCAGAACATGGCAACTTGTGGGAAAGACCAGCAGGGGTCTCTTCCTTTTCAAATAGCCATGTATATGGCAGGCATTTGAGGTTGTCTCATAGTATCAGATTTGGTTTTTAAAGTCCATACCTGTTCTACTTCCTTTATATACAGTCCAACCCTGAGAAACACACCTTCCAGATAGACAGAGTCTCTGAGTAATAAGTGACCAGGCCCATTTCTGCTCTGGAGACAGGTTCCCTCAGATGCCTAGCACTGTCTTTAACATGTGCTTCTTCCTGAGAGCCAGTCTCAGGAATTTTTCCCAGAGCTTGCCAGAATTCTTCAAGGAACAGCACATTTTAATCAAAAAGGGAGGTGCCTGGGTGGCTTAGTTGGTTAAGCATCTAACTCTTGATTTGGGCTCAGGTCATGATCTCATGGTTTGTAAGTTCAAGCCCTACATCGGGTTCTGTACTGGCAGTGTGGAACCTGCTTGAGATTCTCTCTCTTTCCTCTCTCTTCCCCTACCTCACTCACTCTTTCTCTCTCTCAAAATAAATAAACTCTTAAAAAGTGCCAAATATAAAATAGGGCTTTCTTCGCATGAAAGAAGTAAGCCCAGAATTGTGTCCAAGTCCTCAGCTGAGACCCTGTAGACCAGAAGAACACTGACTGTCATCAAAGAGGACAGCCTCCCTGACACATGGGCCAGAGCTGGGAGTCCTATCCTCTGTTCTCCCAGTGTCCCATGTCCCTCCTTGTCCCCTTGCCATGGCATTAATCACAACACCAGTTTCTGCCTGGAATTCTAGACTTTGGTTCCTTCCAAAAGATAAGGGCCATCAACAAGATGCCCCACAAAGAGATGGGAGGGTCAACTAAGTCTCCCCAAACCACCACACCATAGAGGACAGTGTGCACAGCCATTGTTCTTTACACAACATTCATACGGAAGAAAGGCTCCTTCTGAAATGAAGCTTCATAAAAAGCAAGATAGGAAAATTTCATGGTAGATTTTTAAAACACGAAAA
Organism: Hyaena hyaena; assembly: GCF_003009895.1. NCBI lineage: Eukaryota > Metazoa > Chordata > Mammalia > Carnivora > Hyaenidae > Hyaena > Hyaena hyaena. The sequence goes on from NW_024080944.1 coordinate 198,041, forward strand.
ATGGAATTAGGAATTAGAAAGCATGTTAATTTTATCTTCTATTTAACAAAAATGGTGTTATAATTGCACCTATGTGCTACTCATGCTAAGTCAAGTGTTGAGTATTTCCCCCCCAACGCTATTGTTAAGCAGCAGGGGAGGACATCTGAGTGGAAACTCAGTTTCTAAATGATCATTCAGTTAATGATATGAACAACTTTTCTTTTTTTACACAACTTCATAGTCGAGGCATTGATGATAAAGATCGTCTTTAAGAGGACTATGAATCCTTGTGAATCCTTTCGCTGAGTGCTGAGGCTGCTGGAAAAGGGCAGATAAGAGCAGACTAGAGGTCCCCCTACATCAGATTTCTGCGTGCCCACAGGGAATTTCCACGTTGATATGCTCCTTGGTGATGGCAGCAACTGGGAGCCCCCATGTCCTATTCTGCCCTGACTCCCCAGGGTAGCCTGTCTTTGTGGCTCTTTAAATTTTTCTTCCACTTCTCAGATTCTTTCTCACTGCTTTTTCCTAACACATGGAAGTGTTTCTTTCTTTTTTTTTTTTTTTAAATATATATATATTTTTTATTTATTTCTAGGGGAGAGAGAGAGACAGCGCAAGCAGGGGAGGGTCAGAGAGAGAGGTAGACACAGACTCCCAAATAGGTTCCAGGCTCTGACTTGACAGTCCGCACAGAGCCCGATGCGGGGCTTGAACCTACGAACTGCGAGATCATGACCTAAGCGAAAGTCAGATGCCTAACCAACTAAGCCACCCAGGCTCCCCCACATGGAAGTGTTTCTTTCCCTCCATTCTTCTCTTCCCCAGCTCTTCCCAAATTGTCCTTATTCTTATGGAAACAGCTCCCAAAGTCCCTGTTGCTTATTTACATAGAAGATCAGCTTCAGGAAGGAGTCTTACAGGGGACAGGTTTTCAAGGGAGAGGTTTCCTGCCATTCCACCTTCCATACCCAGTGGGAGTACAGGCTTACCTGGTCCTTTAAGCATGGGACTGTTGGATCAGACATCTACATAAGCATCTCTCAAGGGTGACAGTATGATTCTGAGAAAACCTCTATCTAATCCTTCCAGCACAAGGAAACTTTCCTGCTTGTCCTGCTAGCCAGTGGCTCTCCCTTCAGTTGACATTGGTGAAGTCTGTAGGCAGTTGCAAGATTTGGTTCCTTACCCCTCAGCCTTGGAAATGAACCCAAGGAAGGGCGCAGGAGCCAGTGTATCTTCTCATGCTGCTCCCCTTGTTACCCCAAGAGGAATAGATTCACCATTCTCTTTGGGATTAATGAAATGCTTTGTTCTCCATAATCTTCTAATTTTCTCAAGACTACAGAGACACTGGTGTTCATCTCCCAATTTGGTACCTGAGAAAATGGAGACTAAAAATGTTAAGGGAATTTCCTGAGGCAACACAGCCAAATAGTGGCAATATAGGACCTCATACCAAGCCAAGTCCATAGTTCTTACTATGCCACCATGTGACAGAGTGAAGAGTTAATAAGGGACCCCCGTCACAAAAGAGTGGCCTGTGGTGGTCTAGGCAGTCAGTGTCCCTCTCTAGTTAGCAGAAAATACAGAAATTAATTTTTCAGACAGGATCTCCTGAAAATTTAATATCGACTCTCCTAGTAATTATGCAAATGCATGTAGAACCACCATATCAACAAGTCTAAGAGCTGACACTAGCCATTTCAAACATTCAGTCATAACTTGCATGGGAAAATTGGAGTGGGTTTGGGATAAAATTTGCTTGCTTTTTTTTTTTTTTTAATATTTTTATTTATTTCTAGGAGAGAGACAGCGTGAGCAGGGGAGGGTCAGAGAGAGAGGGAGTCACAGACTGAAACAGGCTCCAGGCTCTGAGCTGGCAGTCAGCACAGAGCCCGATGCTGGGCTCGAACCCACGAACCGTGAGATCATGACCTAAGCAAAAGTCGGACGCTCAACCGACTAAGCCACCCAGGCGCCCCTAAATTTGCTTGCTGTTTAAAGTATTACACCTTAGTTACACCTTAGTACATCTGATGTGTAATTACTTGGAAATTGAAGTCTCCATTATAGTTGCCCAAGCCATAGGGAGACCTCTTCAGAGATTCTTAGAGCCAGTGTAAGCTGGGCAACCTGCCATAGTGCCAGTGGGACTGAGTCAATTCCTCCCTGCCTCTCTCCAGGCACTTCTCTCTCTTGTCAACCCATTGCAGTTCCTGTAGCCAGGAGTCAAGGAACATGCATCTAAATACATTTACTATGTTCCCTCTTTGGACATACCCCCTATAGAAGGTGAGCCCAAAGAGGGAAGCTCTTCCCCAAAAGGAAAGGAAGTGATCACCATTTGTTGCAATGCTGCTAGGTGCCAGGCACTGGGAGGAGTCTGTGTCTACCCTGTCATCCTGGGGATGAGCTGGGTATCATGACCCCATTTTAAAAGTGAGGTAACTGTTCCTCAGAGAGGTTAACTAACTTGCTTAAGCCAAGCAGCTTTGAAGTGGCAAAGCTCAGATTCGAACAGAAGAGATTGGGTTCTGTAGCTTGTGGCTAGGGAAGTTTGTTCTGGGCATGTGTGGATCTTTCATGGGTCTCAGCATGGTGTGTATAGGAATGCCTCCTTTCTCATCCTTGTTCAAATATAACAGGAGAAGTCCACTTGTTCTTTCCCTGGTCTGAGGCTTCTGGGCCCAGGATAGCTCTCCCTGCTTTCCCATAAATCCATGTGTTGCTGTGGAAGATCCCAGCCCCTGGGAGTGCATGTTTCTGATTACTCTCCAGGGAAGTCTGGGGCTTGTGCTTGGGAGAAGCCTTATCTCAGCCTGTGCCTTCAGGAGCCCTGATTGCCTCTAACTGGAAGAGATGCTAGTGCAGCCTGACTAGGGGGTGGGTAATTGGCTCAAGCTTGGATAGAAGTGGGTGGAGAGTGTCTTCTTGTTGGCTCTGGAGGCCAGCAATGGATGTGGGGGAGGGGGGCATGAGTCTTTTGTGAAAAGATTGCTCCTTGGTCTTTTCGGGGCTATTTAGTTTAGGGAAGTCCTAAACTCATGGTGTCAGTGCTCTGTTAAAGCCCTGGGCTCTGCACAGTTCTTCAGAAGGGCTTGGAGGATTCTATGGACACTAGAGATTCCCCAGTGTTGGTGGAGAGGTTTCCTGCAGAAGAATTTCAAAGTGGCACAGAGACAGGACCAAAGGGTCTACCTAGAGCAAAAGTGATGGTGAGGGCTTCGATTTCTTGAGACCTAGTCAGTGGGCTATGTTCCACTTCTGGCTTTGCAGTCAACACCCAAGTGACCTTGGGAAGTTATACTCTTCTCTGGGGCTCATCTTCCTCAGGAATAATCAAAAGGAACTTTTTTTTTTTTTTTTTTTTACAAATAGTTTATTGTCAAATTAGTTTCCACATAACACTCAGTACTCATCCCCATAAGTGTCCTCCTCTATGCCCCTCCCCCTCTCCCCCCCACATCCATCAGTCCTCAGTTTTTGTCAGCATTCAAGAGTCTCTCATGGTTTGCCTCTCTCCCTTTCCCCCACCATTTCCCCCCTTCTTCTCCCCCTTGTTCCTCCATCAAGTTCCTCCTAATCCTCCTATACGTGCAAACATATGATATTTGTCCTTCTCTGCCTGACTTATTTCGCTCAGCATAACACCCTCAAGGTCCATCCATGTTGCTACACATGGCCAGATTTCATTCTTTCTCATTGCCATGTAGTATTCCCAAAAGGAACTTTTTAAATCTTCTCCAGATTTCCTCCCAGTTCAGCCATTTGATCACAGACGTCCCTCCAACTCTGTTGTCATGCTAACCCTCAGTAACCTTCCCAGAACTGTGGTTCTCACTGTACATGCCAATTTTATATCAGCTTTTGCTAAGATATTTATTTCAAAGGGCTGGCAATTTCAAGCCACTATTGCCATTCATCTTAAAGTCTGCAAATACTGGAATAATTACACATTAATATTCAGGTTTTATCTTGATCTCTTAATCTTTTTATTTTGAGGAGCTTGCTACTTAGATGGCTCTGTGCTTGTTTCAATTCTAACTGGACGTTAAGATGACCAACATCTTCCTTAAAGAACTGTCCACTCCCAACCTGTTAATGCAGAAAATTCAAAAGATCGAGGAATGAGCCACACTGCACGTCAAACTTCACAGTGTATTTGCACGGTAATATTTTGGCAGTAAGCAAAGAGGGAAATGCAAACATGAAATACCATGGGGACCGTGTTATTGAGTTAAGAAATTAATTTCAACATTTCTGTGGAGAAGATAGAACTTTAATTCTAAGGTCAGGACTTTTTTCTGTTCGTTCAAATTTTATTTGTTCTTTATTATTAGAGAAAAAATTTTATTTCTTTATTATTAGAGAGAGGGAGACAAAAGCTAATTATAGATGTTCTAAAATAATTCCCTTGGAGGGTACATATATTGCCTCAAACATTCGGATTGCTATTATCATTCTTTCTATTATAGGTATAGAAAAGCCAAGGTTCTTCAAGGTTCACTGTCCTCAGTCACTCAGGGAGTAAGGGCTTGGCTTCCTGGCTCCCGGTCCTGAGTTGTCTCTGCTGCTCCTCCACCTCTGACATGACTCCAAGCTGCCTACCCGTGAGCCCTGCCTTCTAGACATTCAGTAAGCCTCTGGAGGGCTGGGGATGGCTTCTCCTCCAGCTCTCCATATGGCCCCCAAATGGGGATGAGACTTGTAGTTGGATCCCAGGAAAGAAAAGCAGGCTAGTTTGACAGAGCCATTGTCTAGTTTCTGATTGTGCTTCAGAAGGATCCTGGGATCCTCAACCCTTTCTCCTATTATTCTCAAGGGAGGAGGCTACCTAGTCAAGATTCAGTGTGTTTCATGCCATGCTTCCCACCTCATGTGCTTGCCTTCTTCAGTCACTATTCCAAGGAGCAACAGTGATTCTCTTGTGTAGTATGAAGTAGTCCTGTGCTCAGGGATGACATCTCCCTTTATGGCTTATATTTACTCTTGTCCCCATACCTATGGCCCCTGTCCTGCTGTGTGTCTGTTCTTCTTTCCTTGCCCTCTCTTAGTTTCATTATTTCTCTCCTCTGGCCAGATCCCTTAGTTTGTGGTCAAGAGCTCATAAGTGTGGGTTTGGAAAGACTCCATCTTTGTTAGCCAAGTCAGAGAGATGATCTCTCCAGTGGAAATGTGTGTCACCATGGCAAGCCACCTGAGGATATTTCTTACTTTGAGACAACCTCTGAAGCCATGTGGTTGAGGAGCAGGGTTCCTCCTTAGGTCTGATCCAGGATATCTCCACTTAGCATAGTGCCCCATATCCACACAGGAGACTCCCTCTTTCCTCCAAGAGGGATTCTTTTTTATCTGGGGCCCAGTTGTCTTTCTTCTTGCTCCCACCTCCTGATTCATTGACATATCAATTTATTATAATACCTTACTTAGCACCTATACTTGTGTGTTCCTGGGACCTCCAAGGGGTGAAAAATGGCCCAACCCGTCAAGCAGTCAAAGTGTAGTTGAAAGACAGGGTGCATACATTGGATCAGCTAGAGAACTGTCACAGACTGTGAGTCTGTATTTCTCTCTTCTCCAGCAAGAGAGCAGATGCAGGATTGAATATGAGAGAGGCTAATGTCTGGGAGGAGGCAAGAGGCCCAAACAAGGGTTTTGTCTCTGTTTTTATTGAGCACTTGAGATCTTACACATGTGGTGAACATGAGGAAAATGAGGTCTTACACACATTGCTCACATATGAGGTGAGCATAGAGAAAACAATCTGATAGTAATCATTAACTTGTGTGTGTAAGAAGCAAAAGGTCTGAGGACAAGTGGAGTTTGAGTTGTGATCAAAGTATATTGGCACCAGATAGATAGTAGTTTCCTGCAGGTGATATAACAAGTTACTCATGATAGCATTACAATATCTCGCTAACTAACCTTGGGTGCTTTTGCCCTGTAGCAGGGGCTTTCTACTCTAAGCTTTTTAACCCATTTATGTAAGTATGAGCAGTTCTTTTTTTATTTTTAAAAATGTTTTAGTTATTTTTGAGAGAGAGAGAGACAGAGTGAGCAAGGGAGGGTGAGAGAGAGAGGGAGACACAGAATCTAAAGCAGGCTCCAGGCTCTGAGTTGCCAGCATAGAGCCCGACGCAGGGCTCAAACCCACAAATGGTGAGATCATGACCTGAGCCGAAGCTGGACGCTCAACTGACTGAGCTACCCAGGTGCCCTGAGCAATTCTTGAACCTATTTCCCTAGAGAGAACATCATCACCACCATTTATGGAGTGCCCACTCTGTACCAGCAGCCACTGTACTAAGGGTTTTGCAAACTTCATCCCCTCTAGCCCTTGGAACATCTCTGGAAAGTAAGCTCACTCTGCAGATGAGGAAACAGAGGAGTAGGGAGTAGGGAGTACAAAGGACTTGCCCAAGGACACAAACCTCCTGGGCTGCAAAACTGGGCTTCAGCCCAAACTCTGACCCCAAGGCCTGTGCTCTGAACCCCCACTCCACAGCTCTCTCCACAGAAATGTGTATGCAAAGTGTGGAAGTGGAGATGCCAGGTGTCACTGGCAAACTCCAGAAAGAGACATGAAAGGGCTTCTTTATCTTGTTGAATCCAAGGTCTTCCTTCAAAATAGAATCTGCCTTCATTTTCTGCTTAAGAGGAAGAGAAAGAGCCATCCTGATGGAATTTTTCCCTTCTGTGAGGGGCAGCAAAAGAGAAGAGAAAGCATCCTTTAACAACTTGCCTTCTAAATGGTTTCAGGAACACCTTTATTTTTGAAGCTTTGTTTGCTTTTGATCCCAGAAGTGAGGCAGGAAGAAGAGGAACAAATATTAGAAATGTGTTTTTCACTGCACTCCAAGTAATTTTCCCCTGAATTTCCTGGCCAGACATATACATTTTTAAAACCTTCAATAAGAGGGAGCTTATAATTCACAGGAGCACATCATGGGGAAAACTCAGAGAGTGAGTGATGGGGATGCAGGCCGCCTCACACTGTATATTACACACAGGGCCATCAGTTACTTCATAAACTCAGTACATGCAAAACAGTTTTTCATCCCTGGGTCAACTATGGATGGATCTAAGTCTGCAGTCACTCTCACCTCTAGCTTCTCATGGATGCATTCAGTCCAGGGGAGGTGTTGGATTTTAGCTAAAGGCAGATGAACTAATGCTAAGACCACAAGTCTGACTCAGCAGGCGCTGGAGAGAAAGAGCATGCAGTATGCTCTTTCGTAGAGCTCTAGACACATCTTGCTTATGGACACCATGGAAAGGCACATTTGAAAATCTCTTGCTTTGTAAACATGCCTTTGGAGACAGAACAAGAGAAGAGCATACCATAAAAATCCCTCTATGGCTCACTTCCATTTAACCAAACTGAAGTATGAATGCTTATTACTGAAAATGGCTCATAATGTTTGTGGTAATCTTCTGGAGAGGCCTGGCAATGCCAAGTGCATCCCCCTGAGGGCTGCCCGAGTGTTCTGCTGGAGCCAGCTCTGCCAACCTGTGCAAACTGATTGTTAAATACTCTAGAATTTTTGGAACCAGATTTGAAGCCATTGATGGCTTACAATTGGCCATGGTTGGAGTTTTTTCACCATGGACATCGGCAAGCACTGAGATTGAAGTTTTGGCTGGTTTTATGGAGGGGCCTATTTACTGGCCACTGTGCCCAACTGACTTCAAATTCAGACCATCCAGCACCTCCAGCTGCTTTCCTCAGAGGTCTCTGGTGACCCTCTGTACCCTGGGGGTACAACCACAGAGTACCCGCAGACCAGGTACAGACCCCAACTTTCTTACTCAGCACTTCTGGTCCTTGGGCGCTCAGTACAACTGCAGGATGGAGCAGCCCGCAAATCTGTACAGCCAGGGGTTCCCACACTTCGTTTGCCTGAGTTCCCATCTCTGCATGACCCTCAGTCCCTGGGAGATGCTTCTCTCCTGTGCTCCTCTCGGCCCCTCTTCCTGCCCTGTTTCCGCACTTTCACAGGTGGGAGATGGAGCTGTATATGTGGGGCTTAGAGGTTCACTCACGTGATTCCATTACCCTCAGGTTACATTTTTCAAAGGTTCCTGGGAAGCATCTCATTTACCTGCATAATAACCCTCCAAGTTAAGTTGGGCATGATCATTCCAATTTTACAAGTAACCACAATAAGATGGGGAGCAGTTTGGATGGGGAGATTATACAGAATTGTGAAACTAATTGATGGTAGTGCAGGACTCTTAGATGGAGCATAAAGATTCATTTTAAACAATTAAATGAATGAAACAGATGCACAGGTGTGCACCACCTATGAATCAGCGGCACGAAATGTGGGGAGTTACTTACAACTATGGGGAAGGTGCCAGCTGCGTGGCATAACTGAGGTGGGTCATGCCAATGAACCTGCAATGCTCTCGGGGTCTGTGGCAGCCTGCAGTAACTTAAAGCTGCCTCTGAGCAGACATGGATAGTTATGGTCCACCTAAGTCTCCTTGCTGACCTGTAGGGTAAGGCCCAGATTCCTTACTTCTGTCTACAAGGCCTCCCAACACCCCTCCCTGACAGAGTTCTGTCACTCTCAGGTGCCTTAGGATTCCCATCCCAGTGCTGTGCTCCCCTCTCCTCCTGCCCCTGCTCCAGCTTTCCTCAACTGCTCACATTCACAGCTTCATATCTGTTGGTTCTTTGCTCAGGAAGCTCCCCTTACATCTGTCCTCACCTGCAGGTGGGGTTAGGTCTAGGCCATGGTGTTCCCACTGTTGCTGGCCGTCATGACCCTCCCTTACACACAGCCTCCTGTCTTTTGTCTATCTCCCACTCATGCCCATCCCTGCTCTTGGGGAGCAGGTTTGCATGAGGCTAGCCCTAAAGCTACAACCCCCAGCTCAAGCTTCTCAATCCACTGTGTTGGAGAATGCAGGGATGGATGGTCTTAGACATGGTGGTAATAACTCTCACAGTAAACTCCCTCTGATTTCAGAAAAGCTTGTACATTCAAGTGAGTGGTTTCCTTCAAAGGGCCACTATACCTGTTCCAGGTATGTGGGCTGCTGGATTCTAAGGATCTTGGAGGCAGGATGTAAAACTTCTATCACTTCTGTTCCTAGTGCCTGGCATACAGGAGGTGTGTCACTTAAGTATGTATTGGATGAACCAAAATAATGAATAACAAGCGAATTGGTAATGTTCTCACCATCCCCGCTAGACAATGGTCTTTGCCTCTTGTTGACATTAACATCCTCCAATGTCTGATGTCAGCTTTTCTGGGAGCCACCCCTGAACCCTCTCAGTCATAGTAGCTGTGGTCCCCTCTCAGGGACTTCCTGTGACTTCTGTCTTACCTGTTCCAGACCCACTCCTGGGTCTAGATATTATCTGTTTTCCTTCTTTATAACAAGGACTTTGGTTTGGCCAACACTTGGTCATTTCCAGTATGCTTTCTGATGTTTTTTTATGTGTGTGTGTGTGTGTGTGTGTGTGTGTGTGTGTGTGTGTATATATCAGTTATTCTCTGAAGGAAGGAAACACCAGCCCACTTTACCATTGAGGAAACTGAGGCTCCAAAAGTTGCAAGGTTTACTCCATATCATATGCTGTGAGCAAGTGAGAGGTGGATCTGGAAACCGTACCTCATTCCGTAGCCTCTAACCCTATTTATCCCTTTCTGCGATTGTGTCTTTGCCTTCCAATTTGAGGATACTGTGGTAGGGTGTATGACATTTCCTAAAAACATGCATAGCTTTTTTGTGTCTGCATTTACAGTGTTCAAAGGTATAAAATCATGAAATGCTGGGCATCCTCATCTCTGCTTTGGGAGGGGGAGTCACATATTTCTTGGACCCTCACCCTTTCTTCTGCTTACCAGGGCTAGAAAGAGAACTCATTCTTCATTCCTACTGGCACAGGGCTGAGCAGGGAAATGTGAACAAAAGTTCATTTGCAAAGGGCAGACAGGAAAAAAAAAATCCCTGCTTCTGATTAGATTTTCTTCCCAAACCAGCTTGTCCCCTTCTGATCTCTGGACCTCACTGGGCGGGGCAGCCTGGGCCAGAAGCTTTTGTGTTTGAGATTCTTTTCAAGTGAAAGCACCAGAACCATATCCTCATTGGTCACCAAGGTGTCATGTCCCAAGAAATGGGTTGAAACAGGAAGGACACCAAGAAACTGTCCCCATTCTATTGTTCTCACTGAACAGCCACTTGTCAGAGGCTCTCATGCTTTAGGAAATAAAAAGTGGCTTCCTCGGTTTGATCAGAAATCCTCTGTGCAGAGGGGTTTGCCAAAGTGACTGCAAAACTGAGAAACTCTGGGAGCAGCAAGCTACTGAGATTGTTTCCATGGGAAATGTAAACCCAGTGTCTTTGCCTGAAACAGAAGCCCTGCTTTTTGCTGTCCTGCGGCAGGAGTGGCTTCTGGTGTGGTGGCCAGAGTGGCTTCTTGCCAGGGACATGCGCTTCCTTGCCCTCTCGAACTAAGTTGTTACATTGAAGGAACAGCTGCACTGGGGAAACCTAGCATTTCCCAGTCACAGTCACACGCCTGGCTATGTTTCTTCATAGGTATATCCCCTGCACTATTTTTTACTTAATATTTTTCTCCAGTTAAATATATTTTAAGAGGAAACTTTATGTGTTGACCACGAGTGGAAAACTAATATCACTTGCCATAAACCTGTGAAAGTAAATATGTTGAAATCAGAGCAATTATTAAATTCTAGCCAGACATTGTTACCTGCAGGGGGCTGTGAGCTTGAGGCCTGCTCCAAGCCACAGAGAGAGTGTGGCTGGGTTGAGAGAGATACTAGGCTTCTTCCTACAGGAGTCTGGGGGATTTGATCATGAATTAAAAGAGGCTGGCTTTCTTCCTGTGAACAGGGCCAAGAGTAGGGTGAGGTCAAGATGCTAAATTAAGGAGGCACTCGCCCTCAGGCCCATGATGCCATGGCATCTGTGCAAGGCATGCCTCCCTAATTGCTCCCTGGGCTCCTTGCCTGCCTTGCTCTGGTTCCAGCCCTCTCTGAATGGGTGTTATTCCACACCTGGTCCCCTGCCCACCTAAATCCATCACTGGAGTGCCAGCCACAGCCTTGGGAAACCCTGACCCCCTCCCCCAGCCTCCTGCCCAATCAGCAGAGAGTTTGAATTGACACATTTGTGCCCAGGTATCTCCTGACTGTGGCTGAACTCTGTTCTAGGTACTCCCACACCACCTGTTTAGTACCCAATAGCAAAGCGCACTGAGTATTTTTGTCAGGTTGTCCAGCTCCAGGGTCCAGAATCTACCATTTTGCCCCCTTTGAAACCTGGATACTGTTTGCTTTTGGTCAGTCTTCTGGCATTGCTTCTGTGTTCTCTTACACCTGGTCCAGCTCCCCTCACAGGCTGGGGAGCAGTTTGTTAGAATGGCTCTAGGTACACTGTGCTGTTCTGTGCCTTAAATGCACAGCCTGAAACTTCTCAGCCTGCTTCCTTCTCAGCCCTCAGAGCCCTGCCCAGGTGTCCCCAGGCCCTTGGTGAGCATTCCTCTGCCTAGTGTGTAACGAAGATGACCCCTGCTCAGTCTGCTTCTTCTCTCTTCCACTGTGCCTTACATATGGTGGCCTCTGCATCCTGTGATCTGCCTGCGGCCTGTGGTATGTCTCACACAGCTCTGTGCCCCTAGGACACCAGGGCTAGGTCCAGGGCAGGGCCAAGGACACAGGCTCCAGAATCAGAAGCTGGATGTGCATGCTTGCTGCACATCCAAACTTTCTGAAGTCTGCTTTTTCCCACCTGTGAGCCACAGCTGGCAGTACTGCTACCTGGGTAATGGCTACCTAGGCAGAGTAGGCCGATTGCTTGACCCAGAGCATGCCCATGACAGCCCCCAGGACTGCTGGCTCCCCTGGAAGAGAGCTGATTGAAGAGATGGGTCCCTGGTCAGCATAGGGAGGGGCAGGAAGGATCAGTTTTCTGAAAACACTTATCACTGCTTCTTCTTTGAATGGAAATTTTATAACCCACTGTGTGCATCTAATGCTTTTAGCCTCTCAAAGAACTTCCACAGCCATAGATTTATAGGATGAGTGGAGCAGCTCTGGGACAGGCAGGAAACGTATAGTGATGCCCGTTTTACAAACAGGAAAATTAGGGAAGTGAGGCAAGAGCTCAGAGCAGAGTCAGGCCTGGAATTCATGTCTCCTAACTGGGTTCCATGTATCCTGTATTTGGTCCCTTTGCCTCTAGGGAACCTCATTTTGGGATGCCCTGCTGCTAACTGCTTCCTTCTTAGGCATATATGGGCTGAATCATGTCCCCTCAAATTTGTATGTTGAAGTTCTAACCCCCAGCACCTCAGAATTTCTCTGTATTAAGAAATAGGGTCTTTACATTGCAAATAAAGTAAAATGAGGTCATACAGGTGAATCCTAATCCAATATGACTTGTGTCCTTATCACAAGAGGAGATTAGGACACAGGCAAGGGAGGATGCAACCAAAAGTTGGCCATCTGCAAGCTAAGGAGAGAAGCCTCCGAAGAAACTAGACCTGGCAGCACCTTTATCCTTGACTTTTAGCCTCCAGAATTGTGAAAAAGTAAATTTCTGTTGTTTAAGCCACCTAGTCTGTGTTATGAAAGTTTATTTTGGAAGCACAAGCTGACTAATAATATATTAAAAGACAAAAAATGGTGTGGGGGGGGCGGAGCTATGTGGGCCAGGAACATGAGAGGAAAACTTCTCATTTCCAGTGCAGAGCTGTGATCCATCATTTGATCTCATCGCTGCTGAGGCTCTGATGTACTTCAAAACACTCTGGAGGACCTGGGTAATGCCGAGGCTTGAGAAGGAAACCAGGAGTTTTCTCTCATAATCAACAGTGGTTAGAAGAGGCACAAATGAACGTGATTCCATATAGCACAGTCTGAGCCCTCTCATGGGAGTCAGGGTCAGGTGAGGGACTGGGGGGTGGTGAGCCTCAGAATGAGTTCTACTGGGGAGTTTGCACTGGGGCTCATATACTTCCATTTCAGATACTCCTGGGTTTTGAGTTACAGGCATGGGGCTAGTTACTTAACTTCTCCAAGGCTCAGTTTCTTCATCTTTGGAATATGGTCAATGTGTTCTCTCCTAAAGCAGGTATATATGTGTCATGTCTGCATTAGACCAGAAGCTCTGCAAGTGGTGGTTACCATTGCCATTATCACTTCATTTCTTAACAATTCCTTGGGTGTTGTCCTTGCATTCCCAGGGCACAGGGAGAACAGGGGTGGAGGGGCTGAAGACAGAGAAGCAGCCCAGTGGCCAAAACCCAGCAGAACAGGCAGGTGGGAGCCAAGGAGGGCACAAGGGAGAGGTAGAGAGAGGACCTAGTTCTCTGTAGTCATGGGTCCTGGAAGGGTTGAAATGCTTGCTCAGGAAGTGGGGATAGGGACATCATGCTCATGTTTCTTCTTCTGCCCACTGCCTGCCTCTCCACACTAGTTTCTTCTGGTTTAAGAATAGAAAGGACAGGATAGGATTCCATGGTCCCTGACTCAGCAGAATCCCAGAGCTGAATTAACCCAGGGTCAATCAGAAATTGGTAATGAGCCCCTTCGTGTGTGCTTAGCTTAGTACTAGACACTGAGAAGTGGAAGGAAGGAGAGGCCTGGGTCCCGCCTATGACCCGGCCATGGCTGGTGAGATGTCCAGATAAGACACAATTAAGTGAAGTAATGGGTGTAAGCCAGCCAGCACATGGTAAATGTTCAGTTTGTGTAAGCCGTGAGTTAGAACACAGTTAATTGCTGGCATGCGTGGGCAGCAGGCCATCCTGTGTGTCAGAGGGAGAGCTAACTTTCAAGTCCTCAGCTGCCACATGGGTGCTGGGCAGACGTTCCTTGAGCCTCCATTTCCTCACCCATGAGATGGGTGCATTCAGGGCTTTTTCTCCATGGGCTTTGAAGTGTTCCCAGTGGAGAGCTATTTACCTTCTGGGTTGGAGGACCTCTGTGTGGAGGACTGTCCCATGCACTGCAGGGTCACTGCTAGCCACTGAACACCCTAGCAGCCAAATATGCTTACGTTGTCAATGACCCTGAAGTGTGGCCAGGGTCACCAGTTGAAAACAGAGATAGAGCACTGTATCAATCTGGACCCCCATGGCAAACAGATAACATACTCAACTGAGGTAGTTTGAGGAGACTGTAATAAAAGGATGATTTTCTAATGTGTGGGCAGAGCTAGGGGAGCCACAGGAAATAGTGCAGTACCCCAGGGCTAGTAACAGCAAGGCATTCCCCCCTGGGCTACAAATGACAAGGGGTGACAGAGAGGTTATGAGGCAGAGGGCTCTCAAGGGGAGTTATGGCCTTCAGTGGTCGGGTGCAGTCAATGCAGAGTGCCCCGCAGCAAGAGGTGGGGCAGTCATACCTCGTTGTACCTGATGGCTGAAACTAACCAGACTCTAAGGCAAGGGAACCTGCAGATACAGGCTGGACAGGCTGGTCTCCCGGGGCCCAGAGCAGTAGAAGGGCAGAGGGGAAGGTGCTGACCAACACAAACGCCCACAACAGCTGTATGGACTCAACAAATACAAAGTCCTCCCCTCTGGGCAGAAAACCTCACAGGGATTCCAAGCACAGGGAGGCCACAAGCTCTGGCACAGTTTAAGAATAAGCTGGGTTGGGGCGCCTGGGTGGCCCAGTTGGTTAAGTAAGTATCTGACTTCCATTCAGGTCATGATCTTGCAGTTCATGAGTTCGAGCCCCACATCAGGTCACTGCTGTCAGCACAGAGCCCACTTCAGATCCTTTGTCCCCCTCTCTCTCTCTGCCCCCACCCTGCCCTCTTTCTCAAAAGTAAACATTAAAGAAAAAGAATAAGCTAGGTTGGGTCTCAAGTCTCAGATCAAGATCTATGAGGTGCTGGGACCACCCCTCCAAATCGTCTACCCTTCTCAGCGCCGCTTGAGTGCAAATAGAAGGCCGATGCGGTGACATGCTGTGTTCAGGAGAAAAGGCGTGTGGCTCAACTCAGATACTCGTCAGTGAGCAGTTAGCATAAGGCTTGTCACCTGGACCATCTCCGCTGCAAGGGAGTGCCCAGCTCTGCCAATTGCCCTGGAAGAGTGGCGTTCAGTGCTTGACCTCTCAGGGTGGACAAGCATGGGAAGGCTGTGACCTGCTCTTCCCTTCCCTCCTGAGGAAACCAATTCTCACCAAGTCTGAACTGGTGAGAAAATAGCGAAGCCTGCTGTTAGGAGTTGACAGCAGTAATAGCTGTCAATAGGAAGTGTGAGAAAGCGACCATCATGGGGCTGTCGGCCGGGGGTCGTTAATTACATTTCAGATCCAATCAGGAGTACAGTGAAGCCGAGGGTGGTGCCTCCCCTCCCGGTTGTCTGTTCTTTGGTTGTGCCATGCTGCCCTTGGAAAATCACGGAGGGTCGACTACAATTCCCACTTCCACGGGTGCACACCGGCTTCCAGCACTTGTTTTGCAGCCGGAGGTCGTCTCTCCCAGCTGCATGAGCTTGTCAGTGCATCTTTAACAGTATGAATCTATTAGCTGTGAGGGGTTGGCATTTACGAGGAGGCAAGCCTGGATGGCCCCTCTTAACTTCAAAGCCAGCAAAATGCAGCGGATGGATGCCAGGGGAGGAACATTTGGTATACAACAGAAGCTAAACGGCAAGGAGTGGCAGTAACTGCTAATGGAATCATGTTAGCTGAATCATGGATTCCTGATTCACAGTGTAACTATTTTATCAGATCATAAAGAATGTCTTCACTCCCAAGAAATGGATTCTCTGGAAATTCCCATGAAGAAACCTCTTGAGCACTCTGCTATGTACCGCATTAGCTCCCCTAATGGGCTGGAAACGTGGAAGTAATGGCGCAGGGTGAGTGTGTGCCACTCTGGGTTACGTGAGAACAGTGTCTGTGTGAGGTGTGGCAGAGCAGTGGGCACAACACGCTCCCCACAGGGCCCCCAAAGGATGGGCGTGCCGGCCTCTCACCTTGGTCTTTTTCTGTAAGCTTTTTCTGTAAAGGTGGATATTTTAGGCTTTGCAGACCATACAGCCTGTCACATGTTCTTATTGATTGTTCCTCCTCCTTCACTTCCTCCTCCTCTTCCTCTTCTTCCTCCTCCTCTTCTTCTTCCTCTTCTTTTACCTTGTCTTCTTTTACAACCCTTTAAAAATGCAAAAACCAAAGGCACCTGGTGGCTTAGGCAGTTGAGTGTCCAACTCTTGATTTTGGCTCATGCCAAGATCTCATGGTTTGTGAGTTCAGGCCTCACATTGGGCTCTGTGCTGACAGCGTGGAGCCTGCTTGCATTTTCTTTCTCACTCTCCCAATGCCCCTCCCCTCCCCAAATTAATAAATTAATTAAAAAACTGTAAAAATGCAGAAACCATTTTTAGCTTATGGGCTCTATAAAACCAGGCCACCAACTGGGTTTGGCCATTGGACTGTTTGCCTTGCCTTTTGTCACGGAGGATGGAGAGCCAGTCAGTCTATGAGCCTCCCTGATGGGGGACACAGCACTGAAGGAGACCATTTGGAAATCAGTCACTCGGGCAATACATCGCCACCGAGTGCCTAGTGCACACCAGAAGCTGTTTGAGGACATGTGGGATAGGCCAGTGGACAAAGTAAATAGAGGTCCCTGTCCTTGTGAATCTCACTTTCTAGTGGGAAGGGAGAAACAGTTAAAAAGCATAATAAGTAAGCATGTAGGAGGGTGATAAGTGCTAAGAGGGCTATAAATAGAACAGTAGGAATTGTTGCACAAGGGTGGATGGGGAAAGGAGGGTCTGGTTTACCTTGTTTAAAGCCTAGCTTGACTGATATTTGGCTGTGTGAACTTGGATGATTTTATTAACCTCTCTGAATCTCAGTTGTCTTTTCTATAAAATGAGGGTAATCTTCAAGGGCAGTTGTGGAAGTAGATGAGCATGTGAAGTACAGGGCCCCAATAGGCGACTTTCAAAAGATAGTACCAGGTATCATTGTTGTCATGTTAGCAGTAGTATTAATAGTCACAGTGGTAGAGGTACTAGTAGTACTCAAATACCCGAGTTAAGCTCCCAGATCATCCACTGATTCATGTCAAGGTTGTCACACCATTACATGTGGTTGGTGGGCTAATGAAGTCATCATCTTCCAAGCCCTCACTTCACCAGCAAAGAAACCGAGCCTCTACAGAGGTGGGCTTGCTTAAGGTCACACAGTGAGTCTTCGTGCTCCTTCTGCCCCTGGCCCCAGCACATGATACCACTTTACTCCTGTGCTGATAACTTCTCTTTAGCTTTACCTGCCACCAAGCGGGGCATCTAGAAGGCAACTCTTCCAATGCCTTCACCCAAGTGCTAGTCCTGGCCTTGGAATGTGCCAGGTGTAGGACCTTGGTCAAGTGACTTAGTTTCTCTGTGCTTCAGTTTCTTTACCTGTAAAATGGGGATAAGAATAATAAATCTCATCTCACGTGATTAGGATGAGGTTGAAATATGTTAATATTTGTTACACACTGAAAGCAATTCTTAGAGCACAGTAAGTGCATTATAAGTCAAACAGAATAAGTGCTGTAGAGAAATAAATAAATGAGGAAGAGGGCCACCAGGAGTGGATGGCTGTGTTAGCTACAGTGATCAGGAAAAGTCTCTCTAAGGAGATGGCACTTGGGTTGAAATCTGAATGCTGAATGCTAAGGTGTGACCTCTGAAAAAATAGAGGAATAGCATTCCAAGCAGAGGGAACAGCACATTGCAAAGATCCAGATAGAAACTCATTCAGTGTATTATAAAACAGAAGACTAAATGTCTGCTCAGCATTTGGGGATGGATAGGCAGTGAGCTAGAGAAGAAAGCCAGGGCTAAATCAGAGACAGCTTCATAACAGCTGATTCTTATTTCATGTTACCATGCAAAGGCACTGCGGGGTGTTAGCAGACTGCTGTGGAAGGGCCAAGCTGTAATGGGCAGTGGTGAAGGCAGAGGAAGCAGGTTCTCCTCACTGTAGTAGCCCAGGCAAGTGGTAGTAGTGATGTGCTCTAGGGTAAAAGCAGTAGGAGGTGGTGAGACATGGTTTTGTAGAAAAATTTGAAGGTCGAACCATGGGCTTTGCTGATGAATTAGATGTGCAGGCAGCATGGAAGGAGGAGGTGAGGATGACTCCTCAGTGTTTGATTGGATCAGCTGAGTGCATAGTGGTTCCAGTAACCAAGATGAGGCAGACTGGGCAGGGAGCAGGTTTGGGGAGGCAGTTGGGAGTCTAGTTCTGAGCATGTTAAGGTCCTCATGAGACCCCCATGAAGAGATGTTAGTAGAGGTAGCAGTTGAATATCCAAGGCTGAGGTCAAGCCAGGGATAAAATGGTGCTGTAGGAGGCATTTAAAGTTCAGTGCAGGATGAAAACAGTGCGGGAAGTGAGTGAGTGTAGAGAAAAGGGCCAAGGACCGAACCCTCAGCCAATACCAAGGCTAGGAAGGGTAATTAGTCATAGAGATGGGGGCATGGGGTAGGAGGAAGTCCAGGAAAGTGTGGAGACATAGAGGCCTAGAGAGACAGTGTTTCAAGAAAACCAGTGTGATCCTCTCAGAGGTGAGGCTGGAGAAATAACCCTTGGGTTAAGCAGGACGGAGGTGGCTGATGACCCCAGTGGATGCACTGTCAGTGGAGGAGTGGGATGGAGCCCAGCTAGAGTGGGCTGAGGAAGGATGGGGGTGATGAAGTGAGAACCATGAGTATTGTCAATTCTTTTCAAAAAGGGTGCAGTGAACAGGGATATGGAAATGGGGCAGTGGCCGAAGGGGCAGTGGAGTTGTAGTATAGGGTGTGTTTCAGAAAGTCAGTGTTAGGGCCTGCTTATGTGTGAGAAAGGAGTTGAAGCCTTGGGAGACAGGGAGCTGTTGCAGGAACAGAGGCCTTAGGTAGGCAAGCAGAACATATGTAGGGCCTTGGGATGGGATCAGCCATAGAAGCAGGGAGGTTCTACAGTGATTGAAGGGAAGACAGGGTATGTTAGAACAGATGCCAGTAAGTTGGAGAATTTCTCTAGAAACAGTTACATGGGTGCAGGACCAGAGAAGGGGGTACCCTTGGGTTAAATTGCAGTTGGAATAAAGCTAGGAGAGGAGCACCTGGGTGGCTCAGTCGGTTAAGAGTCCGACTTTGGCTCAGGTCATGATCTCATACTTCGTGGGTTTGAGCCCCATGTTGGGCTCTGTGCTGACATCTAGCTCAGAATCTGGACCCTGTCTTTGGATTCTGTATCTCCCTCTCTCTCTGACCCTCCTCTGTTCATGCTGTCTCTATCTCTCTCTCAAAAATAAATAAAACATTAAAAATTTTTTTAAAAATAAAGCCAGGAGAAAAGGAAGGAGAGAAAGACATAGCTGGTAAGCAGGTTTGCAAGGGAAGGTGGCCTAGACAATTGATTCTAAGCAGAATGAGGGTAAATATGGGGAAACAGGGTCATGGCTGATGGCAACAGAGGGGTGAGGCCAGTGCGTCTCCATTGGAGTGATGAGCAGGAAGGAGGATGAGAAGTGATGGTCAGGAATGGGTGATTGGAATGGAAACTTCATCATCGGTTCAGTGATTGGTGATAATATATGGTCTTAGAAGTGGGTGCCCAAGGTAAGAAGAGAAAAAAGATTAGGTTGAGGAGGTCAAGGGACTGAGAGGCCATGGTTGTAGAAAAACCATTTCCATGGAGGTTGGGTCTTCCCACAAGAAGATAGGGAGGTGGTGGAGGGCATCGGTGAATGTCAGGGACTGGGAAGTTGGCAGATGACAGCAGACGATGTGTTTCAGAAGACCTGGGGCTTTTTAATGAGGAAGGCAGGGGCAGGGTTTGAAGTGGCAGTGATGACCAGCCAGGTGCCTGCTCACCTCCAGACCCTGAGCCATGAAAAATTTGCCTCTGCTACTAGAAAGTCTGTATTAAGTGTCCAGAGGGACTTCTGGAGTTCCATCAGAGTGAGAAAGTGGAGGAACTATCCAGTACTGAGCCCTGCCTATGGGATTGAAGTGGATTTGCTATTCTCTAAGTTTTACAGGGTCAGGAGATGGGTTTGAAGATCAGGGAGGCATATCGGGTAGCATAAGGAGAGGCACAGGCTAGTGTGGTCTCTCCAACTCCTGCTTCTCCTCTTAAACCTTTTGCCAGTTTTTCTTTTCTGGTTACCTGGGCCTTTGAGACTTATGGGTCATCCTTTTGAACTTCATTCGTGTATTCCTGCATGCATTCATTTAAATATTCACTAAGGGCCGGGGCTGTGCTGGGGACACAGAGATGGTCATACCTAGACCTTGCCCAACATTGTGGGTCCCTGATACTGTGTGTGGATGCATAAGTGGCTGGCGTCCATCAGGAGGTGCAAAGGCTGTGTTCCCATCACAGGCTGAAACAATGCAATTAGCAAATTATTGACTTTGAATAATTTAGAGATTAATTTATCATTATAATGTCAGTCTTCAGTACTTCCTTACTCATTTTCATACCAGGATACATTGTTGAATGAGGGAGAAAAGGGTGATTTTAGGGCCAGTGGGCTGGGGGAATGTGGGAGTGTCCCACAGCATTATCTCTACTCTGGAAGGCAGTAGTAACCTGGGGACATCCTGTTAGGGTTTAGATCCCAGACCCATTTCTTATTAGCCAATTGACCCAGGACAAATTGCTTAACCTCTGCATCCTCATCACAAAATGGGAATAGTAACACTTTAAAAAAATTTTTTTTTTTTTTTTACAAATAGTTTATTGTCAAATTAGTTTCTACATAACACTCAGTGCTCATCCCCAAAGTGCCCTCCTTCATGCCCATCCCCCCCTCCCCCCCACATCCATCAGTCCTCAGTTTTTGTCAGCATTCAAGAGTCTCTCATGGTTTGCCTCTCTCCCTTTCCCCCACCATTTCCGCCCTTCTTCTCCCCCTTGGTCCTCCGTCAAGTTCCTCCTAATCCTCCTATACGTGCAAACATATGGTATTTGTCCATCTCTGCCTGACTTATTTTTTTAAATATTTTTATTTATTTTTGAGAGAGAGAGAGACAGAGCATGAGTGGAAAAGGGGCAGAGAGAAAGAGGGAGACAGAGAATCTGTAGCAGGTTCCAGGCTCTGAGCTGTCAGCACAGAGCCCGATGCAGGACTCAAACTTGTGAACTGAGAGATCATGACCTGAGCTGAATTAGGATGCTCAACCGACTGAGCCACCCAGGTGCCCTGGGAATAGTAACACTCTTAATGATAGAATTGTCAAGAAGATTAATGGAGATATAATGCTTATAAAATTCTTGGGACAGGGCTAGTGCGGTACATAGTAAGGTCTCAATACACTCTAGGTTTAGTTATTGTTACTAGGCTGCTACAATCTGTATTCTGGGCCAAGTGTGTCATAGTGAGAAAAATAAAAACCACTGGTCTGCTGGCATGCACAAAGCACAAATAGGTAGCTGTAAGGCAGACAGCCAAGTGGAGGCATGGTGCTCAGAGCCAAAAGCTATGGAAGTAGGGATGAGCAGACTGACCGAAATCATAACTCTCAGACCCTTCCTGAGTCCAATTTCCTAGTCAGGAAGTGATTTCCCCGGTCCTCTTGGACAGAAAGAGCCAGAGTAATCTCAACGGTTTGAGGGGACCAGGGTACAGGAAGAACAGGACTGATGTCATGGTGCAGTTGTGAGCACTGAATGAGTTAGTGTTTGTAAAGGGGTTTGGCTAGTGCTGGGCAGAGTGTAGGCCATATATGAGTTCCTGTTGTTTTTCTCTTCGGTCCTTTTTAAATTTAATTTTTTAAATGCTTATTTTTGAGAGAGAGAGAGAGAGAAAGAGACAGTGCTAGTAGGGGGATGCAGAGAGAGAGGGAGACATAGAATCCCAAGCAGGCTCCAGCTCTAAGCTGTCAGCGCAGAGCCCAACATGGGACTCAAACTCAGGAACCATGAGATCATGACCTGAGCCAAAGTCAGATGCTTAACCAGACTGAGCCACCCAGGTGCCCCTCTATTTTGTCCTTTATAAGCTACTAGAATCTTTGTGTGTCTGGCATCTGAGTGATTCAGTCGGTTAAGCATCCCACTTCTACTTAGGTCTTGATCTCTTGGTCTATGAATTTGAACCCCATGTCGGGCTCTGTGCTGAGAGCTCAGAGCCTGGAGCCTGTTTCAGATTCTTCGTTTCCCTCTCTCTCTGCCCCTCTCTCGCTCATGCTCTGTCTCTCTTTCACTGTGTCTCAAAAATAAATAAACATAGAATCTTTATGTTTCATCCTACATCCTGGCAATACCACCTGGATTTGTAAATCCAAGTGACATCCCCATTTAAACCATCATTCTCACAATAATAAAGCATTTAGAACTGACTATGTCTTAGAATTAGGAAGCAAGTACTCACATCACAATAGGATTCTCTGCTTTAATAAGGAATAGATTCATTGCAGGGATTCTTAACCTGTGGTTTATGAACCAATGGCCTGAAAGTTTATGCAAATGTTTATGAAAACAAGCATTTGTATATTTTTCTAGGGTGAAGGTCTATAGCTTTCATCAAATTTTCTGAGAGATCTTTGTCCCCAAAATAGATTAGGAAACATTGAGCTTTCCTAATTAACATAGAATTCCATTTGCAAAAACAAAATGAAACAAAAGAAAACAATTTAAATACATTTGCCATAAGTCCAACTCTTGGGCAAGTGAAAAGATATTCCGTAGGGCAGCTCCCACCCACTGTGGGCCTGGCCTTGCTCTGTGGTCCATACCAGAGGTAATGAAACAATACATGAAATATGGCTTCTGCTCTCAGAGATGGTATCAGACAGCATCCTGGAAGGAAACAGATGGCACCTTCAAATTAGGTAGCCGGAAGAAAGGTTAATAAAGGGATTATTTACAGAAGTGTGGGTAGGGTGTTGTCAATGATGTGAGAGAGGGTGTGGCACCCTAGTCTAGACATGGTGGGCATGGCGACCCCAACTCCCAGTCCTGAAGAGGGGGGCTCATTAGGGAGCCTGAAGACAGAGCTAGGCAGGGAAGGTCTCCTGACAGGAGCCATGGCCTTGCACTTAGTGGAGGGAGGCAGCCATGTTGTAGCAACCTTGGGAGGGGAGCCCAAATGCAGGGAAAACCCCAGCCTCTCTCCTTCCTTCAGTCCCCCCTGCTGAAACCAAACACGAGAGGGCAGGCAAGGGAGCTAGCTGATGGGGTCCATGTGGCCCTGGGGCTCAGAGCAAGGCATAAAAGGGAAGGTTCAGCTGAAGGGGGCCCATGGAAGATGTCTAACTCTGTGACCTGAGGAAGGGGGTTGAGCTGAAGGAGTTGTGTGAGTTTAACACATGAGGTCATCTGAAGTGCAGACATGATGCAGGATTAAATTCTCATCAGGAAGAGTAAATCGTGAGTGTTCACACAGCGAGGTTTGAGAGCATGAAGTCGTCACATTTTAGGGGATATGAACTCCAGTAGATCTGAAAACTTGTAATCCTGGGATGAGTAGCCCTCTCAGTTTCTCCTGACAGTGGTAAGGAGCTGACCTCAATTTGGGTGTTTAGTAAGTGTTGAATTAAATTGATTCCTACCACTTTTTTAAACTTTTATTTAAGTTTATATACTTATTTACTAAGTAGAGGCTAGTAAGAGTTTATAAAAAGAGCACAGCCTCTCCTTTGATGCCATCTTATTTGAGTATAGTACTTAATCAAAATTAGATTCCTACCACCTTTTAGAGTATTACTTGTGCCATTGTGTGAGGGTCACATTGGGAAGGGTGTTTATTCAGAGGCACCCACTTTTTAGACCAAAGGCCTAGAAACATCTCTCCCTGCCATCCCATGACAGCCCAGTGGGGCTTTTGGGAGACTTGGTGATGTCAGCATATCATAGCTTTCAATCCCTTAGCAAGCTGTGTGTCCTTGGTTAAATGACTTAACCTCTCTGATCCCTGGTTTCCTCATTTGAAAAATTGGGAAAATAATACTTACCTCATCAGGTTGTCTTGAGAATAAAGATAGATAAAGCATGTAGAACATACAATACATTCTAAGGTACTACTTGTACATTGTCTGCATATTTGCAAACATATCATTGTTAGCTGTGATACCATGGCTTGGTTAGTTAATCTTTCTTGGTCTTAGTTTTCCCATTCTTTACATGAAGATTATACCTACCCTGGTCTTAGTTTTCCCATTCTTTACATGAAGATTATACCTACCCCTTGGGGAAGTGGTGAAGAGTCAAGGAGATGAAGCACATACAACATCTGATACATAGTGAGTGTTCAATAATTAATGCTCTCATTACTGGATGATAGGTAGGGACTATAGCTTCCTTTTCTATCTGCAGGATCTAGCAAGCATTGGCTTGGGTAGGTGCTCAGTCAGTTGTTGACAAGTGAGGGACTGTGTGAGTGACTGGATCTTGAGTGGGTTGTTGTTCTTGAACCCCTAATCAGTCACCACATCTGCTGGGCCTGGTGTGTTGAAACTTGGTGCCATTCGAGCCCTTTTTCTTGGAGCCCCATTCATCAGTCCTGACTTCTGCATGCCCACAGCGCGAGTGATGCATCGCCCAACCCCTTATCATGGGTAGGAAGCACGCTCTCCAGACCCCCTCTCATGTAAATACAACCAGAACCCCATTCATCAAGGGGACACCGAGTCTTCCTGGTAAACTGAACTGCCTCATGCACAGGAACACAAGATCCCTCCGCAGCATACAGAGCAGCCTAAGCAAGGCACCCAGTGGGGCAGATGCTGAGTTTGGCTGCTGACATTCAGGAGATAAAACTCCTGCATGTCATGATGTGATTGTATCTGACACAGGTTTCGAGACGAGGGCAAGGATGAGAAAGTGGAGGAGAGCGGGAGCTTTGCAGTTAGAGAGATGCAGCCAGCTCCCATCCACTCCTTACAGTGTGCACTTGGAAATGCCTCACACCCTCTATGAGCCTCAGATTCCATCTCTGCCTCATGGGAGCGGCAATACCAGACTCTCAGCATGGTGGTGAAAACCCATTTGGCAGGCCCTCTGCAATCACCCTCTAATACAACTGCTATGCCGTGTGCCCAGGTATGAGTACTCTACCAGGGTTTTATGTAGCATGACATTGAGGGTAGCTTGGGTCACACTCAGAGAACACATTAAACGCACATTCCAGGAGGCCCTCACCGCTGCTCTGCCAGGAATCAGAGGTCATGCCCTCCGGGAAAGTTGCCTGGGGTAGAATGAAGGAACAAGCATGGTTTTCTTCTTTCATACTTTCAATAAACACAGTTACAAACTATAGGCCACCCTAGGGGCGGTGGGGGAGACATGAATACAATAGCACCCGCTTTTAGGGCTCACCTTCTTGTAAAGTGTGTCAGCTGGATGAATGCAGCGATAGGGTGAAGCACAGGGACTGGGTGGGGTGGGGGCCTGGCCCAGCCTACGGGGTCCTCTATCCTAGGAAGCAGGAGTGTGTGGGTGATACTTTTCTATATGCAGATGCAGATTTTATATTTTGTCTCTTTGTTTTCAAGAAGTTTTGACCTTTGCAGTTTTGTAGCCTAATTCAAAGCCATGTTTGGAACCTGGGTTTAATTGAGTTCAACACCGACAGCCCTTTTACACTCTAGTCCTCCATTCCTCCACTCTTAATTTTGCTTCTCTTTGATTTGATGGACTGAGTTCATTCCCATGGATGTACCTTGATACTGAAGAGCCTGAAATTAAGTCCTCCATTAAGAACAACCTCGGGCTGCACGCACTTCCAGGAAAAGCTTCAGCTGAAGCCACCCTCAGGACCACCCTCGGATCAGCCAATCAAAAGAAATGTGTAATATTCCTGTGGTCTGAGTCAGGGCTGGGAACTGCAGGTAGTTACTCTGAACAAAGTAGCCAATCACTCACCGCTTGCCTAAACCCCAGGTAGGCCCTTTGAGCTCGCCTTATAATTGGTCATTTTCAAAGGATTCTCAAAGGTCATGATTGGGTCCCACCAAAAGTAACCGACGCCTCACGGATACTGAATGGTCAAAACTATAACCATGGGTGTTGTTCAGTTATGACTGGTGCTTATGTGATGATGCAAAACGTACAATGTATGCACTGTAACACCCCCGTCCCTTACCCCATAAAAACCCTGCTCACCACTGTTCGAGGCTTCTCCTTGCTGCCGCTGCACCGGTAGATGGGTGAGCCCCTGCTCGAGCTTGTAATAAAGACCCTTATGTACTTGCATCGGTGACGGCTCCTTAGGGGCTCAGGGGACTCATGATTCGGGCACAACAATACCATCACCACCCAGAAGAGCACATCAGGGACATGCTTTCTGGGCCCTTATAGACTGAAGGAAATCTTTCCCCTGCCTTCAAATATGGACATGGTGGCTGGTGTTCCTGCTTTGGGTCAAAGCCCCCGGGTCCCTCACAGCTTGATAGATCTGTGACTGGCTGATAGTGTCCCAGAGGAAAAGTCCAAGGGCACTTTGACTCTATTTCTTTGGCAGCAAACCCACTTTGTACTTTTTGCTCGGCTATTTATTAGACCATGGTTTGTCCTTTCTAATCCAATTTTTTGCAGGTTACTAAGACTGATTTTCTTTAAGAGTTTTTATTTGTTTGCTGTTTTTTAATGCAGTGGTCCCTCTTAGGTCATTTTTCCCCCACTCAGCAAATTTCTTCTTTTATATCTTTGTTTGTGGCTTCTACAGAGTATACTCTGTACTGGTATTTTCTTCTGGAATATGTTATGTGTATGTTTGATGATTGCAGTCATCTACATTTATCATTTTCTCTATTGTGACTTTTACCTTTTTGTCCTTTGCTTCTACATCTGAAGAGAGGTTGTCAAGTTTGTGCTTCACATCTAGAATACCCACAGCCTCTTAGAGACAATAGGCAGGCCTGGCTGGCTCCCTCTGACAGTTTTTAGCCTGATGTTAACAACTTCCAGTGTGATTCTGCTTCTGTCTGTCGATGGTGGAAGGATGAGATGAAGTGAGATGGGCAGGTAATGGCTGGATGGTGTTGTGTCTTGTTGGTGATGGGCAGCTAGTCAAGGCTTTGGTGCAGGGCATGGCTCAGGCAGTTCTATGTTTTAGGAAACTCACTCTGGCGTTTGTTTCTAGGAGGGGAGACTGGAAGATAAGAGACAGGGATAGGAACACAAGCACAGAGAAGGGCCTAAAATTGCCCTACAGTTGACCAGTGTCTTGTCTGAACTGGACGTCAATGGGAAATTAATGTAGACATAGGCAGCGATGTTAAAAACATTGAAGACTAAATAGATCATTGCAGCTATACTTGTGTGTGATTTAAAAGCAGGTGATACAACACCCCCAAAGTAATAAGCTTCTCTGAGAGATGAATTAGGATTCAGTCTGGCAATTACATTAAGGTTTCTGATAGATAGCTCACATGGAGTGCTGCAATTATGATACATATCGCTATTCTGCATGGCGGGCTCACATAACTCATCATGTTGGCTGAAGTTTAACTGGAGGAAAGAATGTAAAAGACTCCTCACTTTGAGGGGAAATGCCTTCCTCTGATTTCTATGACTTTTACCGACAGCACTTAAATAATTGATTCTTTTTTCTATGTTTGAAGGTGAATAATAAATAGATCCATATGCACCTTCTTATTTTTTCAAGCTAATACAAGTAACCTCACTTAGAATTCATAAATCTTCTAAAAATACTTTGTAAACCAACTTTATCTCCCCATAGAGGAAAAGAAAATAATTCTCCTGTGCCTTTGAAATGTAGAGGAGAGAAAGTGTGGGATGGAAGCAAATTCTGGGATTGTGGGCTTTGTAGGACCAATTTCTGTTCCCTGTTCTAGCACTTGCTAGGTGTGGAAAGTCATTTAATGTGCCTGAAATTCAGTTTCCTGGCTGAAGTTGAGCACAGTAGGATATCATGAGGCTAAAACCGATGACATGTGACTGTAATGCAAAGTAGGTACTCCAGAGAAGTGAGTTCTTTTTACTCATTTTTAAATTTATTTATATTTTTTAAAACATTTTTTATGTTTGATTATTATTGAGACAGAAAGAAACAGAGCATGAGTGGGGGAGGGGCAGAGAGCAAGGGAGACACAGAATCCAAAGCAGGCTTCAGGCTCTGAGCTGTAAGCACAGAGCCTGACAAGGGGCTCGAACTCACAAACTGTGAGATCATGACCTGAGCTGAAGTCAGATGCTTAGCTGACTGAGCCACTGAGGTGCCCTGTGAGTTCTTTTTAAATATTTTAATATGTCTTAAAGTTGAAAAACATTGTTGATCACAAGAGCGGTCTAAAAAATTCTTACAAGAGCAACACAACTAATATCCACAGTTGGAGAACAGTCACTTCCTGGGAATTGTGTATGTGTTGTTGTGGGAGAGGGCAAAGCTGACCCATTTAGTCCACCCCAGTCATGTCCCAGAGGGAAGATACTCAGTTGAAAGTTGTTTTCTTTGGAAAGTGATATATTTTTGTCATTATTTTAAAGGATTTCTAAATGTCAAGATGGGGTGCATTTTTAAGATGTTGGCTTAGTGGGGCAGGCATCTATCTGCTGGCTTTGAAATCACACAGAGTCCTGATTCTATAGTAGAATCACAGACAAAGTCCTGATCCATACCCCGGCTACTTGCAACTATAGCCAAGGTGTCTCCAGAGAGACCTGGAGGCAGCTAACACTTGGTAAACCATTACCCAAGGACTGGGGTAGAAGCATGCCTGAGAAAGGCCCAGGTCACTCCCATGCCATCTGAAGGCTGATGCCTGAAGAGTGGCAAGGATGGGCCAGCCAGGAGCTTGCTTTCATCACCAGGTTTGAGTGCCTACACAGATAATGTTTCTGAGAGAATAGCCACAGTACACAGTACTGACCAAGCTTGGGACATGGCAATACAGGTACCCATGTAAGGCATTCATACAGTTTGGACCTTGAAAAGTCAGAGCTTTGATGGGATATTTATATCCCTCACACCCCCCTTCCCCCAACTCATGACCCTTGGATAACTGGCTTCAATTAGAGTGAAATGAGCACCTGACTTGAAATCAAAGATCTCACCTGGCTTGGAGCCCCATCTCCAAGAGGCTTACCTATGGTGTCTCTAGGCTATAGTGTCACTGCCTTTGAATCACTGTTCCCTTCATTAATCAAATCTTGGTAAGCACTGAAGATGCTTTTATTTTTCCTTCTTGCTTATATGCTTATACTCTGAACCAGGTATTTCCCATCTGGACATAGAAGTCATTCCACTGGAATTATACAGTGAGTCTGTCTCCTGCTCAGATGGCTCTCTGCTCTCTGGATAATATCAGACAAGGCAGCTCTTCTTCATGAGACAGAACAGTCTTAGCCCCCACACCAGTCAACTGGCTTCTTGGGAAGAGCAGACATGCACAGGGTTCATGAGGCCATGCACATGGTCTGGACACCCTCCTTGAAATGTTTCCATAGAAGCATGGCCTGTGCTAACATTGGAAAGCTTGGGGTTTTAATCAGGCCTCTTCAGGTAGAGGGAATTATCAGTTGGGCCTCAGTTTAGGAGAAGATAGTTTGACACTTGATGAGCATTGTCTTTGCAGATTTCTCCCAATACAGCACAGGGACCACCAGACAACAGATTGTGCAATGCAGATCATCAGTGCCAAGCTGGGCTGGCTGGAGCATAGGGAGCAGCTGTCATTTAGTGCCCGAGCACATTCATATGCTGTCATTCCAGTAATCCATCAGGGAACATCATATTCATCAAATGCTCCACAATGCATGCAGCAAACCCCTAGGTGATGACTTGTGAACAATTTCCCAAGCTGGGTTGTAAAAACGAGGTTGAAAAGTACATATAAGAATATTTTAGAATGGAGAACACATGGAGTTTCTTGCCCCAGGATGTATTTATTTTGCAAAGAAAAATGGATTCAAGAAAGGTTTAGACAGCTTCCAAGAGGGTGTTCCACATAATATCAATGGTCCAAGGTGATACCTTTTATTTATTTATTTATTTTTCTTTTCTTCTTTTTTTTAAAATAGTTTATTGTCAAGTTGGTTTCCATGTAACACCCAGTGCTCATCTCAACAAGTTCCCTCCTCCATACCTTTTAAAGGCTTAGATATATTGAGGATATACTGGGAATCATGGTCACTTTGGGGATTTATACAATGCCTATCTACACATAAAAGACTCTGAGATCTTTGGCAAAGATACCTGTTTAATTGTGTTTCACTCAGTTTTTCCCAAACTAATTAATTCTGGAACTTTTTGGTGTCCCTAATCACCTCCCATCCCTCTTTTGTGGCACGTACTCGGGAAACTGCAGAGTTGCCCTCACATTTTTCCTCCTTGTTATCCTGGTGGGCAGCCTTAAAGGTAGGATCTGGAGCTGAATGGAGAATGAGTTGACCCAATGTGTCCTTTCTGAAGTGTTTTTATTCTCATGCTCTTTAAACATAGACTAGTTCAGCTGGGAGAAAATCATGAGCACCCATGCTTCTAGAAGCATTGAAGAAAAGCATCCAAAGGGGGCAAATGGGAGCAGATATTATGGGACCATATGACCAGCCTGTGTCACTGCCTTATCATACACAAAGTAGAACCATAGCAGAACACATGTGATCACACATGGAGCAAACACATTTGGTTTTTTGACAGACGGAAATATTAATCTGGTAGCACAGCCTATGCCACTGAAGTTGGAGTATATCTCCACCCGTTTTTGATAGCTAAAGCCAGTTTATAAAAGAATGACCTGGGTTGTACAGGGATGTCTTCCTTTCTGGGACTCCTTCATTACAGGAATGTGACTTAAACCCAAATGTCTATAATCTTATAGCCCCAAACTAAATTATATTCTGCTATTCACCTTGAGAGCCTTGGTGAATGCAGACCTATGCTTAGAAGATTTAGGTTTCTATCTTGGAGCATTAATATGAGTAAGTCATTATTTATCTTGGACTTAAGAAGATTTGAAGGTTTTAGATTCAGGAAGGCAGAGTGAGGGTCACTGTCATTCTTAATGAGCAGTGTCTTTAGAGCTTATGAAATAGAGTGAGGCTAACTATGCCCGTCAGCCACAGCTTCCTTGAAATGATTCGGATGTATAACAGTGCTCTAGTAATTAAAAATATATATCCCTTTGGGTCCTCCAGCCCCCATAGGATCTTGGTTTCCCCTTGAAAACAGGCACATCTCTCCATCCACCCCCCTTCAATTCTTTTTTTTTTTTAATGTTTTATTTATTTCAGAGAGAGAGAGAGAGAGAGCGTGAGCAGGGGAGGGTCAGAGAGAGAGGGAGACACAGAATCTGAAACAGGCTCCAGGTTCTGAGCTAGCTGTCAGCACAGAGCCCGATGTGGGGCTTGAACCCACGAACCGTGAGATCATGACCTGAGCCGAAGTCGACGCTCAACCGACTGAGCCACCCAGGGGCCCCCACCCCCCTTCAATTCTTGCTGCATTTGTAGTTGGGACTGAAGTGGTGTTGCAGTAAAAGGGACAGGCTTTGGAATTAGTCAGACTTAACTCCACCACTTACTAGCTGTGCCCTAGAGAAATTACTCAACCTTTCTGAACCTTGGGATCACAAGTGTAAAATGGGGGCAATGGTATTTATCTTCCAGGAATTGCTGTATGGATTAAAAAAGATGACAGTACCTTGTCTTGTCAGTGAGACACATGATACTCAATATACAGTCGTTAGTTTTGTTGCTTCTGTTCTTATTATTTGGTCTGTGGCCTCGCCCCCTGTCTTCACCCAGGTGGAGGCTTGACCACATGTGCCAGGATTTGGGCTAGCTCCTGGGATGCATTGATTTATTCTGAGGAGGGAATCATTGATGGGGGCTAGCTCTGTAATCAGGGGCAAGGAGAAATCCATCTTCACCCTGTCTCTGCTCCAGCAGAGGCTCAGGAACCCAGTGCTATGAAATCACTTGGGCAAGGAGCTGAAGACCTTTGCAGATATCAATCTGGATGGAGTTCCAAACATAGTATGTTTGTTCTTTGCTGTTTCACTGTACATACTGTTTCTCTGCTTGCATGGAATGTTCCCACCATCTCCAGCCTCCCTCCCTGCACCATTCTTATACATCTTTCTGAGAAAAGCTCAACGGTACCTCCTCCCTTCTTCTTGGACCACAGTCTAGGTTAGTTGTCCCTTCTCTGGAACCTACATTCCCTTCCTGTGCTTCCTTTTCTCTAGTTTAACATCCACCACTCTGTGTCCTCTGATTGGGAACATCTTCCCTCTATACCAAAAGTTCTTGATGTAGAGACTCTATCTAGTCCAGGGACTGTATGTGTTAGGGACAGTACCAATGTGATTTGAATGAGCGTGGCTTAGCCTACTTGCAGATCACAAAGAGATTAATAATAGTAGCTGTTATCATGACTGTGCTAACATTTACATAAAGGTTTACAGTTTACAGAGGACTCCTTCAGTCTTTCCTCACCAAACTCTCACCTGGCCCCATGAGGCAAACAGCATCAGTAGAGCAGGCTCAGTTTCCCTGTCCCCTGTCCTGCCAATGGGGAATCAGTAGAAGACTAATTGTGTGGTTGTGCTGTCTCAGAGTCGGCATTCAAATCCAGGTCTCTGTGATTCCAAATCCTTTGGCTTTCTCTATTACTGTAATTTATTTGTTAATTTCCTTACTTCATAGAAATTCTAAGGAAAGGATAAATGCACAAATATACGACATACACAAGTGCACACACAAAGACCAGTGGCTGGTCAAGATTAAAAAGCTTAATCATCAAGATTAAAAGCTTCTGCACAGCAAAGGAAACAACCCACAAAACTAATAGACAACCAACGGAATGGGAAAAGATAGTTGCAAATGACATATCAAATAAAGGGTTAATATCCAGAATCGATAAGGAACTCACCAAACTCCACACCTGAAAAACAAACAACCCACTGAAGAAATGAGCAAAAGATATGAACAGATACTTCTCCAAAGAGGACATCCAGATGGCCAACAGACACATGAAACGATGCTCAGCATCCCTCCTCATCAGGGAAATACAAATCAAAACCACACTGAGATACCACCTCATGCCAGTCAGAGTGGCTAAAAGGAGCAAATCAGAGAACTCTAGATGCTGGCAAGGATGTGGAGAAACGGGTATCCTCCTACACTGTTGGTGGGAATGTAAACTGGTGCAGCCCCTCTGGAAAAGAGTGTGGAGGTTCCTCAGGAAACTAACAATAGAACTCCCCTATGACCCAGCAATAGCGCTGCTAGGAATTTACCCAAGGGATACAGAAATGCTGATGCCTAGGAGCACATGTACCCCAATGTTCATAGCAGCACTCTCAACAATAGCCAAAACATGGAAAGAGCCTAAGTATCCATCAACGGACGAATGGATCAAGAAGATGTGGCTTATCTATACCATGGAATACTACATGGCAATGAGAAACAATGAAATCTGGCCATGTGTAGCAACATGGATGGACCTTGAGGGTGTTATGCTGAGTGAAATAAGTCAGGCAGAGAAGGACAAATACCATATGTTTGCACTTATAGGAGGATTAGGAGGAACTTAATGGAGGACCGTGGGGGAGAAGAAGAGGGGAAATGGTGGGGGAAAGGGAGAGAGGCAAACCATGAGAGACTCTTGAATGCTGACAAAAACTGAGGACTGATGGATGTGGGGGGGAGGGGGGATGGGCATGGAGGAGGGCACTTGTGGAGATGAGCACTGGGTGTTATGTGGAAACTAATTTGACAATAACTATTTGTAAAAAAAAAAAAAAAAAAAAACAACAACAACAAAAACAAATATTGCATCTACCCAAAATGACAATAGCACATTTCTCCTGAGACCCAAGTGCTTGAAGGGAAGACACAGTCACTTTTAATAAGAGGGACACAGGGAGAAGGAAACAAGCTTTGTGGCTCATACAGTGCTGCTTGTCATGGGACCTTTTCTGTGCTAGACCACCTGTCTGGGCCTGTCCAGGAAAGTGGGGATCCCCTGTAGCCACCAGGCTAGTGCTCAGGGAGGAGAATCATTCTTGGGTCAGAGTCACCTGAGGTAGGTGTGCCTTCCAGGTGCTCTGAGGCAATATGGCTGAGGAATGCACTGCCACCAAGGCTGAATGAAGCCAGACAGATGTAGGAACCTCAGTTTGAACCTCAGATCTCAAGGACAAATTCACCAAATGAGGCACTGA
Organism: Hyaena hyaena; assembly: GCF_003009895.1. Lineage (NCBI taxonomy): Eukaryota > Metazoa > Chordata > Mammalia > Carnivora > Hyaenidae > Hyaena > Hyaena hyaena. Next base: position 232,140 of record NW_024080944.1, read on the forward strand.
AAGACATGTCAATACCTATCTTGGAACCTGGTGGGCCCTAGAAACACATGGACACTTGCTCTGAGTGGTTTTCTCTCTGAGCCAATTAAATCCCTGGGTGATCCTCTGCTCTTAGCAAGGTCAGCACGGCCATCTGCGGTCCTTCTTTGCTCCTGGTTCAGCCAGGCTTTGCAGAAAAAGTAGAGAGATGTGAAAAATTAGAAGTAAAAAATGTACCTCTTTTTGGTACTGAGTTACTTTGTTATGATAGCTCCAAATCAAAGTCCATTTGAAGAGGCCATGCTAGCATTTTCTCATGTCCTCTCTCCCAGAAGGGCAGAATAGTATAGTGGAAAGGGAGCTATATTTAGAACAAAAAAGATGTAGATCCAATTCCATCTCCAATATTTACTATTAGTGTGATATTGGACAAGTCAATTATGTTTCTGCCCTTGGGTTTTCTCTTTGTAGAATGTGAATACTTATCATACTTATCTGGCAATGTGGATGCTCAGGATTGGGAATGATGTCATGTGCCTGCAACATGGTAGGTGCTTAGTATTTGGCAAAAGGGCAGAGAAGCACATCACAACACACAAACTCTTGTGTTGTAGAAAACCATGGCCAGTGGGCATGTTTCAGCTCAGTTCTGACCATCCTAAAACTCAGGCAAGCTCCTGAACACATCTCAGAATCTCCCAAGGACAATTTTGGGTTTTTCTTCCCACAAAAGTGTAATAACATTTGCCCTTCCTTTCTCCAAAAGGTTTTTGTAAAGCCTAAGTGCCTTTCAACTTATGAGTGGGCTTTCTCCTTCTTTACTGAGAATGACTGAATCTGTGACCTGATAAGGGGACCAAAAAAATGATGGGTAGAGATGAAGAAGGCACGGGCATGCCTCTGCTTCCTGTGTGCCTGTGTGCCATCCACCTAAGTCAGGGGATTCACTGCACATTGGAATCACCTGGAGAGCTTTAACAAGTACTTGTACTTGGGTCTCACCCCCTCCCAGAGGTGCTGATGTGATTAGTCTGGGGTGCAGTATATCTGGAATTTTCAAAACTCCCCAGATGATTGTAATATGCGGTCAGGGCTGAAAACCACTGCTCTAGGTGGTAGCCCATATTTAACTCTATCAGCACATATTGAGTGCCTGCTTTAAAGGCAAGTTCATTACTCTGTAGTAGCAACCACTGGATCTACGCCCTCACTGGATTAGATTGAATTGGATGTATTCTTGTCTCATGTTTAAATCAGTGGAATCACAGTCTCCTTCTTCACCCAGTAACTTGTCCCTCATGATCATGGTTCTATCATGACTGGTCTGGCCACTGGCCACTTCCTTACTTCAGCTCTGAATCTGAAAGCTGGGTAGAGATGAACGTCATTCCTTCATCTCTGGCTGGGAATAGACTGACATTTACTGAGTGCCTCTAGAAGTTCTTAAATCTTTAGGTGCATCAGAATCACCCAGAGGGCTTGTTAAAACACAGGCTGCTAGGTATGACCCTCAGGTTTTTGACTTAGTGGGTTTGTGGTTGGGTCTAGAATTTACATTTCTAACAAGTTCCCGGTTGATGCTGATGCTGCTGGTCCAGGGACCACAGTTTGAGAACCCCTAGAGTAGGCAGCCTAGGTCCTTTGATTATTTACCTCTGATTTCCCCCAAACTACTTGAGTAGGCATGATAGCCTTCATCTCTGAGAGATAAGTAACTTGTTAAGGGGCACAGCTTTTAAATGGCAGAGTCAGAATTTGAACTCAGGACTGTGTCCCAAATCTGCCTCTTTCCACATACTACTGTGCCTCCTCACAGGTCAGCTTTGGGTTCCTATAAGGATCTCAGCCATATCCCAGGCACCAGAGAAATGACAAAAGACCCCTAAATAATTTAAAACCTTTTTAATGGTCTCCACCAATGAAAGAAACTCAGAGAGCCACCCCAGGTATGCACCAAAGCAATAGCAGTAGGAGACTGCCAGTGACCCAGGGCCCAAGGGCTCCTTTCTACCCAGCACCTCCTTTGGAGTGGAGTCGGCTGGGGCAGGGAGGGCTGTGGGTGGTAGAGGGGAGGAAAGGCTTTTGGAGGAGGAGGAGGTAAAGAGAGCCTTGAAGGACATGACCTTCTAGGTTCTACCCCTGTTTCAATTGTGGTCACTGGGCTACTGTGCATGCCCAGTCCCAGAAGTGGAGCCAGGCAGCCCCCAGCCTGTTGTCCTGCTCAGATGGGCCAGTGCACCTCACAGAGCGCACCTCCACACACAGCAGACAGGGCCTGTGTCTATGACCGTTGACTCATCCTCGCCACCACCTGAGTCAAGGCCAGTCTCTGTACTCCATCCAGCTTAACTGCCACAAAGGACCTTTCCTTGACTCCTGGCAGGAGATTCCATTGCTTCTGAGCTGTGCTGACCCCAGGAAGGGGTCTTGTCCTGAGTAGTTTCCAAGCTTGCTTCCCCTGCTCTTTGGAGAAACCAAAAGCAAAAAAGGTAAAAGGAGGAAGGGGCCCCAGATTCTAAAGCCCACTTCTGAGTGCTGAGATTTTGTACATCTCATTCCTTCTTAGACTTACTTGCCTCACGTGTCTGATGAATACAGTCATTTGTGATCTGTATAAGGAGGTAAACAGGTGAAGAGGTGCACATTCTTTAGGGAATCTCATCCGCATCCAGATATGTGTTTGCAACGTCTCGTCCTGGCTTGTGTTACCTCCTTTGTGTGGAGACTAAAAGCTGGGCTCATGGTTTTGCTGTGAAGATCATCAAGTCTAATGGAGAGAGTTGCTGGTGTCAAGGGATGGCCAAGAGAGTGGGTGCCTGAGAGCACAGAGACTGCTCACAGCAGACCCCCAGCCTGAGGTGAGGCATGGAGGACAATGGGTCTGTTCAAGCTACCCAGCCTGGAAGGGCCTCTCCGTGAGAAAGCTGCACCCCAGGGGTTGGAGGGAGCAGGGTGTGGTTGGCAAATGCAGGGGAATTGTGCAGAACCAGGCCTGCCTAGCCAAACCTGCATCAGCTGCCAGAGACTCCCTCAGTTTCCATCTCCATAAGTTATAGAAAGTGTTACAAACAACCAACTTATATACACCTGGATTTCTGTGATCATTTCTCTTATTTTCAAGTTCCCTTATATGTGTTGAGAAATATGATTCTGTCTTTGTCTCTGGGCATTTCTGCTTAAGTCATGAGTGGTCTAATGATGCTGGGCCCTTGTGTGACCTGGAGAGAAACCCTAAGAGATAGGAATAGAGGCATCTTGATCCTGGCTTAGCCCGTTGCAATCTCAGGTAATAGGCACCTTATTGCTTTGGGCCTCAGTTTCTCCAGCTGTAAAATGGCAATAATAATTGTCCCATCCACCTCATGGGCAGTTAGAGGTGTGGTGATCCATTTGAGAGAACATTGGGATGTTGCAGGCAACTTCAAACTCTGTAAGTGTGAAGAGTAGCAGATCAACCTGTACTTGAAAGCACCTTAATTTTGTGCTAATATTGTGACCAATGAGCTCTTGGATCCCCACTTTCTATCTGTTCGATGAGGATAACAATACCCTCATTCCAATATTGGGCCTTCATTGGGCTGCTATGAATTAAGATAATGTGTGTAAAGCATCTAACTCGGTGCCCAGCATATAGAATACAAATCTAAAACAGTGGCTTCTATTCATTTGAATGCAGTCACCAGACTGGTTATAATCATCACATATATGAATATAGATATTTTTGCCAGGTAGACCCAATTTTTCCATGGAGTTCCCTTCCCATCTCTTTCACTAAAGTGGTTCTCAGTGCCTCATTTTAAACCTAGATCTCTCTCACCTTGCTAAGCCTTCCTGGGGCCTCATTGAAGAGCACTGCCTAGAGCCCATGGGTTACTCTCTACATCTCACCCCATTCTGGCAGTTTGGGCAGGACAATCCTATGTGTGTACCCGATGAGTCCATTCCCTCTAATACAGGGTGGGCTCCAGGTAGGAAGCCTGCCTAATCACTAGTGTAGGAACTTAGGATGCTCTCATAGCACACTTCCACACGCTTCTTTGCCTGAAATCTTTGGAGAAAGCGTCTAGAACGACATGTTAAGAGTTCAGCTTTGTTAACTGGTGAAGGCGCGTGCAGGGTGCAGTGCTAATTAGCATGCTGTCTCCCTCCCCGAGTGCCTTTGTGCTGTCAGCGTCTGCTTGGTAGATACTAAACACTGTTAAGGCAAATGATATCATGACTGACAACTTAATAGATGTCTTCTTGAGCTAAACGTGCTCCCCAGTGTTCCAGCCAGATAAAATTAACGGAAGCCTTTAAGACCATAGTTTTTCAGTTTGAGGCTTGGGAGAGTGATGTATTTGCAAGAACCACCCTGCTCATGTGAAAGGCATGGACCTTGGTCCGATTGAAGATTAGGAGATTGGATGTTTGTCAACAGGCTACCAGCTGACTTTCTGGAGAATAGATATTTTCACAGTTATTTCTGATGACAGATAAAAATTATAAGTGGTAGAGACAAGAACGATTCTTGTTAATGTGAGCAGGGCTCCAAATGAGGGCTGACATTAAAAGCAATACCCTTAGGTGGTTGCACTCTAATTCTGATTACATTGAAAGTGCTTAAATGGGTTTTTTCCCCCTTCTTTTTTAAAAACAATTGTTTTCAGAGCTCATGAAACTAAAAATACCAAGGCAGTGTATCTTAGGTTGGCCAGATTTGGCTCAACGTGAATTTTTTTTTTTCTGGAAGTTAGGTGATGCTGGACCCCCCTCTCTCTCTCACTCTATTTTTCTTTATTGAGATATAACTTATATATAAACACACAAATACACATACACATAGCATACACAAACACATACACATTTAATGTATGCATCTGGTGAGTTTGGATATATATGTACACCCCTAATACCGTCACCATAACCAAGGAGCTATGTATATTCATTACCTCCAGAATTTTCCTTGAGTTCTTTTGTGACTTTTTTTCTTTTTTGGCTAGAACGCTTAAAATGGGATCTATCCTCAATGTATTTTAAAGTGCACTGTATTGTTAACTATAGATACCATGTTGTACAGGAGATCTCTAGAACTTAATTATCTTGCTTAACAGAAACTTTATACTCACTGAAAAACAATTCCCTTTCCCTTCACCCCACAGCCCCTGATTCTTTTCTATAAGCTTGACTCATTTAGACACCTCATATAAATGGGATCCTACAGTATTTATCCTTCTGTAACTGGCTTATTTCGCTTTGTGTAATGTCCTCTGAGCTCATCCGCAGTGTCGTAATGGCAGGATTTCATTTCTGAAAGTTGAGGAATAATAGATAAAGAAGGTGTGATGTATATATGCCACGGGGTCCCCTTTATGTCCCCAGCTCCATGATACATTGTGCCTGAAATTCAGGTCACACTAAAGCATCTTTTATTATTACTATTATTATTATTATTATTCTCAAGTTAGTTAACATACAGTGTAGCTCTGGCTTCAGGAGTAGAACCCAGTGATTCATCACTTATATATGACACCCAGTGCTCATCCCAACAAGTGCCCTCCTTAATGCCCATCACCCATTTAGCCCATCCCACCCACCTCCCCTCCAGCAACCCTCAGTTTGTTCTCTGTATTTAAGAGTCCCTTATGGTTTGCCTTCCTCTCTGTTACTATCTTATTTTTTTCACCCAACAGGCTACACATTCTCCTGCCTCTGAGCCTTTGCACACAGCTTTTCTTTTGCCGGAAACAGCATCCCTTTCTTTTGGGGCTTCATAGCTCCTTGTCATCTTTGAAGAATGATTCAACTTACATCTTTTGTGAATAAGGTTCACACCTCCAGTTGTTCCCCCAGGAAGACCATTTGCTGCCCCTGTACCCGTGATGTTCCTTGTCCATTCCTTGGCAGTTTTATCATCTTGAAAGAGTTGAGTCATGGGATTTTTCCTTACACTGTGATTTCTTTTAGATGAGAGGACATATTTTCACTAAACTCTCTGTAACCTGCTTCTAACAGAGCATCTGGCACATGGTGTCACCTCAGTAAATATTTATTCAGTGACTTTAGACAGCTATAAATAGGAGGCATGAGTAGGTGGACAGAGTTTGGGCTCTGACATGACAGAGCCTTGATTTCAGATTTCTTCTCTGGCCCACAGGAGTTGAGGAGCCATAGGGAGCCCTCAACGTCTCTGTGCCTAATGTCTCATGATCCACATGTGGGAAAAAGTGATTCCTGAAGACATAGGGTTTCTAAGAGAAATAAATGGCATGAATCAGTTGCTCTGCGCAGCATATATGGGCCATGTAAAGCATTTGCTGGAAGGATCATAACTTCTCAAGGCAGTTCTCGGAGAGAAGCTTTCCAAATAGTTCCAGAAAGGCTGAATCACTGGAATAAGTGCATACGCTCCCAAGGGGTTACTTAGAAGCAATCTCTCCCAGCTGTTTCAGGGGACACTGGTATATGTTGGGAAATGCAGCTTTGCTTCCTGATACCTAGGCTCATGCTCAAACAGCACCTTGCCCAGGGCTGCCCCAGCCCCAGCCCCAGGGCCCTGGCGGCAAATTCTAACAATTTCCAGCTCTGTCTGCATGTTCTGATCAACCCTTTGCAGTTTAACAAGCTCCAGGCAAGTTTCCAACTCCTCTTCCAAGCACAGGAAGGTTTCTTAGGTTCAAAGACTTATCATTCCTGGAGCTGGCAGAATGATCTTTCTGACACATTCCACCCATGTGGGGCAGATGGTGTTACAGAACCTTCTGCCTGATGAAAATCATTGCCTGTGAGATTGCCAAGCCTCCTGTGAGGGCCTGCCATTTCAAAAACGTTTTTCCATAAGAAGCCTGTTTTGTTTTGAGGGACTTGGTCTTGTAGTACCATAATGTTTGGATCCATAGTGCAGACCTGGGAAGACCTTTTCCCAGGACCCCCTGAGCCCACCTGTCACTGTCTGGTGAGGTGTAATTCCCTACACTCCCTACTGGCTTAGAAAGTCTGTTGAAAAATATATACAAAGGGACAAGAAATCCATTACAAAATGAAAATAAACAAAACTGGAGACAAGTGAGATTTAATAAGTTCAGCTAAGCATATAATAACTTACAGTAGCTGGGATGCCCTGAAGTAGCTGAACACACAATAAGGAAGAGGAATTTAACTGTAGTTAAAAATGCAGTGTGCAAAGCAGGTTGTTTATATTAGGAAAAGGATATTATAGAAATAGAAAAGCTCAGGAAAGCTTTCTTAGGGTGTCTCTGAAAAGCAGAAAGGCTAGGTTGTTCAGATGAGGCTGGAGAGTGAGCAGCGCTGGGGTTAGAAACTGAGGGGGTTTCATGGAGGAGGCAGCGCCGCTCAGACCAACAGGGAACACTTTACCTCCTCCAAGCCTCCTTGAGAATTTGCTAAATAAAGCATGTAGGTAATTCAGAGGAAGTTCAATGGGAGGAAAAGAAAACTAGAAAGAAATTGTGTTGCATCTACAAAGTAGCAAAAGTAATCTAGTAAACATATTTCTAGCAACACACAGAGGAAAATGTCTTAATCTGAAAGAGTAACAGCCCTGGGAATAGAGTTTTCTGTGCTAGAATGGAACAATGAGGGAGACCTTGTTGGGCCTTTGGAACATTTAAGTTAGTGGAGAACCTGAGACCAATCATAGTGACATTATCCTCTCCTTCCTCCTGTACCACCTCCTTCCAGCCCTCCAGCAATAGTGCCTCCTGGGAATGCAGCCTTGTTCGCAGAACACATCCTCAGTCATCTGTGCATTTATTCATCAGTGTTATTTAGTACTTGGGGTGACAGGATCTATTGCAGGTGCTAGATATACAGAGACAAAGTACGCACCTGACACTGCGAAAGGAACTTGTTGACTCTAAGTCTGTTTGTTAAATTAATTGAATGAGAGAATGAATGGATGGGTGAATGGGTGAGCCTATTTGGATAGTACCTTTCCCTCGCAGAGGCTGCAGTCTGATAGATGGAAACAAGTACAAGAAAACTGCTTCCATGTACTCCTATAGGAGTCTGTACAGGACTCAGTTCCCTGGGGACTCACCCTAAAAAGTCAAGGAGAGCATCCCAGAGGAGGAGGGAGGCATCCTGAGGCCAAGCCTTCCAAGATAACCTTCCTATCCTATGGCCACCTTGGTCCTTGCCTGTAGTCCCAAACATAGGCACACCCTTGAGAGAGTCTTTGATCCCAGGAATGGTTCATCTTTTCTACTGGACCCTTGGCCCAACTGCTTACACACTCTGCCCTTTACCCACTGATTCAGTCTGTTTCTGGCCACACGAAGATAACTGTCCTATCTGATCCACCCTGTGGCCAAGGATCCAGCCCTGGCGCCAGCCCCAAAGTCTAACCATGTGATTGACCCACACACCCCATAGATACGACAGGGTCCCTACAACGTGGCAAGCTGGTAGCTTGGTCACTTGAAAATTATCCTGTCATGGGAAAGCAAATGAAGATCATTCCAGAGTCATTTGGAACTTCTGAAGAAGGTCATGGTAAAAGCAAACAGATGCATGGGAAAGGACAGGATTAGAGCAAGGGTACAGGGTCTACCATGATTTGTGTACAACTGTTCCTTACTGCCCGCTGTGGCTCCTGAGCTACCTCTGAGAGACCTGGGGCTGCCGAGAAGCCTGTGAGGACCACAGAAAGTCCTGCCCTTTCAGCGGGAGGCTGGGTGAGGAAGATAAAGGCAGGATTGTTTTCATAGGGCACCAAGGAGGGCTCAGAGAACTCGCTTAGCTGGTGAGATGGAGGTGGACTTCTTTTTTCCTAAAAAAGCCTTTAGTTGCTAATGACTTTGAGTGGGATTTGTTCAAGTGATTCTTTGTGTTCAACCTTTTTTTTGTTCAAAGTCATTACTCACTGTGTTTAGTTTGGTAATTTGAGACAGCCCAGCCTGGCATATTTCCCATCATGGCACTTTATAAATGTTCATGCTGATTAGAACTTTTATTTTTCATAATGACCCACAAATGTAATGATAATGCAAGTAATAGTCCATATCTAATGGCTTCTTGTCCAAAGGCTAAGGGAATTTATTTAATGTATTTAGTGCCAAACTCCTAAAAGAAAACTGTTTAAACTGTTGCATTCCCTTATGCATTTTTATGAATCTCTGCATAATAAAAAGGAATGGTTCATCTGGAAAGTTGGGAGAAAAAGAAGAAGTTTGGGTCACTTGTGATGACATTTTTTGATGGTCTACATACTGTCTCGTCATCACAGAACCACTAAGAAACTTAAGGTAAGAGGCTAGTGGCAGGACTGGGACACTACAAGTGTGAAGCTGGAGGTTTGCAATATCTGGGTCTTTTCCAGGTGAGGGGGAACTACACAACTTGGTGACCCATATGCAGGTCATGGATATAGCTGGTTGCTGGTGGGCAGGAGCTTATTGGGGGTGAGGGTGGGGCAGCAGCTGGAGTGTTACCCTCCAAGCCAGAGAGAGGACCCTGTTGAGAAATCCCAAAATACTGGAACCTCCTCCTCCTGGAACATGACTGAAATAAATGGAGAAGCTCATGAGGCTGCCATACATACCATGAGCCTTTTCTTCTCATCCTGAGCCCTTCACCCCCTTAGTGTCCACTTCTGGCCATCTGTCCTCTCCATCTGTGTTTTCTTGTGCACATTCCCCAAAACCTGCTCCCAGTAATATCCTGAGCATGAATAAGTGTAACTCATGGGTCCACTCTCCCTGGGGTACTGGCACAATAAACACGAGCTTAACGGTACAATGAAGAATTTTGGGTGCAGGACAGTGGATTTCAGACTGAGAAAGAGTGGTCTGAGAACATTTTATGTCACTGAAGACATCCTGAAGATAGAAATTCCACTTCACTCTGAGTAGGGTTGTCAGATAAAATACCAGGCAGAGAGTTAATTTGAATGTCAGCTAAATAGAAAATGGCTTTTAGTAGGAGCACATCCCAAATATTTCATGGACATACTTAATATTAAAGCAATCATTGATGGTCTATCTGAAAATCAAATTTAACTGGGTGTCCTGTAGTTTTACTTGTTAAATTAGAAAACCTCATCTACGAGACTTAGCCTTGGTACTATCAACTAGGGTCTTGAATGTGGCCGAGCATGAGGCACTATGCCAGTAACAAAGTGGGTATAGGTGAGTGGGTACACATGGTGGCACACTCCATTCATGCCCAGACTGACCTGAGCATACTACTTCCATCTTTTGATCTCCTGATTATTTTAGTGAAGAGCAGTTACTCATGGTCTATTGTGTGTTCAGGCTATGGTAGGTGAGGGGACACAGTTACACCCTTACCCACTTACTTGGAAGGAATGAACATTAACAGTGACACAAGCAAAAGCTCTGAAACCAGAACTGAGTTCAAATCCAGCTGTGCAACTTTGGTCATATGATACTCTCTCCATGCCTCAGTTTCTTATCTGTAGAATGGAGATGATATCTACATTTTGGGTCCTTTTGTAAGTTTTCAAAGCAGCTGTGTGTCAACCCTGCAATGTGCCACCTAGACCCTCCTTCAATAAAGTACCAGTTGCCCCAGATGCTGGGAGAATTCTTGGCAGAAACAGCTTTCAACTGTCAGCTCATTCAGTCTTGCGGTGGCTTCAAGGAGGCACGTTGCCCAAAATTAAACCCCTTCCTTCTTGAGGGGGCCCCTGTCCAGGGACTGATGAATGCAAGGGTGTAAAGGCCCATCCATCTCGTACCAACCCGGGACAACTTGGAAAGAGCCATTCAGACTCTAGAACATCACAGCTTCCCTTCTTCCACTGCTCCTCCTGATTCCTCTCCTCTTCAAGAGCTGTAGATAGCAAGGGCACTCCTAAAGAAACATCCTACATACTAAATTGTCTTAGAGTCTGCTTCCTAGGAAATCCGACTTGCAACAGCATGGTACAGTTCCCTGCATAGAGTATAGGGGCTGAACCCATAGAAAACTTTAATGACAAAAGCAGAAGAATGGCAACAGTAGGGTCAAACATACAATGCCGATCTAGTTTTACAGGACATCTCCTGCACCTTCTGAAAAAGGGCCTCCTTCCTTGTGGTGATGTTGCTGACATAAGATTGTGATGAATGCAAAGCTTGTGTCTGCCCCTGTGTCTCTCTTGGTGGTTGACACGGGCCTGGAAACATACCACGTGCTCAATAAGTGTTTGGGCAACATTTAGCCACTTGGCCCCAAAAGATCAGATGGAGCAACAAACTTCTTTTGGAAAAGTCATTTGCAAATACAAATAACTTCAGGAGAATTTGCCCTGCATGTGCAGAAGAGATCTGTGAGCACTTGCACCCAAAAGTAAGGGACTTAAGGATACTCTTGGCCTATAAAATAGGTCACGTAGGAAGAGGGACAAATCTAGGACAAAGCCCCTAGAAAATGGTGGCAGAGAAGTATAAGGCAGGGCTGGTGAGAGAGCAAGGTATACCCAGGAAAATTAAGGTGTCAGAGGAGATTAGGCAGTAAGTGGGGGTCAGAGGCAAGTGGAGATTGTGAAGTGAAAAGTCTGTGTGCCAGGCTGAGTATGATCTTTATATCCAGGGTGATAGAAGCTACTAGAAGGAGGGAAGCAGGGGTCATCCATATTGTGTGTTAGAGACCACTCTGCCTACAGCAGTGAGGATGCCTTAGAGGGTGCAGTGTGAGAGATGGTTGGAGACAGTCACCACAAACACACTCAAGGGCAGTGATGTAGGGAGTGGAGGAGCTTGGCCTGGGCAGTGAGGATGGAAAGCACACACCCAAGAGACATTTATATGAGGGATGATATGTAGACATGGTAAAGGATGGATTAACAGATGAGAGAGAAGGGAGGAGTAGAGGTGGATATCTAGGTTTTTATCTTCCTTCATCTCTCTGCCTACCTAGCTCATCATGCAGGACCCATCTGAGGCCCAGCCCCACCTCCTGAATGCCTACAAAGGTGGGTTCATTATTGACTTCCTCTTCCTCTGAAGTTTCTGCAAAATAACATCAGAGCTACCCAATTACATAGTTAAAATTCCAAATTCTCTTCTCAATTTCTTATGCTGTTGGGAGCTTCTCCAAGAATGAAGCAACCCCTATCTCCCTATCACACACACTAATTCTGTACTTCTTTCTCCAGTGGACCAGACTCAGGTCTCTTTCAGAGTCTCTTCCCATGCAGCTCTCTCTTCTGGAATGTCCTTCTGTCCCTTTCAGCTTTCAGGTCTCAGTTTACCTAAGTCACTTTTGAATGGTGGTCCCTCCCAGCAACCCCAAGTAGGTTCTTTCCCTCTAACATATATCCTCATAAGATCTTGTACTTTTTGGGGGGCATTTATCCCAATTGAATTACCAGTGTAATTACATAGTGCTGTATCGCCAACACCTAGCATGGCCCCTCCCCGCTTATCATAGTTACGCATTAAATAAATACTTCTTAAATGAAATTGTTACTTGTGTACATGGGCAATGAACATTCACATTCCTTTAGCCTGGGTGCAAACCATTTTGTAAGTTACTTTCAGTGAGATGAAGCTACTACCTCTCTCACCCCCCAGCAGTAAGCGGCCTCCATATTATACAGGTTTGCTTTACACCTAGTTCCCTTCCCTTATGCTTTACGAAATCCCATTTCCTCCCATTCCTTGCTCAGTGGAGTTGGAGGTAATCCACGTCTCCAAGACTTAAGCTTCACAAATCTGAGAGACACCTCCAGAGAGCCTGTTATACACAAGTCCCAGGGATAGGCCCTGAAGCCAAGATTTGTCCACACATGCACTAAGTTCAGTTCAAATGTTTCCAAAGGTGGCCTGAATTACCTGTGACTGGAGCCACATTGGCTGTGGAGCTTGGGTGCCTGCCTGGTTTATATAGTGTTTCAGAGAGCTTACTTTGTGAGGGTTTTAGAATTGCATGCCAGAGCACGGTGTGGGGCTTGTTAAACTCCTGTAGAGGAGGAGATGAGGTTCCAGCTTCCACTGTGGAGAGAAAGGGTCCTGGCACCTTGTCCCCTGTATGCTCCTCTCAGCTTCATTTCTGGTCCCTGTTGCTCAGACTGTGTAGACAGAGGCTGTTTTATGAAGACAGAGGGGTAGAAGAGCAGATGCCCTCACTGGCATGGTGAATATAGGAGCTGCCAGGCAGTTAAAAAAAAAATCATCCTACACAAAAGCATGGAAATGCTCTACGTTGGACTGTCTCACTCCTTAGGACTAGAGTCACCTACCTGTGGTAGGGATTTGGCAAGAGCCCTGGCTTGGAGCTTCAGCATTCTGCCCAGCACTGGTAACGAGAGAGCTCCCCTCTACAGTGCTGAGGTGGGCTCTGCTAACTGGTCTTCACAAGCTCAGACCATGGGTGTTATGGAAAGAGCTATGAAGCCTGAGTGTACCTGTTTCTGTTTGTGGGACCTGGGCCCAGGGAGGGGGGTGAGATTAACAAATCAAGGTAAATCAAATAGACCAATCTCAAAATCATTACCTTACCCCTGAATTCCTTCTTGGAGAGCCTCATCTTTTGGAGGCTAAAAGACCTTTAAAGTTCTCAGATTCTCATTGTAGGAAATGGGAGCCTTGAAATGGAGAGTGTCTGAGCATGATCCATCACTGGTGCTTTGGGGACAATGAGGAAGGTGGACCAGAGGACAGTGATGGCAGCATGGGAGATAAGAGAAACTTCATGAGGGAAATGGGGCCTCCCAGAGGAAGCTGAGCTAGAGGAGGGATTTACAAGGAGAAAGAGGCTGGTGTCACCAAGATATTTTTCTGATCCCACTGATGGTTAGTGGGTGCTAGTTCATTTACTAACCCTGCATATATTTATTGGTGCCTCCCATGGGCCAGACGCTGTCTAAGCTCTGGTGAAACAGTGATGGACAAAACAGATAAAGCCTCTGCTCTCAGGGTTTCTATTCCAAAGGGGGCTGATAGACCATGAAAAAGTCAAGACTTAAAAAAGGTAATTCCAGGTGTGATCATGGTAATGAAACAAATCAAGGTGTTATAGGATGAGTAGGGCAGTGAGAAGATAATTCAGTGACAAGATATTTTGAGATCTTCTGGGAGGGGTTCTTTGAGGTCTAAACTGAGGGCTGAATGATGAGAAGGGGCTAGTCATCCCATAGTGGGAAAAGCATTCAGGCAGAACGAAGAGCTAGTGCAGAAACCCCAGGCTAGGGCTGAGCTTGGTAAATCGGAAGAGGAAAAAGGAAACCACCGTGGCTGGGGTAGAGTGGGTGAGGAACAGTGGTGAGAGATGAGTCATGAATGGATCTTATAGACCATATAAAGAAGTTGGAATTTTACCTTAAGTGTGGTGGGCAGCCTTGAGAGGCTGTAAGCAGAAATGTCCTTGGCCTGCTTTATGATCAGATTTGAATTTTGAAATCATCACTCTAGAAGCTCTGTAGAAAAGGGATTGTATGGTGTAAGGGTGAAAACATGGAGGCAAATTAGAGGGCACTTGCAGAGTTTAATCAAGAGATGGTATTGGCTAGGGAATGGGAGATTGGCAGGTGGGAGAAGAGAAGTTCCACATTCTGTTATGTTGGTATAGAAATGGCAGAACCTGCTGATTGGTTATGTGTGGACAAGGAAGGACTGTTAATTAGGAAAAAGCAGGAATCAAAGTGCCTCCTGGGGTTTTTGCTTGAATAGCGATAATGGTACTGTTTTCTGAGGTAAGGAGCAGGCCTGGGCAGGAAGTCAGAAGTTGCCTCCTATTCCCAAGTGGCAGCCAGTGGTGAGGGTTTCCTGAACATTTCAATGGGAATGATCAATTATACCTGGTCAGGGACTCATCTTTAAGAAAAGAGCATGAAACTCAGATTCAGAAGCTTAATTCCTTGCTTTCTTCCAAGGCAAGAGGCTGGGTCTAGGGCAACCTGAGTGTGCCTAGGAATTCTGTTTGCTTTCTGTATTAAAAAACCCTAGAGGAAAATAGCTAAATGGCCACCATGCAAGCATACCCTCAATCTAATTCTTTACGCATTTGCTGAGTGCCCATTACCAATGATTTCCAGAGTCATGGAACAACTAGTAAGTCAAGGGTTTCCAAAATTCCAGGACAGAGGCATGAAGGTTCACTGCATTATGATTATGATCTGTCTCAAAAACAATTTCCAAAATTGTTAGGCCCAAGCTATAAGAGTAAGAAGCTGATTTTATACCCTTATCCATGCATTCTCTCTTTCTTTTCTTAAAACAGATTTATTACTAACCCTCTTGGAGATGATCTTATTTATCTTTGTCTTGTCCTACATTCTCAGCGTAGATACCTAGGCTGGATATATAATGTCCTTTGCCTTACACAGCTCCCCCCTTCATTGTCCACTACTTCTCCTAGCAGAGGGATGGCAAATGAGTTTCATCTTATTGATTGGATTTCCTCTTATTGATTAATAGAGTTTGCTAGAAACATTGTATTGGGGAAGAGTCTGAGGTCATGCCCAGACTCAGTGGAATTGATTAGCTATGCCCATCATGGATATGAGAGGAGAGGTCCTGTCCACTTGTTCTAAGATCTTTTATCTTTTATATTTTACCTATGTCAACCAACCCCAGATATTTCTAGGAATATCCTTCTCCTCACTTTCATTGTTCATGCCCAGAATAGAGCTTTGTGCATCATAGGATCTAAAAAAGTATATATTGAATGAATAAATAAAGTTATTGAATGACTAAGTGAATAAATAAATGAGAAAATGTTTTTTACAGTTCACTCTGAGGGGACTGAGAGCATGACCGGGTACCCTGTGTGCCTGGCAGTCATGAGAAAGTGTCTCATAGACTTCCAACTACAGGACAATTAGTGAGGGCCCCAGCTTCTAGGTGATAAGACATCTTGGCTGTGATGCCATGCCTTCCATAGGCTGTTTCCAGCCAATGACTGAGTGTGGGGATGCGAGGGATCCTGAGACAGACTCACTCCTGGGAGACCTGGGATCCCTCTGATTGCTGGTTTTGGCTTGAAGATGACCCAAGAACTTCAGCTTCATAAAGTTCCACTTAGACTGCATGATAGGATCTGACTCTTTCACCCAGTCTTCTCTTTTCTCTTGCATGGGACTTAGCTTGCATTAAGGTCTAATATCATTTCCAGCCTCTTCTGGTTCTTTCCCTCTTCTCCCTCATTCAAGTATTTTCCCTTGTAAAATCCTTGCTACGTTTCATCCCATCTTGGTTTTTGTTTTCAATTTTTTGAAGGTCTGCACTAACATGTCCTGCTAACATCAGAAGGGACCAGCAAGACCCTGGGCAGCAAGGGAGGTCTTGCTCATGTCCTTTGTGAAGTAGAGTGAGTTCCTGGAAAAATGTCCAGGGGGAGGAGGCATCACTGTTGAGAAATTCAATCCTTATTAAAAAAATGAGAAAGTGATGTTGAGAATTAACATGTAACTGTTTTTGTGAATATTTCAATTTTTGCTAAATATACAGCACACCAAATAATCCACTATCAATGGCATGATACCCATCTTAAATTCAATATAATGAGCTCTACATAATTAATTCTATTTATCTTTCTGCATTCATAAGAATCTTTTAGTTTCTCCCAGTCCTAAATCAGTTAATTGGTAGTGCATTTGTGTTTTGTTGCAAATAATATGCATGCCTTCTTTCCCATCCAAATGTCCTGTGACAATGTGATTTCATGAGATAGGAGTTACTTTTCCTCCTGTGACCTACGCAATTCCATGTAATTCTTATAACATGCTATATTGCTCCAGGCCATTGTTTACCTTCTGCCGATTTCCTTTATGGACCTTGACCATCTTTTCTCTTTGTTTTTCTTTTCCTTGTTTCTTCCTCATTCTGTTATCCCCAGAAATAATGTTGGTATATATGGAAACCAACATTCTCTTGATCGATCAAACGTTATTCAGAAGTAAATATGTCCAAACCAGAAATCTTGGTTAAGCTAATTTATATTTGGGGAAGCAACATTGTGCATGTGTCTTAATACAGATAATTGAAACAGAAATAGCACATTCATTCATTGATCTTTTAACATACATTTGTTGACTGCCCACCATGTGCCATTCTCCCCGATCCCCACAGTACTGAGGAGCTCAGGGACCTTACCCATCTCTTTTGGGAAGGAAGCCTTAAGCATTGAGAGACTCTTCTAGCTGGCAAATACGTGTTCTATTTACTGGTAGGAGAAATTGACACCTTTAACCGTGGAGTTTCCCTTTAAAATCGTTAAGATCATGATTTCTCTTTTGAGACACACTGGTTGCCTCTCAAACACTCTGAAAATTCAGAGTACAGATTTATTTCAGAAATTCATCATGATGCTTTTAACCTTTGATGCCTTTTGCAGGAATGATTTATGAAGTTTGTTTCTTTTTATGGCGGCTTCTCCAACCAGGTTGCAAGAGATATAAGGACTGTGATTTCAGACAATTATTCTCTTGACAGCATGCGCTCAAGTTCATACAGCAAGAGAAGATGCTTCTCTTGCTTTTTCCAAAAGAATCTGAAGCTCTATTACCTAGCCGGTATAGCAACAATTGGTGTGCAAGCAATTCAGTCAACCAGTTGCTTTTCTTTCACATCGAGAACCAGAGAAAGGACTGATCTTGTCACTACCTTGATCAGCTTTCCTCCAACTGAGTTGAATTCTAAGAATTGATTCTGTGAGTATAGCGTTGACAACTTTAGATATCTTTTCTTTCTCTCCTTCCCTCTGTCTCCTTGTTCTCTCTCCCCTCTGTCTCCTCCACTCACATCTGTTCTCTTTCTTCCTACATAAAGAGTTAAGTATTATGTTGTGAGTCCTTTGCCAGGTCATAGAGGAAACTTATTTGATCTCAGAACACTTTAACACTCATATCATTGAAAAACCCCAAAGAGTTCATGTTTTTGTGGATTACACCTATTACTGTCTATTACATTACTAATTAAAGCTGATAAAATTTAAAATATACATTTATTGATTCAGTTAAAGTAATAATAAACCCATATAATATTGACAAAAATACTTTTTGTTAAAAACAACTATGTTATCCAAAGTAAAAAAAAAATAGTGAAGAGAGTGCAACTGTTTAACATTTTTGCAAATGTCTGACTTAATAGAAGACAGCTGAGTTCTCTTGTCTGCTTCTGTATTTAATCTGTTGTGATTTCACCTTATATAAGCTCTGGAAAATTCCAGAGAGAATGAGAGAAAAGGAATCAATAGTACCTCAGTACTTTTATGAATGTAGTTTTGATTCTGTGAACCCTCAAGGATCTCAGGGAACCCCCAAGAGTCCCTGGGCCATACTTTGAGAACTACTATGCTAGAGTTAGAGATACAGACATGGGAGACCCAGTGTCTAGCCCCACCATCTGCTAGAGGAAAGACCCAAAGGATATTTACAGCCCAGTATAGTACTACTTACTGTGCTAGGGATAGGGATGGGGCTATGGGAGCACAAGGAAAGAGATGTAATTCAGTCTGGGTGTGTCCTCATGGGTGGAGGGAAAGTGAATACTTCCCTGAGTCAGTGGTGCCTGATCTGAGTTGAGCAGGTGATACTGTAGGCATTTAATTGCAAATGGAACCACCTTGTCTGAAATCCTGCTACTCAGGGCTGATCCTAATGCTGACCTAGGGTATTTGGCTTGCAGCTTTATGAGGATATGTATTCGGTGGTGATGGAGGGGAGGCTTTTTTTTCTTTGCCTTTCTTCTATTGATATTCCACAACTTCCCAGAAAGGAGCCAGATAGTCCACGTAAATAAGAAGTGAAATTGGCCTACCAGTGTTTTCTTTCTGAAGCAGTGAGAAGCAGATGAGCATTTTGCAGTGAATATACTCTAAACCAAATAATTGCCATTCATTGTTCTGAACACCTTGGGATCTAAGGCATGAAATGGAATTTGCACTAAAAATGTATCACACATTTCTTATCCTCTGGAACAAAGTTGATATCATAAGCCACAAAGGTTTTATTTATTAGTTTGCCAGTAGAGCAACAAAAATATGATGTTTCTATCAGCAGTTAAAAGGAATTTACAGTGTCACATCAAATCCTTTCCCTTATTTTTGAGTATAGCATTTTAAAAGATTCTTCAGTGAGTGTGATGGTTAGTTTTCTGTGTCTGTTGGCGAGGTTATAGCATCTAGTTATTGAATGAAACACTAATCTGGGTGTTGCTGTGAAGGTATTTTGGAAATGTGGCTAACATCTACAATCAATTGGTTTTAACTAAAGGAGATTACCCTCAGTAAGTAATCTCATACAATCAGTTAAAAGGCTTTAAGAACAAAAACTGAGTTTTCCCAGAAAAGAAGAAATTCTGTCTCAAGATTGTAGCCTTAACTCCTGCTTGAGCTTTCAGCCTGCAGACCTACCCCATAGATTTCAGATTTGCCAGCTCCCATAATCGTGTGACCTAGTCCTTTTATATATGCATTTATACATATATATGTACACACATACATACATGCATACCTAGTCTTTTTATATATGTGTATATATATATACATATATACATATATGCATACACACATATGTGTGTATATAGGTATGT
This sequence comes from Hyaena hyaena, assembly GCF_003009895.1. Lineage (NCBI taxonomy): Eukaryota > Metazoa > Chordata > Mammalia > Carnivora > Hyaenidae > Hyaena > Hyaena hyaena. Next base: position 251,597 of record NW_024080944.1, read on the forward strand.
ATATTTCTCTGTCTCTTTGTATCCCCTAGAGTTCTGTTTTGTTTGGTTCTGTTTCTCTGGAGAACCTTGATTATTGTTCCATCGATTTCAGTCTTGGCTGTTTTGTCTCCTTGTGCTCCCACAGAGCACTTGATTCAAGGCTGGACCCACAGGAGATGGAAACAAATGTGTGCTGTTGCATTGATCTCTGGTCATGAGGAAGAATAACCAGTTGGGGTGGGACTCTCAGTTCCCCCATTAGGGACTATTTAAGCACTTGACTTGACTGATTTAAGTATTCCGAACCTCCATAGCCTCATCCATGAAATGGAGCTTGTGCTGTCCTCTCACAGGGATGATTATAAGGATTTAATGAGATTGCAGCTATAGAGCCTGGCACATAGTAGCAATTCCTGGTTACTTATGTTGAGCAATGGTAATTACAGGAAGAGTTTTAGACAATTAACATTTAGTAGCATAAATTCCAAAGTAAGTTAAAGGCTGGTATTTGGGGTTAAAGATGTTTAAAAGGTATTAAAGTATGAGATATTGAAGAGATAAGAGTGTTGGGGAATTGTAGATGTAGCAGTCTCTTTGTTTGGTAGGTAAGACATTTTGTATGGAAAAATGAGTTGTTTCTAGCAAGTGAATGGGAACATTAAACTATCACAATCCCTGTCCCCACCGCCCTCCCCCCCACACAATGCCCCTTCTTCCTATTCCAAATGATCCTTTTGAATGGCTCCCAGTCTTCTTCACAGACTTAACCCAATTTTCCCATACTCAGAGTTCTGTTATGTCTTCAGCCTACCAATAGGTTTATTGGTTAACTTGAACATTTTCCACCTGGGGCATACTGGGTCCCGTGTGGGTCCTAACCCCAGCCTGTGGGTGTTGAGCTTCAGGATTAAAGGGGATTTACTGTGGATATAAAACCTGCTAGTCACTGGGTCAGCTCTGACCCTGGGTCTCATTTTATCTTCCTCCCAGTAACCCTACAGAATCGGTATTACCTACATTTTGTAAGGGAGAGGGAGCAGAGGTCTGGGAAGATTGAAAGACTTGCATAAGATACCCTATTGGTTACATGGTGTCAGAACTATGACATGAAGCCCATTACCCCTTGCACTCAATCTTAGGCTTTGTTTAAGGCAAGCTTTGAGCAGTTGCCTTTGTCCAGATGGCTTATGTGGAAACAGCTAAAACTCACTTTTGTAAGATTATGCAATCCTTCAGTGCACATTTCTTCTTAGTTATGCTCCTGGCTGATGTGCCACTACCCAATGGGATAATGGCATGTGGTTCATCCCCAGTCTGGAGTAAGGATTTTGAGGGAACCCACACTCCAAACAACTGAGTATTCAAGGGTAGAAAATGACCAACAGAAGGGAAGAAAAAATAGAAATGGTGTATAAATGGATCAGTAGATGGATATAAGGAAAGGAGATAGGAAGGGAACAAAAGCAACCCCCACTGGGAAAAAAAAAAGTTCTACCCCCACTGAAAGCACCTATCAAGCAGTTAAGGATTAACAACTCGGTCATCTTTTTTCAAATGCATTTTAAACCCAATTAAAGCAGTGAAATGTAACTCTCATCTTTTGTGAATATTTGCATGTATGAGTCACACACATGGGATTTGTATTTAAAACTCTCTAATTGGTACCTCTAGCAAGAAAGATACATTGCCTCTAATTAAGTGATGGCAAATGTCACGTTATGATTTGGAAGGCACACCCTCTTTCTATTTGGGTGATGTAGGAATACCTGCTCATTGGAAGCACAGTGCTGCTAATTCCTTCAGGCATCGGAGGTGCCAGCAATGCAGAGGTGTACTCACCTCATTTACCACTGTTCTGGGCACTGTATTAAGTCCCGTGGATATCCTCATGACTAGGATGCTGCCTCTCCCTGAAGAGGGCACGGAAAGAGGGGTAGGGAAACAGCTAATGGCGATGCACTTGGACCAGTAGCATGAGATCAGGTGGTGCAGGGTGACGTGGGGTGCAGAGGAGGACAATTGGAGGAGCTGGGGCTGGAGATGAAACCAGAAAGATGCCCAAGCAGAGTCAGGAGAAAGAAGGGGAGAGGATAGATGGCACAGTGAGGGCAAAGGTGTGGGTAACCAGGGAGCTGGTGCCTTTGTGGAACTTCGTCTGATCTTGTAGTTGAAAGCAGGATTATTGCTGGGGCGCCTGGGTGGCTCAATTGGTTAAACGTCCGACTTCGGCTCAGGTCACGATCTCATGACTCGTGGGTTAGAGCCCCGCGTCGGACTCTGTGCTGGCAGCTAGCTTAGAGCCTGGAACCTGCTTCGGATTCTGTATCTCCCTCTCTCTCTCTGACCCTCTGCTGCTCACGCTGTCTCTGTCTCTCTCTTTCAAAAGAAATTTAAAAAAAACATTAAAAAAAAAAAAAAAAAAAGGAAAGCAAGCAGGATTACTGCTGATGGATCCTAAGTAGGGAGATGCAGGATCAGATTTGCCTGTAGGCAGGCTGACCTCTCACCTAGACAGGAATCCTGTCCCACCCCCACTTTGCAACAAGGAATAAAAATACTTTAAAAAATACTAAAAGGAGAAAATCAGAGGACTCTAGATCCTGGCGAGGACGTGGAGAAACTGGCACCCTCCTACACGGTTGGTGGGAATGCAAACTGGTGCAGCCCCTCTGGAAAATAGTGTGGAGGTGCCTCAAAAAACTTACAGTAGAACTCCCCTAGGACCCAGCAATAGCACTGCTAGGAATTTACCCCAGGGATATAGGATTGCTGATGCATAGGAGCACATGTACCCCAATGTTCATAGCAGCACTCTCAACAATAGGCAAAACATGGAAAGAGCCTAAGTGTCCATCAACGGACCATCAACGGACGAATGGATCAAGAAGATGTGGTTTATCTATATGATGGAATACTACATGGCAATGAGAAACAATGAAATCTGGCCATGTGTAGCAACATGGATGGAACATGAGGATGTTATGCTGAGAAAAATAAGTCAGGCAGAGAAGGACAAATACCATATGTTTGCACTTATAGGAGAATTAGGAGGAACTTAATGGAGGACCGTGGGCGAGAAGAAGAGGGGAAATAGTTGGGGAGGGGGAGAGAGGCAAACCATGAGAGACTCTTGAATGCTGAGAACAAACTGAGGACTGATGGGGGTGGGGGGAGGGGAAGGGAGGTGATGGGCATGGAGGAGGGCACTTGTGGGGATGAGCACTGGGTATTATATGGAAACTAACTTGACAACAAAATATTTGTAAAAAAATTAATAAAAAACAAGAATTATAATTAGGAATCATTTTATTATAAGAATAGATACCCTTCTCAAACTACTAAAAATAGGAAAAAAAAAAAAAACCATTGGTGCCTGGCAGAAAAATTGAAAAGCTTCCTTTGGCAATCTCAGACACCCCACAGCAAGCTGACGAGTCCATTTGGCGACCTCAGACACCCCACAGCAAGCTAAGTAGGATATCTACTGGAAAACCAGAGTGGGCGGCCAACCTCTGTACCTCCTGCAGCTGCTTGTGGTGCTTTTCTTCTCTCTGCTTCTTGGCTCCCAGATCCTGTCTCCTGGTAGATTAGCATTCTCTGATTTTAATGGTTCTCAGCTCCCTCTAAACAATGAGTGATCATTGCATGAATACCAGCCCCAACTCCACATGAACGTTTATTTCAAGTGTCCAATACCATATAAATTATAGGTTCTGGGCCTGCCTCTTAAATAAAATTTGAAAGATCCAACCAATTGGCCCAGCCTACTCCACTCATTGAGGTGGATATTCACCCTGGTCTAGACACCTCTACCAGGGCATCTGAGGATACCTTACATATCTTTACATATCCTCTTCCAGGGGAAGCTGAGCATCACAGGCAAAAGACCAGCCTGATCACAAGAATGACCTAATTATTGGAGCATATGTTAACTTCTCTAGAGCATTTTGTGATCGGTATAGTATTTTTATTTTACTAACAGTTCACTTTTACCCAGAGGGAAGTATTGGAGTTCTCAGGGTCAACTTTAGGATGAGAAAAGAAAGATTCAAAGGATAAATCATCAGCTGCTTGGCCCTGCTGCTTGGATTGAGTGTTAATGCACTTTTTCAGAGGTGGAAGCAAAGAGAGGGAGGCAAGGAGTGCTCCTGAGAATGTATCTGCACTCTAGTTAAAGACGCATTGGATGGCAAGACCTAATTTCTCTGTAAATGGAGCAGAAATATCACACTGGTGTTTCCTCTGTATGAGTGCAAAGACACAGGCATTTTTCCAGATGCTGAAACAGCATGGGAAAGAGTCAAGGCAGAGGCAAGAAGCAGTCCTAAGAGGGCATGATATGACAGAGTTCAATCTCAGGAAGAGTTGTGTTGCAAACAGGGATGTTACCTTGTGAAGAACTGATAAAAAGTCAGTTCCTCTGACTTTACATCCAAAGGGAGTAGAGTGTGAGCTGAATGGCCTCAGTCTATTGGAACAAAAAGACAGAACCGTTGTCAGGGGAGGGAACAGATTGCATAAAGAACAAGAGCCAAGTCATACATTAATACCTATTGCTTCTTTCTGGAAAGGAGATGGTTCTCTGAATGCAGCATTTGGAATGGCCTCTGGAAGAATCTGTGCATGCCAATAAGCCCTGAGTGATGTAGATACTATCTCTCAGTCCAGACTCTTGGCTGGACTTGCCCCTCAAACTTTGTTCTCAGATAAATCTAACAATTTACATTTTCCCTGTGGTGCACCAGGTGCTTTTACCATTGGTCTTTGCCCCTGCAGGTTCCTCTGCCTGGGACCCCCACATCCTTTACCCCTGCTTAGTTCCTACTACTTATGACTTTGATTCTACTGTCTTCAAGAATTAATTCTGGATTACCATGCCTGGATTAGTGCTTCTCCTCTCTTTTTCATAGGTCTCTGCTTTTCCTTTGCTTATCTTTCTCTTACCATACTGATTATCATAGGTCCTTCTCCAGTCTGAGGTTCCCTCAATGATGAGAACTTTGTTCTTACCACATATTTATGACCACATTACAAATTATATGTATAACATACATATAATAAAATTCAACCTTTTAAGATGTGCAGATTGCTAAATTTTGCCTAAGGCACACAGAAATATAACCACCACAACAATCAAGATACAGAACAGTACCACCATCTAAAACTTGCCTGGTGTCCCCTTTACAAGCAAACCCTACCCCATCCCCAGACCCTGGCAACTGCTGATCCATAATCTGTCCTTCTACTTTGGCATTTTCTAGAAGGTCATATGAATGGCATCAAATAGCATGTAGTCTTTTGTGTCTGACTTCTTTCGCTTCATTTCACCAGAGAAGTGCTTTGGATATTCAACCATTTTGTTGTATGGATCAGTAGTTGATTTCTTTTTACTGCTGAGTAGATGTCTGTTATATAGATACACTGCAGTTTGTTTATCCATTCACTAGATGATGGCCATTTTATTTTCCAGTTTGGTACTGTTCTGAATAAAGATTCTATGAATATTTACATACAAGTCTTTTTGGATAATTTATGTTTTCTTTCTCCTGGGTAGATTCTAGGAATGGAATTGCTGAGTCATTTTATCAGAAATTGCTAAACTATTCTCCAAAGTAACTATTATTTTACACTTATACCAGCAGTGTATGAGAGTCTCAATAGCTTCACATCTTCATCAGAACTTGGTATTGTCAGTCTTATTTTAACCATTCAAGTGGTAGTACAGTGACATTGTCGCTTTACCTTACATATCTTTGCTAACTACTAATGTTGAGCATCATTTCATGTTCTTATCTCCTCAGGTGACAGGTCTGTTCAAATTTTTGCCCTTTTTTTGTTTACAGTTTATTTTTATCATTATTGAGTTACAAGACTTCTTTGTGTTTTTGGATACAAGTCCTTTGTGAGATATGTCTCACAAATATTACCTCCCATTCTGTGGCTTCATAAAAATTATTTTCTGAAGAGTAAAGAATAGAAATGGATAATTTTTGTAAAGTTTGATGTATCAATTATATCTTTTATTCAGTGCTCTTTTTGTCCATTATAATAAATCTTTTCCTAGCCCAAGGATACTGAGCTTTTCTTTTATGCTCTTTCTTAAAAGTTTCATAATTTTAAGTCCTACATTTAGGACCATGATCCATTTAGAAATAATTTTTGTGTATCATGTGCAGTAGAATTGAAATAATTCTTCTTCTTCTTCTTCTTCTTCTTCTTCTTCTTCTTCTTCTTCTTCTTCCTCTTCCTCCTTCTCCTCCTCCTCCTCCTCCTCCTCCTCCTCCTTCCCCTCCTCCTCCTCTTTCTGCTTCTTTTTTTCTTTTTACTTTGGATATCCATTTTTTTTTCCAGAAGCATGAATGAAAAACCATTCTTCATTGAATTTTTCTTAGAAACAAAATTTGTCAGAAATTAATTGACTGTATGTGTTTCCATTTCTGCACTCTTAATTCTTTCTGTTGATCTGTATGTCTGTCTTAAGTTAATACTATACTACTTGATTAGAGAAGCTTTATAATAAGTTTTAAAATCAAGTAGTATGAGTCCTCCAACTTTGCCCTTCATTTTCAAAGTTGTTTTGGCTATATCAGGTATTTAAATTTTATATACATTTTAGAATTAGCTTATTCATTAAAAATTAATTTTAGAATTAGCTTATCCTATTATTTTGTTTTGGGTTGTGTTGATCAATTAGGGAAAATTTTATGTTTAATTATATTGAGTCTACTGAACCATGAACATTGTCTGTCTTCATTAGGACTGCTATAAGTGTTTTTTTAAATTCTTTAAGCAATATTTTGGAGTCTTCTGTCTACAGATCCTACATGTATTTTGTGAAAATTATTCCTAAGTATTTGTTGTTATATATTAGTATTTTTATTTAAATTTTCATTAATTTACTGCTAGCACATAAAAATGTGATTGATTTTTATACATTGACTTATTATACAGTGGTTTTCCTAAACTAATTTATTAGTTCTAGTAGCATTTTAATGATTTCCATAGAATTTGCTTCACTGAGGATCATGTTCTCTGCAAATAAAGACAATTTTATTTCTTAATTTCCAATTTTATTTTTTTTCCTTGCTTTTTTGAATGAGTTAGACACTCCAGTACAATGTGAATAGTATAGTACAAGTGAACATGCTTGTTTATTCTTTCTGCTCTTGGGAGGAGAGCATTTACTCTTTAACCATGAAGGATGATGTTAGCCATGGGTTTCTACAAAAGTTCTTTATCAGATTAAGGAAGTTCCCTTCTATTCCTCATTCATTGATTGTTCTGATTATAAATGGATGCTGAATTTTGTCAAATGTTTCTTTCATGGACTTCTTCCGCAGTTTACCCCCCCCCCCATGCTTAAGTTGTTTTTGCATATTTTAGGTATCCCATAAATATTTGTTGAATGAATGGAGCTGGGCTAAATACCTCTGTGAATGTAAGGCCACACTTTAGCCACTCAGAAGCATGAGATGTGCTTAGAGGAACTTAATATTTGAATGCTTATTCATGTCAGAGGTACTAGATTTGCCTAAATGATCTCATGCAATTTTTACAACATTCCTATGAAGTAATTTTGCAAAGGTGGGATGAGTAATAGATAGCATGATTAAAAAGTTGTAATATGGTTGGGTGGGGAAAAGGTTCTGTGTTTCATAATTCAATAGAATGAAAAAAGGTAATTGTTATGTTTATAAAACAAAGAATATACAAAGGAGGATGGTTTCAAATATGATGCCAGTTAAAATAGAGTGTGATTTGGTTATCTAATGGTGTGAAGGGATCAAGAGTCCAGTCAGTCTGGGGTACAAAGAATGTCATTTGTAGAATGACAGTTGAACTGTTAAGAAGGAAAAGCAATCCTGGCATAATACTTGGCTCAGCCATGAACAAAAGCCTCATAGTCAAAATAATGTAAATCTAAGTTATTGGTGTGCAGCCCTGAGGATTTTATCTATAGACAAAGTAAAGAAGATTTAATTTAGCTTATACATCAAAATGCAAATATTTGTTAACCTTAAGAAAGAAACAGTCAAGAAAGATTTGAAGGAAGCTAGAAGGTGGGAGACAAATGTGGAAATTGTAGGGATGTCAACACTCTTATTTTCCAAAAAGGGAACATTTAACCTCCTCTAAACCAGTTGCTCACCTGCAAAATGAGGTATAAAATCTTATCTAATGGGGCTGTGGTGAGGATTAATGAATGTATGTAAAATGTGTAATATGTGATAGGTACACAACTAACTGTAGTAGTGAGAAGAGAAAAGAATGTCAGGCCTATGGATAGAAGGAAATAAACCCAGTCCCACTCATGATAGAAAAACCTCAAGTCTAAGGTCTATAAATCACCTCCCTTCTGACACTGTCACTGCTCAGAGAGCAGTGGTCAGTCTGACTAATGAAAGGTCATGGGCTGTGTGAGGTGAGGGTGAGAAGTCTGAGTAAGCAAAGGTCAGGGGCTGTGCGTCCAGCTCAGGGCATCTGAATGACATGACAACCCTGTGAGCTGGGTCATTTTCCCCATTTTACAGTTCAGGGAGTTGACAGTCTGAGTGGCCAACTGACATACCCAGAAGTGGCCATGAAGTGGCTAAGCCAGCTCTGAAACCCAGCCACTGTGACTCTAGACTCCATTGTCTGCCATTGAGTCAAGTGGCACAGTGAATCTGAAATACTGGATGAGCTTATGGCATATCCTCTATACACGTTTCAAATGAATAGGCCCCTAGGTTTAATTAAAAGGGAAAAAAGATTAATTGTTTCTCCCAACAGCTGCAAATTATTTACATTGCATTTGTGTTGATGGCTAATAAAAGAGCGAAGACGTGCGGGGACAACCCAGGGTAGCTGTAATTCTTCCAGGGTCTGTAATGAAGAACCGGTTTGAATGCCAGAGTGTATGCACAGAGGAGCCTGCTGTCCCATTCGGACCTGCAGCGGGCAGAGCCGCTCTCTGCCTTGGGCATGATCCATTCCACAGAAATGGCTCTCAGGAGCCAAGACCTGAGAAGAACAGGCATATGTCCCTAATCCACTAAACTGCCTCTTGGTTAGTTCATGACTGTTGTGAAATGGGTAAGAAGGAGCAAAATGGCGGCCAGGTTGAGTCTACCAGCAATCCTGGAGCAATTCTTAGCTGACCTTTTGAAGCATGATGGTGTAGAAAAGGGACAGGAGCCACTGCAACAGAGCTGTTTTCAATTTTATAAGTTCTTGCTTTGTGGTACCTACTGAAAATTATACACTATGATATGTATGTATTTTTTAATATGTGATATATATTATAATGTGCATGAGAGTGTATTATAATATGAATATGTGTATGTGCACATATACGTGCCTTTTGGATCTCACCATGTGTATAAGAGATTTTTTTGGTCTTCCCATTTACTAGTTTTCAAGCCTGTGGCCATACTGGGAAAGTCACACCTTGTGAAAGAAGTTCTTCATCATCTTCATAATGATCACACCTACCTCTTAGGTCCTGTGGGGAGTTTTACATATGTGATAACATCATTCAAACTGTGAAGCAGGGTGTGAGGATTGGCATCAGGACAACTTTCATTATTCTAGGGCTCCCTCTACCCTGTTATTTTGTTTCTTAAGCACCTACTCTGCCCTCAGGCTTGTGGGAGTGTATGTAGGGGAATAAAGGACAAACCAAGGAGATCACAGTTGAGGAATCAGGTTAATATTTTGGGAAATTATTCTTAATGCCAGTGTAGAGGATGAATTGGAGTGGGATTGGACATCTTACTGGAAGACCAGTCAGAAGGCCACCACAGCCATCCAGAGAGGGGATGGCAGGCCAGAACAAAAAAAGGAGATGGAATTGACAGACCTGGAGTATTCATATAGGAATATTACACCAACCATAGTACAATGGTTGTACTTAAAAAGTTTACTTTAAAGTTGTACTTTAAATACAACGTATTTAAATTCTCTACCTTTTATGTGTGCCTGTTGACCATATTTATCTTGTATTCTTTTGCTAAGCCTGCCTTAACAAAGCACTACTAACTGTATGGCTTAAAACAACAGAAATTTACTGTCTTACAGTTCTGGAGGCCAGAAACCCGAAATCAAGTTGCTGTCAGGACCATGCTTGCTCTGGAGGTGCAAGGGAAAAAAATCTGTCCCAGGTGTCTCTCCTGGCTTCTGGTAGCTCCTTGGCTGGTGGCAACAGAACACATGGCAGTCACATGTATGCATGCCATTCTCTGTGTCCAAATCTCCCCTTTTTATAAGGGCATCATTAATTTTGGATTGAGGCCTGACAAAATAACATTTTAACTTGATTAAAGACCCTTTCTCCACATAAGGTCACATTCCAAGGTACTGGAGGTTAGGACTCCAACCTTTTTTTTTTTTTTTTTCCAGGACCATAGTTCAACCAGTAATATGTATTTGATATGTATTTTAAGTGTGTTAATTTTCCATTAGATAATATATTATTTAACTGGTCAAATTACTGAAGAACAACTTAAATTGCTTATAGGTAGTTTAGACCATTAAGTTAGACACAGTTTTTAAATGATAAGAAAGTATTAAAATGTCTATTGTACCTTTACACATATGTTGGTACATATACAGATATGTATGTATAAAATGCAGTAAGAATTTGTGATGATGGACCAGATTAGGTTGAGATCAGAAATTCCAGCATGATTCCAGCCATGATCTGCTAGTTCATTGATTGATAAAGGACATTAACCCTGAAATATCTATTAATAGATAGCAGCATTTGAGAATTAAAGCTGCCAGTCAGTTTTTAAACAGTAGCTATCTACACTGGGAATTCAGGAATAATAATAGTGGGATTTGGGTAAAGTGAAAGATCATGGTCTTGGAGCCCAAAGATGTGTTTGAGTCTCAGTGCCACCCTAACTTTCTGTGTGCTTCATGTGAATTGTTGAAGTTCTCTATGAACCTCACTTCTCTGAAGGACCCTTAAGTGTAAAATGGGACAGACATGCTCTTTGTCTCTCATGTGGTTGTTGGATGAGAGCTTATGATGACAAATGTGCAGTATTAATATTATGGATTAGCTATTCAAGTGGTGAATAGCTTAAAAGTTAATCTTTGTTTTGTGTTTCCATTGTGTTCTAGTCAACAAGCACAAGCCATGGATCGAGACCTCATATCATGGAGTCATAACTGAGAACAATGACACAGTGATTTTGGACCCACCACTTGTAGCCCTGGATAAAGATGCGCCAGTTCCTTTTGCAGGTGAGATGATGGCTTATTATGGTTGCACTTAGCCTTCTTTGAGACATGTCAGGAAGCCTCCACAGAGCTCGGCCTCAGGCTGTCTGTAGTTCTTGTCACCTCCTGTGCTTCTCATCATGATCAGCCTGTGATTTCAAAGCTCTGTGCCTCTTTTGACTTCAGGTTTGGTTCTCATTTCTGATTTACGGTTTTTTCTTTGCTATTTCCTCCAGTGCAAGACCCTTATTTCTTCTTCTGAGTGATGGTATATTGCTGAAGTGACCTCTGGAGTTGGAAAAGCTGGGCCAATAAGGTCCATAGGGGAATTTTCCCTCTAGGAAGATGACCTCTAGACAGATTAAGTGTGTGACCCACTGTCCCCACTGTCCATATATCATGGACAGGTGAAGACTTAAAGCTTGGTAGATTGGCAAACGGAAAATGGAAAGAAAAAAAGGACTAGGAAATATTTGCTAAGGATAGGAGAGGGGTGTGTCCTTGAGCTTCACAGTGGGTGTGGCTTTTGGTAGAAGAATCAAAAGACAGTGCCATTTTGCCCTCTGCAGCTTGTGGCTGGAGAGTCTTCTCATTATCATCAAGATAATAACTTTCTTCTCTAACCTCTTGTAAGGACCAGGTCTCTGGACTGGTGTGTGAAGAATATGGCTATATATCATGTTTCCAACAATTCTGGCAAAGAGAAAGGGGTGGCTGATGGTAGGGGGAGGAGGGAATGGACAAAGAATTTCTGAAGATGCCTGCATCATTTGTAATATTGTTAACATTTTATAACTGTCAGGAGAAAGACGGGAAATTTAATGAAAGTTTTCAAGATTTCTAGAAGATTGCTTTATGATAGATGGGTGCCAGGCTGAGGTTTTCACCACGATGAAGTCTATTTTTTCTGACAGTTTGTCTGCTACATTATGAGCTACTTGGGCAGGAAAAATTGGCTCTTTCACACTTCTAAGAGATAAGCTCTATGAAGACCCTTTTTCATTCCAGAACATTGTGGAGCAAGGGGGTGGGTTCAGTAGGGAAATTCAGCATTATATAAAGATAAACCCGTAAGCATTCTTGTGGAGCATAGGGAAGATACTCTTGACTTTCAGAAGAAGGCTTTATCTTTATTTCATGTTAGACTGATAACTGCCAAGGGCTCCTAACTGTGACTTCCATAGTGTTTAGAGTTAGGATATTTCCATACATCTTCCAACCGTCCTCAAAGGTCCCATCTCAACGAAATTCCATTTGGAAGTGTGAATCCCTTGCTGTCTTTTCCGCAAAAAAGGCGTTATCTTTCCCAGACCTTCTTTGCCAACCTGAGACTATTCCAATATATCTCCTTTTTGGACATAACTAGGTGATATTGAGGTTAATCAGCAATTCTTGGGACACTTGGTGGCTCAGTCGGTTAAGCATCCGACCTCATCTCAATCATGATCTCACAGTTTGTGGGTTCGAGCCCAGTATCGGGCTCTGTGCTGACAACTCAGAGCCTGGAGCCTGTTTCAGATTCTGTATCTCCCACTCTCTCTGACCCTCCCCTGCTCACGCTGTCTCTCTGTCTCTCAGAAATAAATAAAAAATTAAATTTAAAAAAATCAGCAATTTTTAACCTCCTAGAAATGAGATTTTAAAATAAACACTAGCAAAAATGTTTGGGTTATGAAAATGTTTGATTTGGCATGCACTGTGTGCTTATCAAAATAGAGACAATATTTAAAAATTGGGAGATTTAGTGTAAGAAGTCAGGATTCTGATTTATCTTGATGAATCAGATAGGAAATGCAAAGCTGAGTCATGGCTTCCCTCTCTAGGCTGAGCATGTGCTCCTGGCGTCCTTCAGCCATTTCTCTGCAGCCTGTGTGCATAGGTCCTTCCACCAAGCAGTTCCTCTCATTCACCTTTCCTTTCAAGTGTGTGACTCTTTAAAACATAACAGAAAAAGCCAATGACATATTAAGCAGGAAGTAAATGTGTGCTATTAAGTTACTTTAGTGTAGTGAGTCTACCATTTTAAAAGATGAGGGATGTGTCCGATTCTTCATTATGTCTACCTTCAATGAAGCCCTGCTCCCATCTAATAGTGAACTAGGAAACCGAAGTTGTTGAATTAACTGTTCTACCATAAATTTATAAGCTCTTTAATGTACAGATGAAAAGGGGGCAGGGTGGAGACAATTTAAGCAAATCTGGTATTTGGAAGTTTGGGTTTATAAAAGATTACTTCTCTTCCTTGGTTTATGGCACTGCAGGACAATTAATAATTTCACCTAAAGATACACCAAAGTGTTTTTCATAAACCATAAATCCATCAAATGCCTTTAAACTTGAATTTGTATTCTGACCATCTGATGTGCCCACTGGTTTTCAGGCACATCTTGAAACTCAGATTTCCTTCTAAGCCAAGCCCTGAGTTGTTATTCCCATCTGAAGAAAATTTCTGTGCTCCTTGACATTTGCAGCTGCATAAAAACAAATCTAGCTTAATGCATCAAAATATAATCTTCCAAGCTCTTCAGGGTAAAAAATAAAGGTGCTTTTTGGAATGGTCAAAGCTATTTTTCTCAGTGTTATTTATGATCAGCTCTAAGACAGGACACAAGCACTCGCCATCCATCCATGCTGCAGACGTTTATTTTAAAACATTTATCTTAAAAAGAAAATACTGAAGATTTATTTTAGATCCCTATCATTCTCATAAAATTGAAAAATTCATATCTGCCAGCTCCATCAGTTCTCAAAGTCAACTGCAGCTTTTAGTCCCCCTTATCAACTGTTCATGCATTGTGTGTCAGGTTTTCCACCCCTTTCCCACTGGTCTTTATTTCCAATTTAGCCTGTGAGGCGTGCCATAAGCTTACTAGGAGATGGTTCTGTCCATAACATTTTTGCTTTGTCTCATTTCTTTTGTAATTCCCCCCTTGAAAAAAAATTTTAGAAAAATCTACATAAAATAGCACTCACTTAAATAAAAGTCATCATTGCATTTTGCATATAAATGCAAATTCAGGGACATAGAATAGCTTTTACTGCATATTTCCTGATTATTACAGTAAGTGTTTATTGTGGAAAATGTGAGAAATATAGTGAAACACAGAGATGTGAAAAATATGTTTTCTTACCCCCCAGAGAGAGCCTCTGTTAACATTTTAGTGTATTTCCTTCTAGTCACTTTTCTACTCTTTTTTTTTCCCCCACAAATTGTGATTGCTCCTCATATTCAATACTAACAACTTATTTTTCCCACTAAACTGATGAAAATATACCATTTCATTAAATATTAATTCTGCAACTTATTAAACGGCTACATGATGTCCTTCTCAATGAATATATTGTAGCTTACCATTTTCTTTTTCTAGCTTCATTGAGTTAGAGTTGACATATAACATGTCTAAGTTAGCAATTTTCAAGGATATAATACAATGTTATTAACTATAATCACCATGTTGTACATTAGATCTCCCAAACCTTTTCATCTTATAATTGAAATTTTCTACCCTTTGGCAACACCTCCCTATTTCCCCCACTCCCAGTGCCTGGTAACTACCATTCTACTCCCTGTTTCTGAGTTTGGTTTTCTAAAGCTGATTCCACATGTAAAGGAATCTACATATAAGTGATATAATATATGTGATATAAGTGATTCCACATACAGTTGCCACATATAAGTGAGATCATGCAGTATTTGTCTTCTGTGTCTGGCTAATTTCACTGACCATAATGTTCTCAGGGTCCATCTTTGTTGTAACAAATGCAGGAGTTTCTTCTCTCTCATGGCTGAATAATACTCCATTATGTATATGTGCATATATATCATATATATGCATATATATATGCCACATCTTTATCCATTCATTGGTTTATCTGCTGACAGACACTTAGGTTGTTTCCATATCTTGGCTATTGTGAATTATACTGCAATGAACGTAAGGATGCAGATATCTCTTTGAAATCCTAATTTTATTTCCTTTGGATATATACCCAGAAGTAGGAATGAGAGATCCTATGGTAGTTCTATTTGTAATTTTTTGAGGAACCTTCATACTGTTTCCATAGTGGCTGTATCAGTTTACATTCACACTAACAGTACACAAAGATTCCCTTTCTCGGCATCCTCACCAACCTTTAATCTCTTGTCTTTCAGATGTTAGCCATTCTGATGGGTATGAGGTGATAGGCAAATAATCTGTTATAATTCTTTTTTATTATAATGTGTCTGCTTTTCTGATTCTATCATTTGGACGGATTTCCAGAATTGGAATTAACTGGTCAAACATTTTAAAATTCTGGAAACATGTTAAATTCCTTTCCAGAATAGTTGTATGAGTCTGCAGTCCTGTTCTTACCACTCCAGTCTCATTCCCTGGCCCCTTTATGGCTTGTTCTAATGATGTGATTTAGTAACAGTGTGGTGGAATCACCAGTAACATTAGCCTCACCATCTTCACCTATAAAATAATATAAGTTTCCAAGGTTGTTGTTTTGATTAAATTTAAAGAATGTCTATGATGCATGTTATAATGATTCAGGATACAATAGAAGCTTAATAAATTTGAGGGTTTTTTCCATAATCTCTTCTGTGCCCATTTCATAGCAAGATAACTGAGAGAGAGCCCAAGCATCTCAGGGCAGACCAGCCATGGGGCTGGGACTGGAGCCCAGGACTTCTCACCATTTGCTCTGAGTTCTTTTTCCCAGTGATGTTGCCTTTTGATCCCTGCACCAAATGATTACTAGAGGTGTGAACTTCCAGTCAGTGAAAGTTGAGATCTCAGACCTCAGTCAAGTCCATTAGACCTAACTCGGTTCTCAACCCAGTGTCTGAGCCCAATGGACATGACCTTCTTAAAGAATCGGATCCAGAAAAATCCTTGAGTAATAATGAAAATCCGATCCATTGCTTGGCAAAAAATGATAATGAAAGCAAGCTGGGCACACTGTGAACTTAATAATTTCTACATGAGCCCCACTGAGGCCTGTTAGGAAACTGTGGAGACTTTTAAATTTGAAGGGAATTAGATTGCCTTTCAGAGATAATAGAACTGTTCATTTCTCTACATTGGGCCAGTCTGGACTTGTCTTTTGTATGGACAGGGCAGCAGAGAATGATCAGGCATAATTGGCTGGCTTCTCACGCTGGGTGACTCTCTGAAGGCTGCCTGGAAAATTGGCTCAGACGTGATTTGGCCTGTTTGGATCAGCTGGTTGTGGCGGAAGAGTCTCCTCTTCCTGTGGTTAACTCCTTTTGCCCTCCTTGTGATGTTCAGCATCTGCCCACCCATTTGTCCCCTTGTCTTGCCCTTTTTGTGCTTAGAGCCCCCTAGGTCCCTGATGGCAGTGGTCCTCCCTGAGGGCTTGTGCAGCCCCTGTGTCTTACAGTGGGAAGGGAACACAGAGTCTGAACAGCCACAGGCTTTGACCAGATACACATTGCTTCGTATTTACCTTCTGCCATTTACTAACTGTTTGGTGTCAGATAAGTTACTGAACCCCTCTGAGGGCCAGTTCCCCAGTAATTAAAATGAGGGTAAACACAGTATCTACATCTGGGTTAATATGGATTAAATAAAATACTAATGCCCCCTGCCTAGAGTGCTCCCTGGAAGCCAGCAGATGTCCAGGTTGTCACAGTTCTGTTAATCCTAGCAATGGTAATAATGAAAGTAATCAAATTAGGTATGATTCTTCATGTCACCAATAAGCCACAGTGTTTTATTTATTTTAGGCTGATTACAGTGATGGAATGATAGTGTGATAACGATGTTAAAGAGAGGAGAAAGGTGAGTTTGGAGTTTGCTTTAAAGGCTTAATTCAGTCACTCATCCAGCTATGTTTCCTAGACTGGTTATGTGGCAGTGGCGAGATGATCAGCTAAATAATGTAGGAAAGGTGGTTTGTGAATTGTGCAGAACTCTGTAAATCTTCAGTGGGAATACATTTCCTTACATTTTACCTATAATCTATCTATCCTTGTGGAGTAATCTATTAGTTGCAAGATACACGTTCAGATTACTGCAAACCATATGCTCTTTTATTACAGATGTGTACACACACACACACACACGCACGCACGCACACACATGCCAGCCACAGCACACACAAGATTATATCCAAGCCTCACACCAACCCTGTGGAACAAGAAGGTCAGCTGTCATGATTCTGTCTTGCCAATGAGGAATTGAGACTTAAAAAAATTAAGTAACTATTTAGGGCTACTTAGCTGAGGATGGCCCTATCACTCTATCCCAGATGCGCAGCATCCAAGTCCTGCCTTCTTTCCCCTCTGCCAGTTGTCCAATGTGCGATACATACCTCACTGGCAGTCGAAGATTTACGTGGTACCCAGACATAGCATTAACGAATGCTGCATACCATACCACGTTGTTCCCTTTGAAGTTCTTTTCCAGTCTCTCTGATGATGTCAAGGAGAACAGCAGTTTAGGAGGCTCAACACCTCTCCAACATTTGCTAATCCCTTTCTCTGACAAAGAAGGAATAAGCTCTTTCTCAAACCATTCCGCAGGCAATGCTGTTGAGGTAGAATTTTAATACCAATGTGTCCTATTTTATTTAAGTTCCTTTTTCTTTTTTCTTTTTTAAAAATACAAGCATTTCTGGCTTTTTGGTGTTTGGGTTTGTTTTTTAAAATAGATTCGTTTGGGTGTTTTAAAACCCCAATTTAAAGAAAAATGCAACTAAATAAGTACGTAGTTCATGGCAATGGCAAAAAACAAAAAAAAACAAAAACTGAGAGAAAGAGGCCTAGGACTCAGTACTGTGTGGGACGCCATGGAATGACCACCTCTGGACTTCATTCCCTGCCCAGTGACCTCAGGACTACCCATCACCTTCAGTCTGTCCTGCCTTAGGATCTCTGAGCTTTAACGCTGGCAGCTGAGGAGCTACCTACGTCAGCCTCACAATAGATGGCGACTGTGTTCCAGGTGGTTTGTATGGGGGTCATTGTTGTGCATCAGAGGCAGGGTGCCCCTTGGTGTCCACCCTGGTCTCTAAGCATTTACTTGGCCTCAGCCAGAAGCCAATCTGTCAGTCCTTACAAAGACCTGTGGATTCTCTGGAATCCACAATCTGGGTAACTGCCCTTGACCTAACAGAGTTGGAATCAAGAATAAACAGGACCAGGAGACACCTGAGTGGCTCAGTCACTTACGAGTCTGACTTCAGTTCAGGTCATGATCTCACAATTCTTGAGTTCCAGCCCTGCATGGGGCTGTGTGCTGACGACAGCTAGCTCAGAGCCTTGAGCCTGTTTCAGATTCTAGGTTTCCCTCTCTGTCTTTTCTCCACTCATGCTTTGTCTCTCTCTCTCTCTCTCTCTCTCTCTCTCAAAAATAAATAAACATTAAAAAAAAAAAGAATAAAAAAGACCAGAAAGACATGGATCAATGTCAATTCGAGTATATGTGACAATTACTGAAAAGAATAGAGAATAAAACAAAATTAACCTATGTTCTTAAGACCCTGCTAGACCTTTTCCTGTTCATATGTAAATACATAGTTCTTATTAATTTGGATCATAGTTTACTTGGCTCAGAGTCTTTGTGTTTTCATCTTTTATAGACCTTTTCCAAGCTGACTAAAATAATATTTTAAAATGTTATTTATGAGTAGAGTACAAAATTATACATCATAGATCCCTACCATATTTATTTAACCATTCCATTATTTTTGTACATTTAGGTTGTTTACAATATTTTTCCACTTAAAAATAACACTGCCATGGGCAACTTTGTTTGAAATACCTTTCCTATACAAACATAGAAGTCAAGATTTCACGTTTATGGTTTAGTTCATAAACAGCAAAAAAACAGATGTGTTCTATTTTCAGTGACAGATTGAGATTGTGTTGTCAGATGTTTTTGCCGGTATGATCTGTGATTGCCCAATTTTCGAGCATATGGTGGGGATCCAGATAGACAGGATAGTAGGAACCAGACTGCCTCCCACACCCGTCCACAACCTGTGATAGAGCCTCCATCCCTGTAATGAATCCTCTCCGTCACTATAGTGACTGTCATCTAAGGGTTTCCAGTTGTAGGCAAGGTATGATTTGACAACTCATCAGAACAATACAGAAGTTGCTTTAAAGCCGTAAAAGAATTTTGCAGGTTGCAGGTGCATCAACCAGTAAATAAGCACTGGTCAAATGGATGCTCTGTGGAGGGTGGCCATGACAGCATCCATATGTAGTCCCCAGGAGCAGCAAGGCCTGTAGGACCACACCTGTGGTCCAGGTCCTGTAGGTGGCAGAGGTGTCTGCCAGGCACACTGGGAGAGAAAAAGACATGGTGTATCATTCACTTTGGAGCTAAAGTAGGGAGTTAGCTCTGTTCTTGGTGCTCTTTCTCCAGTCAGTTTGGCAGCTACTAGCCTTGATAGTGATGGAGGCATATTTGGGTCTCTTTTCTTGGTTATCCCTCCATGAGCAGTGCATTCACACTGGTGTTTCCCCTTCACACTTTTTACCCCTCCCTCCTATCTGCTGATGGTCAGGAAGCTCAGGAGGCAGATTTCAGCACTGGACAGGGCCTTCCATATATAATCCTTGGGCTCCCAGGGACTGGAACACAAAGTCCTAGCCTTGCTGAGTAGAGAAGTAAACATCTTTCCTGCCACAGAGGTCAGTAGCCCCTTCCTATGATGGAGCCATTCTGCTGGAAGGAGAAAAAGGAGCTTCCCAGATTCTCTGCTGCCCATGCATTTGAGGTCTTTGTCCTGGATTTTCTTTCTTGTTAATTGTCCTCTTTCTTTGCCCACCCCAGACTTTCTCTCAGCGTCCCTAAAGCTGTCTGTCTGTATATCACCTGTCACTGGGCCTTTTGTTGTTGCTGTTTTCACTTCTCTCATGCTGAAGGTCGTGTGTATTTTTCCTGCATGGCCACTCAGTTTCCTGCATGGCCCATCTCCTCTGAAAAATTGTAAGGATCACCTCTTCTCCATTATGTTCCATGCTTAATCCTGGAGTCTCAGGCGTCTCCATGGGAGCCTAGTTGCTCGGGGCTCTTCGGCAGCAGCTGAGTCCCCGGTGAGTGCCGTCACCCAACCTCCTCTGTGCTCAGTGGTCAGAGGCAGGTGCTGAGGGGACACCCCCTCAGGATGGCAGGAGGAGGGATTAGGAGCCAAAGTACAAAGGAAGGAGCACAGAAGCAAGGGTTGGCCAGTCAAGGAAAAAGAAGAGTATGGGAGTCCCAGATAAATGCTCACAGCAAGTGTCCCTGCTCATTAGTTCAAACTAATGTTTAAGCGGAAACTAGTGATTACTTGTGGGTCATTTTCCATCAGTTAGGCTGAAAAGTAAGGGACATTCAGGGATTCAAGCCATGCTGGTTTCCCCAGGACTGAGGGCTTCCTGGGACATGGGACTTTCAATGCTAGAACTAAGAAGGTCCTGGAGTGATTTGGTTATCCCAACAGGAATGATGTAGAGTTCTAGGATAGAACACTTGAGTACTGGCACTAGGTTGCTTGAGAAAAGCCCTTGAAGGTAAGAATTTCAAGTCTTCTGTGATTCAGAGCTAATGGCAGTATTATACTAAAACAGGATGGAAAGTAGACAATGAAATCAATAATAATAGCAGGACTAGTGCCAGCCCATATGGTAGCTGTGAAAATGAGAAACAGGTGCCCTTTCTTACATATGAACACTGTTCCACACTAGAGCACGTGACTTGGAAAATGGAGAATGGGATGGATTTCAGCCCCTCCTTGTCCCCTTTGTCATACATCCTTGTACAAAAAACAACTTGCACACAAAAACACTGACAATTAACTGACATTTATCAAGCACTAACTATATACCAGGCACTGTACTAGGTAATTTACACATACTATATCATTTAATTTTTACAACAGTTCTCTGAAGTAAGCATTGCCATTGTTTCTTTTTTTACAGAAGGAGGGACTGACTAAACCAGCTTCTGTAATTTGCTCAGAACATAGTAGTGATGGTAAAATTATAATTTTAACCAGATGTCGCAGTTAAGGTATTGCTGTGCAACAATGACCCCAAAACTTAGGAGCATTAAAAAGCAGCCATTAATTCTTTCTCAAAAAAGACGGTCCTAAGTTTTGGGGTGGTTGTTGGACAGCTCTGCTAATGTGAGCCAGGCTCAGCTGGTCCTTGCTGGGCTTGTCCAGGTACCTGTGGGCAGCTGATGGGTAGGCTATAGGCTGACTTGTCTAGAGTGGCCTTGGCTGAGATGACATTGTTCTCCCCCATGTACTCTTCCAGCATGCTGGCTCAAGCATGGTGGCAGGCAAGCCTGAGTGTATAGAGCATAAAGAGCACAGAGATGTGCAAGCACTTGGGCAAGCTACTTGGAACAAGTTTGTCACTGTCCCACTGACTAAACAAATCACATGGCCATAGCACACAGTCAGCCTAGTAGCAGACTACCAAGGGCAAAGAGGGGTGACAAGTTAGGGTCATCAATGTGTCATTTTATCACAGCCTGCCCTTAGCCTGAAACTATTCACACCCTTCCTCATACAAAATATGCTCACTTTATTTTAGGATCCCCAAAAGTTGCATCCTTTAACGGCATTTAGCTTGAAGCCCAAGATTTTTGTGATCTTCCTCAGGTCTGGATGCAGATCTCTTTTTTTTTTTTTTTTTTTTTTACAAATAGTTTATTGTCAAATTAGTTTCCACATAACACCCAGTGCTCATCCCCACAAGTGCCCTCCTCCATGCCCATCCCTCCTCCCCCCCACATCCATCAGTCCTCAGTTTTTGTCAGCATTCAAGAGTCTTTCATGGTTTGCCTCTCTCCCTTTCCCCCACCATTTCCCCCCTTCTTCTCCCGGTTGGTCCTCTGTTAAGTTCCTCCTAGTCCTCCTATACGTGCACACATATGATATTTGTCCTTCTCTGCCTGACTTATTTCGCTCAGCATAACACCCTCAAGGTCCATCCATGTAGCTACCCATGGCCAGATTTCATTCTTTCTCATTGCCATGTAGTATTCCATGGTATAGATAAACCACATCTTCTTGATCCATTCATCAGTTGATGGACACTTAGGCACTTTCCATGTTTTAGCTATTGTGGAGAGTGCTGCTATGAACATTGGGGTACATATGCTCCTATGCCTCAGCATTTCTGTATCCCTTGGGTAAATTCCTAGAAGTGCTATTGCTGGGTCATAGGGGAGTTCTATTGTTAGTTTCCTGAGGAACCTCCACACTGTTTTCCAGAGGGGCTGTACCAGTTTACATTCCCACCAACAGTGTAGGAGGGTTCCCGTTTCTCCACTGGATGCAGATCTCTTGCTCCAGAGACCTGTTAGCTAAAAGGATAAGTTATCTTCCCTGCCCCACCCCCACTCTGCAGGGAAGGAAAGCTCAACAACTTCCCATTCAAAGAGAAGAAGAATGGGAAGCCCACAGCAATCACTGGGCTGACCTCTAACAATCCTGATATCCTTCTGGAAGAATGTTACCAGATCCCTCCATTTTGAGGGTGATTCTGTTTCCTGGGAGTGGTTTCCAGACCACTGTTCTACTTGGCTCCTTGTTAACCACCGTTCCCTATCCCCACCATTTGGTTCTGCTCCATCCCAAGCTAGTGGACTCAGCAGGAGTGGGCCCAAGGTCCTGGCCTCAGTCCTTGGGGACACTTCTAGCTCCATTCATCTCCCCATTTATTTATTTATTTATCCTTGCCTCAGTCCTTGGGGACACTTCTAGCTCCATTCATCTCCCCATTTATTTATTTATTTATTATGAAACAATTTAAAGGATATAGACATCAAAGCTCCAACCCCTAACACATCCTGGGGTGTGACTCTGAATCTATAGCCTTATTGGCAAATGTGATGCAAACATGTTTATGGTGCTTTCTCACTCACTGCCCCTCTTGGCCCAATTTTGGACCACATGACCCAGACCCCCTCCCTGACTCTGATTGGAACTGAAGTGAGCACAGGGCTCAGGCCAAGCCAATGAATAAACTAGTTACAGCCTGTGATTGCTACCTGGATAGAAAAGGTCACACAGGCCACTTGGCTTCCTGTTTGAGTGCTGAGGGACCATGTGGGAGAGTGGGGATTATGAATGAAGCTTCCGTGATACATGATTTGGTCAGCAGACTGAGGCAAGCCCTTGGTCAGCCAACTGAGGTGAGGCGGCTGGTCATAGGAAGAAACAGATGTGCTTGGAGGGAAGAGTGTAAGTGGTTCCTCTTGGAACCATGGCCTCCATTCCCAAGTGCTCCTGGTGTCCGGGTGATCTTGGATTTCCAAGAAATTATTCTCATTGCTGCACTTGTATCTGCACTCTCTGCTGAGATGACTCTGTCTCTGTCCCTGGAAAGCCAAGAGGCCAAATGAAAACCACCTGCTAATATGGTTTTCTGCATTGTATGAGCTAGGGGAGAAAAATGAGCCCAGGAATGTTCAGGTAAGTGGGCAGCACAGAGAAGAATGAGCAGGGAATTTGAAAACATTGAAGAAATCCTCGTAAAAAGTCATAACTGGAGATCATCACAGTGAAATCAGTGATGATTGAAAACCAGCTCCAACTGTCAGTAATCGGACTGTTTAATAGCCAAGCTTAGACAAGTTAATACTGACTCAAATCCCTTCTCCAGAAGCCATTTCCACAGCTTACAACAATGGCCATATTGAATAGGCCTGGAATCAGAGCCCATCACAAATATTAATTATGAACATGAATTCGTAAGGTCAATGGTTTTACTTTAATAGGAATTTGGGGCCTATGAATGCAAGTCCTAAATGTCTTAGACTTGTTAGAGATTCCAAAGCAAAGAATAGGAGTAGAGCAGGCATTTATAGTTTGTTCTGCTTGGCGTTGTGTCCAGAGTGAGATCACTGAATACCTTGGCGTGAATTCAGAACTCGATTTTATTATCTTGTAGCTGCCTGTAATCACAGATGAGGCATCAAAGGCCAGCTGTCCCCCATGAACCTTGACAGTCTATATAAACTAATTACTTTTTTATGAGCCATCCTTTCAGAGGTTTGGCGAGAGGGCCCATTAAGCCAAGTTCAATATGATCTACAAACTTTAAAAATTATTATTATTTATCTAAGTTCCAGCTGAGTGCCATGGTAAATGACATCCTTTGTAATGGTTGGCTTGGATGGCCATGGACTTCATTAAAATACAATACTCTGTGTTGTTTTCTTGTTCTTTCTTTCCTTCTTCTTTTTTTTTTTTTTTTTTTAGTGAAAAGGTAAATCCCAGTGTGGCAAGAGTTCATTCTGTACATTAACGATACTAATAGCAAATTTTGAAGGGCAAGGAAAAAACTCCACAGATTTGAAAAGTGAGGGCACGTGAGCAAAAGCCCTTCTCCTGGCTCTGCCAGGCTGTGGATTGCAAGGGTAGAGCTTTATGCTCTTTGTCCCTAAGTCCACTGAGCAAAGAGCACTCCTTGACCCTTTCTCTTTATGTGTGCCTCTCTCTCAGAGTCCCTAAAGAGGTGGGATAACAGATGTGACACTCAAGGAGGCCTGCCCCGAGACCACCCACCTTGGCGCTGTACCCAGTTGTCTGTCACGTTAGCATTGAGGCCCTCTGTGCCACTCTGCCTCACAGGCGGTGGGCTGGCCATACCATTTGGGGTGCTTTCTATCTCAGCCTCTGCCCCTGGGCGCTCCATCCCTGCCAACCTCCAGATGCTTACTGCTCTGATGCTCTCCTTCCATGTCCACTGTGATAATGATGGGCTCCCATCATGGGTCTGCCCACATGGCGGTTGACGGGATCACCTCCCTTCCAGCCCAGGAGAAAATGGCCTTTTTCCTCTTCTGGCCAACTCTTGTTCAGGGCTTCCCACAGAAATGCTGTGTGGACTCCCGATGCTACAAATACTTTCTGTTTTACCATAATCTTCTTCCTTTCCAGAGATGGATGCGTACTCCCAGGGTATATAAGGGATGGGCTCACGTACCAGACTGAGCTAGATATGCCACAGGTAGTATTCCACTCAGGTGACCCAGGCTGACTGCCCTTGTCTGTCTGAGTTCCTTCTTTTGTAGCGCTTTACTTTCCTCTCACAAGCAAAGACATTCCTGCCAGCTCTGTGGTTACATGGGCTCTCTCTACTCACCTCTCCTCCCTACACTCAGTCTATCAGACATCGCTCTAAATGAGTCTGAAACTGATTTACAGAGAGGGGCCTGAGCCAAATGCAAGCCAGGGTGAATAGCCAGATAGCCGGGGAGTGGCAAGAGGGGCTATGTAATTCCACATGTCCCTGATCAGGATCACGTCCACTCCACCAGGACTCTCCACTGACAACATGTGAAGTAGACTCTTCTCTCCTCAGTGGCATCCTCATGCTTCCCATGATGAGTTCTCTCCTTGGCCATGGAACTCGCCACACTGGGCTTCGACTGAAAAGCAGAGTCTGAATCCATTTTGGGTCCCTAGCACCTCGCACTGAATAGGTGTTCAATTAAAGTTAGTGCAATGAATGAATGACAGATTGATATTATATTATGTGCTTAGGCTAACTAACCTATCACCTTCTCTTATTGCTTTTGACATTTTGGCTCCTGGTCTTAGCTGAGTTTTGCTGCACTTTTAATCAATCTATTGAATTGTCTCTTCCTCTTACCAGAGTGAGTTTGTTTATACTGATGTCTTGGCATACAACCTAGCTTAGAGGCTTTTAGTAAATATTTGCTAATTTGAGTTGAAGAGATTGACTGGGCTTCCAACGTACTGCTAACAGCATGGGGGTAGGGATGGAGGACACTGGTATTCAGGGAAGTCTCATCATGGTGCCCACACTGCACACTGCAGGGGCTGAAACTGACTCCTGGTGTCCCTCTGATGTGGGAGAAAAGCCACCCCAGCTAGTGTGTTTCCCAGATCACTACTCCCACACTCAATGTAGCTGGTGAAGGAAGAGGCCTGGTTTAGGAAGATCGGGACTAGAGGGGACCGTGGCAGTCCAGAGCAATTCCTTATAGTAGTGGTAGGTTGCCTCACCTAAGGGAAGAGGCATCTATTAGTCAGTGCTGGCTAGTTTATTTTAAGAAGGTTTGTGTTTGGGGGGTGCCTGGGTGGCTCAGTTAAGCCTCTGGCTTCGGCCTGTCATAATCTCATAATTTGTGGGTTTGAGCCCCATGTCAGGCTCTGTGCTGACAGCTCAAAACCTGGAGTTTGCTTCAGATTCTGTGTCTCCCTTTCTCTGTTCTTCCCCAGGTTGTGCTTGGTGTCTGTTTCTCTCTCTCTCAAAAAAAAAAAAAATAATAATAATTAAAAATAATTTTAAAAACACTTGATTATATAAAAACCACATTATATTCAATTCATGGTGATTTACATGCATTGTAAGAAATAACATGGAGAGACACTGTGTACTCTTTATACAATCTCCCCCAGTGATAACACCATGGAAAGCCATTGTACAACATCACAACCATGATATTGACATTGATAGTTAAGATACAGAATGTTTTCATCAGCACAAGGATCCTTTAAGTTACCCTTTAATAGCTATACCTACTTTCTTCCCACCCACTCCCTCCTTAACTTCCTGGCAACCATTAATCTGTTCCCCTTTAAATAATTTTGTCATTTCCAGTATGTAATATAAATGGAATCATCCAGTAAGCAACCTTCTAGAATTAGCACTTTTTTCACCCAGCATTGTTCTATGGAAATTCATCCAAGTTGCTGCCTGTATCAATCGTCTATCTGTTTTATTGCTGAGCGGTGTTCCATAGTATAAATATACCACCGTTTGTTTATTCATCCACTGAAGGATGTCTGGGTTGTTTCCAGTTTTTAGTTATTATGAACAAAGCTGCTGTAATTATTTGTATACAAGTTTTTTGTGAATGTAAGTATTCACTTCCCTGGGAAAAATGTCAAGGAATAAAATTGTAAGGTAGGATGCTGGTTGCAATGTTTTGTTTTTCAAGAAACTGATAAGTTGTTTTCCAGAGTGGCTCTACTGTTTTACTATCCCATCAGCAATATCTGAGTGACTGAGTTTCTCTGCATCCTCACCAGCATTTGATGCTATCCCTATTATTTTATTATAGTCACTCAGTTAAGTATATAGCATTATCTCATTGTGGTTCCAATGTGCATTTCTCTAGTAGCTAATGATCTTAGATACCTTTTTTATATGTTTATGCGCCATGTGTGCATCATATCCCACAAACTGTCTCTTTATATCTTTTGCCCACTTTATAATTGGATTGTTTGTGTTTTTACTGTTGAGTTTTGGGAGCTCTTTACGTATCCTAAATACTAGTTCTTTGTCAGATACCTGGTTTGTAAATCTTTTCTCCCATTGTGTATCTTGCTTTTCATCCTCTTAGCATGATATTTCTCAAGGCAAAAGTTTAAAATTTTGGTGAATTCAGTTTATCTTTCTTCGGATTGATTTTTTGGTGTACAGTTTCAGAACTTTTTGCCTTGCCTTAGATTTTAAAGATTCTCTCTAATGCGTTTTTCGAAAAGTTTTATAGTTTTGCATTTTATATTTAAGTGCATAATCCATTTTGAGTTAATTTTTGTGTAAGATTATATTAGGTTGAGGTTTCTTTCTTTTTCCTTCTTCTTCCTCTTGTATTTTTGTTGTCGATGTTGTTCTATGTGTGTGTGTGTGTTTTGTTTTTTGTTATTTTGTTTTTTTGCCAGTGAATATTCAGTTCCATACCATTTGTTGAAAAGTGTATTTTTCCTCCATTGCAATGTACTTTCCTCTTAGGATTGCCTTTGCTGCATCCCAAAGAATTTGGGCTGCTGCATTTTCATTTTTATTTGTTTCTATGTGTTTTTTTAAATTTCTTTTTAAATTTCCTGGTTAACCCATTCATTCCTTAGTAGGATGTTCTTTAATCTCCATGTATTTGAAGGCTTTCCAAATTTTTTCTCGTGGTTGATTTCAAGTTTCATAGCATTGTGATCTGAAAATATGCATGGTATCGTCTAGATCTTTTTGTACCTGTTGAGTTGACATACAAATTCAAGAAGCATATCTTTCCTCGATTGAATTGCTCTTGCACCTTTGCCAAGAAAAGACAGTTGGGCATAGTTATGTGTGTCTATTCCTGGGTTCTTTTTATTGTTCCATTAATCTATATGTCTACTGCTGCATCAGAAATACACAGTCTGGATTATTGCAAATATTTAAGTCTTAACAGTTGGATAAATGAACGGCTCCTAATTTATTTTTCTTTTTCAAAATTGTGTAAACCGTTCTAGTTTCATTTCTTTAATGTTTCCTATAAATTTTAGAATAATCTTGTCTATATCTACAAAAAAAGTCCTCCTGAGATTTCAGTAGGAATTGAGTTAAACTTATTTATCAATTTGGAGAGAATTGACATTTTTACCGTGTTGAGTCTTCCAATCTGTGAACATGCTATCTCTTTTCATTTGTTTCAATTTTCTTTTATTTCCTTCATCAGTGTTGTTTAGTTATAGCATAAAAATCCTGCATGTGCATTGTTAGATTTAGACCCAAACATTTCATTTTTGGTGGCTATAAGTGGTATTGTATTTTTAATTTTGTTATTCATGTGTTCATTGCGGGTACAGAGACATATAGTTGCTCTTCGATGTTTATGTTTTTATGTTTGTATCCTCCAACCTTGCTGGACTCTTACCTAGACAATCATGTAGTCTGCAATTAGAAACAGTTTTATTTCCTTGTATTGTCTTACTGCACTGAATAGAAATGAGAGAAGATTTTCTTGCCTTGTTCCAGATTTAGGGAAGAGGATTCAGCCTTTCACCAGTAAGCATATTGTAACCTATACAGTTTTAGCAAGTTGAGATAGTTTTCTGTTTCTTTTTTTTAAAAATAGTTTATTGTCAAGTTGGTTTCCATATAACACCCAGTGCTCATCCCCGCAAGTGCCCTCCTCCATGCCCATCACCCCCCTTCCCCTCTCCCCCATACCTATCAGTCCTCAGTTTTCTGTTTCAAAGTTTCTGAGAGGTTTTTTGGTTTTTTTTTTTAAATCAAGAATGGGTGTTAAAAAAAAAAAGAGTAGGAATTTATTTTTTTAATTCTTTTTTTTCCAGTATCAATTTATATGAATATATAATTTTTCTTCTTTAGTTTGTTTATATGGTGATTGGTTGGTTTTCATATATTGAACCAACCTTGCATCCATAAAACCTGTTTAGTCATAGAGTATAATTTTATTTATAGGTTGCTGCATTTTATTTGCTAATAATTTATTCAGGATTTTTTCATTCGTATTAATGACGGGTATTAGTCTGTCATTATCTTTGTATTGTCATTATCTGGTTTTGTATCAGGGTGATACTAGCTTCATAAAATGAATTGAGAAATATTTCCTCTTTTTCTGTTTTCTCAAAGAGAATTTGTAGTATTACTGCCAACTTTATTTTATAAACATTTGGTAGAATCATCCAGTGAAAACTTTTTGTGTGAGTTTTAAAATTATAAGTAAAATTTCCTTAATAGCTATAAGACAATTCAAATTATCTGTTTCATATTGGGTTAAATAAGGGTAGGTTGTGTGGTTGTGTTTTTCAAGGAATTGGTCCATTGCATACTAATTGACAGATGTATGTATGTAGAATTGTTTTAAGTATTCTATTACCATCCTTTCAATGTCTGTGTGGGTCTGTAATAACATACACCAGTTCAGTCACAATACTGGTAGTTTATGTCTTCTCTCTTTTTTCTTTTGGCAGGCTTGGAAAAGGTCTGTTAATTTTATTGATCTCCTTCAAGAACAGACTCATTTAATTGATTTTTCTCACTATAGAAAATAGAAAAACTTCTATTTCTTTTTTATTGCTTTTTGTTCCTATTTTTTATAATTTATTTCATTCCACTTGTTTGGCTTTGTTATTCTTTAGCTAGGCTTTTGATGTAGGAACTTAGATACTGATTTAAGATGCTTTCTCTTTTCTAATATATGCACCTAATACTATTATCTCCTTCTCAGCACTTCTTAGCTGTGCCCTACAAATTTTAATGTGTTGTATTTTTATTTAGTTCACTGTATTAGCATTATTATCACTGAGACTTCCTCTTGGAGCCAGGGTTATTTAGAACTGTATTGCTAAGCTTCCAGATGTTTGGAGACTAGTCTGTTCTCTTTCTGCTGTTTTCTATTTTGGTTCCTTTGTGGTCAGAAAGCATATTTTGTATGATTTCAGTTCTTTTGTTTTGAGGCTTCTTTTATGACCCAGGATCTATCTCAGTCAGTATATATTCTGTGAGCATTTGAAAATAATGTATATGTAATATACAATAATAATTGGGTGAAGTGTTTTAAAGAAGTCAGTTATCCTGTTAGTGGATAGTGTTAATTTTTTCCATATCCTAACTGCTTTTCTGTCTAGTTCTATCAATTGTTGAAGGAAGCCTGTTGAAGTATTCAACTATAATTATTAACTTTTCTATTTTTCCTTTCAGCTGTCTTAATTTTTGCTCCACATATTTCGCACCTCTCTTGTCAAGTGCATACACATTTAGGATGCTATGTCTTCTTGGTGGGTTGACCTTTTAATTATTATATAATGTCAGTCTCTATCTCCAGTAATGTTTGTTTGGGTCTTAGGTTTATTTTATCTGATATTAATATAGCCACTCTGCTTTCCTTTAATTAATTCTTACATAATATATCTTTTTCCATTCTTTTATTTCCAATCTACCTCTATCATTATATTTGAAATTAGTTTCTTATAGACAGTATATTGGATTTAAAACTTTACCAATATCTGTCTTTCAATTGGTGTATTTAGATCATTTACATTTATTGTAATTATTAATATGTTAGGGTTTAAGTCTACCATTTATTTATTGTTTTTTTATGTTTTCTCTGTATTTTTAAAACAATTTCTGTTGCTGTTGTGGTCTCTCCTTTTTTTTTTTTTAATGTTTTATTTATTTCTGAGAGGGAGAGACAGCATGAGCAGGGGAGGGTCAGAGAGAGAGGGAGATACAGAATCCAAAACAGGCTCCAGGCTCTGAGCTAACTGTCAGCACAGAGCTTGACACGGGGCTTGAACCCACGAACCGTGAGATCCTGACCTGAGCTGAAATCAGACGCTTAACCGACTGAGCCACCGAGGCGCCCCTGTGGTCTCTCCTTTTAAAATATCTGGTGTTTTTTTCCCTCCTCCTTTGGTCAGAAATCATTTTTTATTTACCTGTAGCATTTTCAATATATCTTTTTGTATAGCTTTTTTAGGGGTTGTTCTGACTAGTATACGCACATAACTTATCAGAGTCTACTGCTATCACTGTTTTGTCAATTCAAATGATGCATAAAAGCCTTACCTCTTTTTATGTCCATTTAGCCTCCTTGTGTGTAATTATATTAAATATTTCTTTCATATACAGTTAGAGCCATATCAGGCTCTGTTATAACTTTTGCTTCAACTGTCAAACATAATTTAAAAAACTCAAGAGGAGAAGGAAGGACTAGTGTATCTATCCATACTTTTGCTTATGATATTCTTTCTTTTTTCCTGGTGTTCTAAGGTTCCCTTTTTTACAGGTTTTTTTTCAAAAACTTCTTTTAACCATTCTTAGAGAATAGGTCTTCAGGTAGCAAATTTTCTTAACTCTTCCTTCATCTGAGATTATCTTGCCTTCTCCTTCACTCCAGAAGCGTATTTTTTTTCTGGATATATGATTCTGGGTTGACAGTTCTTTTCTTAAAAAGAATTCCTTTTGACTTCCTTGGTTTCCGGTTAGAAGTCTACTGTCACTCCAACTGCTTTTCTCTTATAGGTGAGGTCTTGTTCTGGCTGCTTTCAATTTTTTTTCTCTATGTCTTTTATTTTCAGAAGTTTAACTATGTTACCTTGCCATGGACTTCTTTAACTTTGTCCTGTTTGATATTCACTGGACTTCTTGAATCTATTGGTTTGTGTCTCTTGTCAAAAAGGGGAGTTTTCAGCCATTATTTCTTTGAGTTTTTTGGGTTTTTTTTCCAGCACTGCTCTTTTTTTCCTTCTCCTTCTAGGACTCCAATGATGTGAATGTTAATCTTTCAATCTTTTGTTACAGTCCTACAGGTCCCAGAAGCTCTATTCTTTTTTCTTTCTTTTTATTTTAAGTCTGTTTTCTCTTTCTTGCTCAGACTGGATATGTCTATTTCTCTGTTTTCTAGTGCACTCATTCTTTCCTCCATTTTGCTGATGAACCCATCCATCCAGTGACCTTTTAATTTAATGTATTGTGTTTTTCCATTCTGAAGTTTCCATTTGGTTCTTCTTTATATCTATGTTTCTTTGCTGAGGTGTTTTAATTCCTTACTAGGCTTTATATTTTATTTTGAATCAAGCATATTAGTAATCAACCATTCAAGCATTTTTATCTTGACTACTTTAAAATCTTTGTCACATTATTCTCATATATCTGTTATCCCATCATTGTCCTCTGTTGATTGTCTGTCATTTAGTTTAAAATCTTCCTGGTTTTTGGTATAATGAGTGATTTTCTATTGAAACTTGCAAAATTTTATATTATTCTTGGAGACTCTGGATCTTATTTAAACCTTCCGTGTAACTGGCTTTTCTGACACTGCTCCAACAGGAAATGGGGCAGTACCACCCCCTACTGCCAACCAGAGGTAGAAGTCCAAGTTCTGCACATGGCTTTTAATGACACCTGACTGGGGTACCTCCTCATTACTGCTGGTTGGGGCATGGAAATTCCAGCTTCCCACATGGTCTACAGTGACACTGCAGTGGAGATGGTCTCATTACAGCTGGACAATGATGAAAGTCCTGACTCTCACCTAAGCCTCTTTTGACACCGCCCTAGTGGGGAGGGGTAGAGGTTCCTCATTACTGTCAGGTGAGGGTGGACATCCAGGCTCCGCACATGGTCTTCACTGACACTGTAGGAGGATCCTTGTAATAGGCTACTGGGGATGAAAGCACCAACTCCTTGCTTGATCTTCCCTGATACCACTTTGGCCAAGGTTTTGGGGTATGCCTCATTACAGCCTCATGAGAGTGGAGGTTAGGATCCCAACTCAGCCTTTTGTGGCATAGGTAGAGGTGAGGCCACATTTTTTTTTTTTAATGTTATGCTTGTCTGAATAGAATGGGAATTATCTGAAAGTTATGTCTTGCTAGGCTGCTCCTTTCCTGGTCCTTTGGCTAGAGAGAGCAGTCTTTTGCTTGGAGTTTTGTTGGGTTTCTTTGCTGTGCCTGTCAGCATTTCTAAGTTGCAGGATTTTTCAGGTCCAAGTTTGGGATTTATGAGGCAAAAAGAAACCTAAGATTCACCACCATGTCATTTTTCAGATCCTGAGCTCCCATACCAGTCTACCTTCTCTCAAACTTACAGAGTCTGCCTATGTTTATTTTGTGTTATCTTGTCCAGGGCTTTTAGTTGTACTTAGAAGAATAGGCAAAAGTCTAATTTATTTTCGTCTATAAACATAAGCCTAGGCTATCAAGCTCTTGTCAAAAGAAGTCAGAAATCTAGAACTTTTTATGTGTGAAACTCCCCATTTTTTTAAATAAACAACTTAGATTTTAGTTTTATCTATAAAGCACTGTACATACAGGAATTCTACAGATTAAATAACCCTGCTGGCTAAGTTTATCCTCACACCACTTGCTTGTGATCTCTGGCTCAAACTACCCAGATAATGAGAGATGCAGGGCTACCGGTTTGGTACACTTGGCAGTTTGCACACTGCCAAAGAAGGGTGGTTGCCCTACCACACATTTATTCTTCCATCAATCCATTCATAAGAAATTATCACATGTTTACTGTGTGTGAACTAAGTGGTGAATGAGACAGACAGGTACTTCTCACCATGGGGCTTACATGAACAAAGTACACTAGAGTGGGGATTGTGATGGAGTAATTTTCAGAAATAGACGTGACTTTATGGGCAGCTTCTGAGGTAGAATTTCTTTCTCCTGGTTAGTCATAGTGGATTTCCTCAGGAATCCAAAGTCATCTTTCTAGTTATTTAAGAAAATGGCCTGGGGAAAGCCACATTGGCTCCAATGACAGCTGGAAGAGAGAAAACAAGTGCCTCTTTACCTACATCCTTTCCTGGAAGCCGGATATGGCCAGAGACAGCAGAGCTCTCCCAAACCTCATAGTGGAGGAAAGGTAACGGAGAAAATCCAGAGTTACTCTAATGAAAGTCAAGGAAACAGGAGGGCTGACATCTGGATGTAGGGTTGGAACATGCTTTATCATTGTGTGGAAAGGTCCTGGAGATGGAGGTGAAGGTCAGAGGTTTCACTCAGCATGTTTCTTGCCTGGTCAGACTAGGAACTGGCACGGAATAGGTACTGCTTGCTATTTCCAAGAGAGAGAGAGGACAGGGATGCACCCAAGAAGTCACCAGTACAAATTCCTTTGAAAATTTTTTGGTCATCAGGGTATGGGATGATCACTCTTGGCTATGAAGATACATATGTGTCTTCAAGTACCCTGGGCTCCTAACCAGCATAAACACCCACAGTGGAGTAGAAACAGAAAGAGGCAGCCTGGACAGCAAAAGCTATCCCACTCTCACGTGTTGTACGGTCTTAGGCTTTTGCACACACACATTTTATGGTGAAGT
This sequence comes from Hyaena hyaena, assembly GCF_003009895.1. Classification (NCBI taxonomy): domain Eukaryota; kingdom Metazoa; phylum Chordata; class Mammalia; order Carnivora; family Hyaenidae; genus Hyaena; species Hyaena hyaena. Next base: position 286,339 of record NW_024080944.1, read on the forward strand.
GAAGTTTGGAAACCCCAGAATTGAACTTTCTGTTGAGATTCCTATCTGATCATTTCTATGATCACAACCGCAGTATGGTTACTTTGTTATGAAAAAAATTAGTTCTCTCCTGTTACACTCAGGCCTTTTCCATCTCAGAACCTTGAAATCTTCAGAGGTCTTTGGCAATTCCACATTTTTTATGAGTTTAGGCAATAAAAAGAAGTTGACTTTACTCAGCCAGGAAAAGGATGATAAATACTAATTGAATTTTATTTTGCAGAATCCTGCAGCTGAAGATAAGGGAGCTTAAAGACATGACAAAAACAAACAAATAGCACATAGTTTGTTTTCGTTTACAGCAAATACAGCCCTGCCTGACTTGCAAACGCTCCCCCTTTCCTCCAAATGTGAGAAGGTCACAGTCTGAGCTCACTACTGCCAAGGTAGCTGTCCCCACCACAAAATGATTGTTCAGTGGCATTTACAGCAAATTGCAGAAAGGAGAAAGAGCTTGCTGGAAATAGACTGGTGTCAGACTATCACATCTCATAAAAATAATAAAAATAATAGCCACTGCCAGTCTGTTATGTGCTTGGCACTTAACATAACTTCATTTACATTCACCAATCACAGGTGCTTGTAAAGTTAGCACCATTTTTACTTTAAAGATAAGGACACTCAGACTCCGAAAGGTAAGTGACTTGCTGAGATCCCATAACCTAGTACATACTAGAACTGGAATTCACATAGGTGGCATCATTCACTCAGATCCCTGGCTCTTCACTGGGGTGATTTTCTCCCCCAGAGGATGATCAATAATGTTCAAAAATAGTTTTTTTATGGGACGGGGTGTTGCTATGGTAGCTAGTGGGCAGAGAGCAGGGATGCTGTTAAACGTCTGACCATACACATGACAGCCCCCGAAAAAGTCATCTGACCCCAAACATCAGTAATGTTGAGACTGAGAAACCCTGCTCTGGAAGACAAGAGGTCACAGTTTTAGTTCCTATTCTGCATCCAGCTCTGCACATAACTTTGGAAAACTTACTTCCTCTTTTTGAGCCTCAGTTTTCTTGTGCATAAATCAAGGGGTTAGACTGTTAGATTGGATTATCTATAAGTTATTTCCAGCTTTAATACTCTGTGGATCCTGAGAAACTTTAGAATTTCATCTGTGGTTCTTGAAGTGGTCTTGAAAATACCCATGAATCATACTGAGGCTTCAAGCAAAAGTAAGGAGAGATTTTGGAAGACATAAATAAATTCTGTTGAGAGGATACATGTGGACATGTCATGCATTCAGGAGTAGAAAAAACATGTCTTCATATTGTATTTGGGTCTTAGTTGATGGTCCTGTTAAATTTTGACTTTTTACACATTTAGCAACAGATTAAACCTTTCAACCACTTTATTTGAGTTTGTTTTATGAGGATTTAACTTCATCCAGTGTTTTATAATTGTGGAAAACAGACTTTCATTGTATTGAGGATACAAAGCTAGTGCTCTTGCAAGGTCAGTGGCGGAAAAAAACAGGTAAGAATTTACTTGAATGTTAGACAGGAGGGTATTTGAGAATTGGTAGATTAAATTGGTAAGTTAAATTCTCAGCTCTCTATGAATCATGGGGTAGATAGGGTATCTGGGTGGCTCAGTCAACTGAGCATCCAACTTCTGCTCAGGTCATGATCATACAGCTTGTGGGTTCAGGCCCCGCATTGGACTTTGTGCTGACAGCTCAGAGCCTGGAGCCCGCTTCAGATTCTGTGTCTCCCTCTCTCTTTGCCACCCCCCCTTGCACTCTGTCTCTCTCTCTCTCTCAAAAATAAATAAACATAAAAAAATTTTTTTAATGAATCATGGGGTAGCATGTAAATGTAGGCATGATTCAGTTCCTGCCTTGAAGCACCTGGTAATCTCTTGGTGGGAAAGCACAGCAGAGCAAGTTGGAGGCCAATAACACTGCTATAGCCTCAGATCCCATGAGGCTGGGCCAGAGTCGTAAGTCTGGTGAGCTTTTTGCAGTCTTAGTTGTTCCTACATCATCAAGGTTGAGCAGACTGTTGGACACAGAGTGAACACTGCTGGATGCAACAGACTGGCACAATTCTCTCTCATAGCTCTGCTTCTGCTACACTGAAGGTGTCATTCTACCCTGCTGTGCCTGGACTATGAAGTCTGTGAAGGCAGAAGCCCTGACTTGTTCATCTCAGTATCCCCTGCACCTGGCCCAGAGAATTCCTGAGGAATGGATGAATTCATGGACAGCTGAGTGATACTCCCAAAGGCACTGTGTTCCAAGGACTGCACACTCCCTGAGGGTTGGGGATAGTTGGCTGAGGCTCTGTGGATGTCAGGGAAACTGAAAGATGAGGCAGAGTGCATGTTGGGTGGGGAGCGGGTGAAGAGTACCTTTTCCTGTAGAGAATCAGCAGCTCTTCGGTGTCTGAATCTCGCATGAGTCTTCACTTGCAGTGTAACAAAGTACCACACATTTGGTGGCTTAAAACAACACCCATTTTTAATCTCACTCAGAGGCAGGAGACCCAGCACAGTGTGGCTGGGTCCTCTGCTCAGGGTCTGAAACAAAGGCATTAGCAGGGCTACATTACCATCTGGAGCTGGGTCCTCTTTTGCAATCCCTGGTTGTTGGCAGAATTCAGTTTCTGTGTCTGTAGGACTCAAGTCCCTCCTTTCCTATTGGTTGCCAGTGAGGAGATATTTTCAGGTCCTAAAAGCTCTTATAAAGATGTTGCATGTGGTATATACCAGGCACTTCACCCAGCTTATTCTATTTAGCCCTCTAAACCAGGGGTCAGCAAACTTTTTCGTAACGTGTCCAGTAGTAAATATTTTAGGCTTTGCAGGTCGAGAGGGAACTTCCAAGATTATTAGGTAGGTACTTAATATAACCATATCAAATGTAATCATTTAAAGATGTAATAACCATCCTTAGCCTGTAGGCTGTGAAAAACCACTGGCTGAATTAGTCTGTGTGGTTGGTAACTCACTCACTTCCAGCTCTGAGCACTTTTCTTAGGCTAAAATACTATAGTATTTAGAGAAGTATAAATGCAGACACAGACCCCTTAGGTTGCTTGCCACACTCTCTCAGCACCCAGGTGGGTCTGATTCTGGTTCCCAGGTCTGGTTCTGCAAGGCCTGATCAGAACCCACATGTGCAGGGATTCACTATTTGCTTTTCTTCCTTCTAGATGCTAACTTCCTTTTGCTCAAGTCCCCACAAGGGTGACAGGGCCAGAAAGGTGGAAAGTCAGTCTACCATGTGCCGGTTGTGAGGTCTTGGTGTGTAGCCTGTTTCCTGTTCTCTAAAGTAGGTAGGGGCACTGGTCCCTTGAGCCCAAGCAGCTGATGGCTGGGGGAGAAGGCTAGGGTTCCCCTTGGGAGAAAATGTGTAAAAGTCTTTGTGGATGTCCAGGTTTATCCATCAGCTAACCCTCCATCTATTCATCTGCACCCTCCCCTGAACATCAGAATCCCCTGGGGAGCCTTCTAAAAATCTAAAATCAGATTCATAGGCTTTGTCACTTAATATTCAATCCAGTAGGTCTGAAGTGAACCTGAGAATCAGAGTTATTTTGAAACTTTCTAGGCAGTTCTGATGCAGCACCAGATTGGAAGTCACTAAATACATCAGTGCTTCTCATCAGCAGGGGTGTTTATCAAAATTGGCCCAGGCAGGGTCCTCACCAGTCATTGTCCCCAGGGATGATGGAGACACACCAGGCATGCTTTCTTCCATTCTTCTTCCACCCTGGAGTCCTCACACGTGCTTGCAGCTCATCTTCTCAGAGACTGGGCTGGCGGGTGAGCTCTGAATAGCGAGATGACTAACAAGCAGCTCAGGTGAATCCCATGTTCTCCAAAGACTGCCAGGCTCTATGGTGAACGAGCTAAGTGAGCACACCTGGCCATCAGGTGGACGAAGCCGAGTTTGCCTATAGCAATCACTTAATTAGAACTTAATGACATTTAATCCAAATCAGACACTAGGTGTTAGACATTGCAAAAGTCTTCTAAGTTTAGTGACACTGAACCCAAACATTGTGACAAATATAGTTCAGAACCTGACTGGGGGGCATTATTTATGCTAGGATTGGAGCAGCTGGTGGCATTTTCTAGGTACCTCCTAAGAGATGTTCAGTGCAGGCACCAAGGTGGTTCAGCTCAGAAAAATTTGTACTCTACGTGTAGCCTCATGTGTCTTTCCCTGGAAGCTTCAGTCTGAGCAGGAGCTGTGTTTAATAGTTGCAAGTTTTTCTTTTGTCAAGGTCATCATAAAAGCCAAGATTTTTTTGCTCTTTCTAATTGGTTTTGGTTGTGGTATGGTGCAGTGGTGTGCACACATTCTAAAATCACAGTCCCTGGTATATCTAATGAAGGACTGTAATGAAAGAAAGAGAACTTCAGTGCCCTGAAAAATACTTGGAGAATATCACATAAATTTCAAGGGATTCAAGGAGACCCTAAATCACTCCTTCTTTAGACTCCAGCTGGTGACCCCCAAATGTAGCAGAAAGTCTCAGGAGGGGAAGAGACAGAGCTGTGTTTAAAATAGAGCTAGCTCAGGGCACCTGGGTGGCTTAGTCGGTTAAGCGACCAACTTTTGCTTAGGTCATGATCTCGCGGTTTGTGGGTTCGAGCCCCGCGTCGGGCTCTGTGCTGACTGCCAGCTCAGAGCCTGGAGCCTGTTTCAGAGTCTGGGTCTCCCTCTCTCTCTGACCCTCCCCTGCTCACGCTGTCTCTCTCTCCTAGAAATAAATAAAAATATTAAAAAAAAAAAATAGAGCTAGCTCACCCATCAGTGGTCAACAAGCCACACAACATTTCCAAGTTTTTTTCTAAATCTGTGAAATGGAAGTACTAATACCAAGGTCTTTGTATCCACATGATACTTGTGAAAAACCGAATGTATCATGGATGTGAAAGGATCTAAAAGCATTAAAAAGTCTATTTCAACATGCAGGGCCCTGTTATTAGCTTATTTAAAACATGTCTTTGATTCCAAGGCATCCATTTTTCTTCAATCTCATTAAGACATCATGTATATAGAATCAGACATTTGAAAGAGCATCAAAGACAGAACATTTCTCAATGATTGAGTTGAATTTAACAAGTATTATTGAGTCCCAGGTTGGCCTATGTGCTAGGATGCCTCTGCTCCCCCACCTGCCTCTTCTTTCACTCCTTTGGGCATTGGGTCATGTGGCTCCTCTTGTGCTGAACCTTCCCAGTCCCTCCCACCCCTCATGTGACATGTCACTCAGTACCCACCTCTGCAGAATGTTGATCACGACCTTGTTCATCCAGCAACCTTCTCCCCCAGCAGTGACCACCCTGAAGTCAGGGAAGATGACCTACTGACCCCTAGGTCCCCCATCCTAGCACAGAGCAAAAATGTCTGCTAGATGAAGTCTAGATAAGATAAAGGAGTAGAAAGCCCTATACAAAGGCCCTGCCTTCAAAATATTTATTCAGTGGGGAAAGCTGATGAGAGGCTCAAGACCATAGTGGCATTCAGAGACTGGGGAGGTCTCAGTTCACTTGAGAACATCAGAGGAGCTTCAGTGTGGCAAAAATTGTTGAAGTGGCCATTGGAAGATGAGTGGGTCCTAGGAGCTACTTTCAAAAGGAGAAAAGAAGCCAGGAACAGAGACAGAGGGGGTGAAAGATACGGCCATGTCAAAGCTGTGGCTGTCAGTCCCTTTGCCTGGCATGTAGGTCATGAGTGTGGAAGAAGTAGGAGCCACAGTGAGGAAAGAGCATAGGGACAAAACGTGTGGCATGTTCACTGCCAGCCTGGGAGTTTACACTTGTTGGAGACTCGGGAAGGTTTTAAGAGACAGGACTGACACGGAGGCATAGGAAATTAAAGAGGCATATTGTGGCCACCATGAGAATAACTGTGAACACTCTGTAACTTTTGGTAGTGCAAAATACTAATTGTTTACTCAAAAAGTATTTATTGAGCACCTAGTGTGTGCTCATCTCTGTTCTAGAAACTCAGGATATAAATCAGTGAACCCCAAAAGAGTTCTGGGCTCTCATAAAGCTTCCATCCTAGCCAAGGTGAGAGTGAGACACAGATAATCAACAATAGACATAGCAAATCAGCAAATTATATAGTAGGTTAGATAGAAAATGGAAAGGGAGAAAATCCTGAAAAGGTAGAGCAGAGAGTGGGAGGTTGGGAGTATCAGTCAGGTAGCCCTTATTGTGAAGATGGTATTGATGGAAGGGTGAAGATGCGTGGTGTGTCATCTGGATGGATGGCTTGGAGGGTGTTTGGGGCAGAGAGAACTGTCAGTACAAAGGCTTGGATTTGGGTTCAAGGAAAGGCTAGGGTCATGGGGGTTATGGGAGTAGGAGAGATAAAGCATGGATTGTGAACCATTGTGAGAGCTTTGAGTTTTCCTTTGAGTGCTGTGGGAGACATTGCTGGGCTTGGGGCAGAGGGGTGACATGAACTGGCTTACATTCTGATAGGCCTCCTCTGACTACTACATTGAGAATAGATTGTAGAAGGGCAAGGGCAGTACCAGGAAGACCGGGTAGGAGGCTACTGCTCTAATCCAGCTAGGTGTGCTGGTGACCTATATCAGGAGGTGAGAAATAGTGGGATTTTTTGGTGAGTACATTCTGAGGGTAGAGCTAATAGGGTTTCCTGATGTTTGAGGTGTGAGAGATACAAAGGGGTCTTTTGTAGCTGCAAGATTTTGGGTCTAAACAAGTGGAATGATGGAGGTGCCATTGCCTGAGTGGAGGCAGTGGGTTTGGGAAGGAGTACTTGGCATTCACTTTAGAATGTTCGGTTTGCTATGTCTTCTAGCATCCAAGTGGAAGTGTGAAGTAAGCAATTGGATACCCACGTTTAGAGTTTGGGAGAAAGGTCTGACTGGAGAAATAAACTGAGAATTGTTGGTTTACAGCTTGTCTTTTCGGTCATGGAATATTAAGATATTCAGGAGGAGAGGTAGTACAGGTAAAGGAGACTGAGAAGAGCTGGCCAGTGAATTAAGAGGAAACCAAGAGAATAAAGTATCTGGAACTAACAGAAAGGAAGAGTGGGTGGGATATGGGAGATACCAGGGAGATACTCCTCAAATTAGTTCCTCTTTTTCCCAGGCATGTAACTAGACTACATTTCCCACCTTCCCTTGAAATTAGGTGCATCCACACAACTGAGTTCTGGACAGTAAAATGTGGTTGGAAGTGATGTATGCTATCTTCAATAAAATCTCCTGCTCCCTTGGCCCCAGGAATGGCAGAGCCTCTGGGTGGGAAGATCTGGTCCCCTAATGACTGTGTGGAGTAGTAACCACGCACCAAACACACACACACACACACACACACACACACACACACACACTTTGGAGTGTGTCACAGAAGATAAATAAACCTTACTATTTTCAGCCCTGAGATTTGGGGATTGATTATTACAGCAGTAAGTGGAATGCTAACAAATATAGGGAGTGATCAAGGACTTTGGCTAGGTCAAGGAGAATGAAGACTGAGAAAGGATCATTGTGTGTAGCAACATGGAAGTCGCTGGTGACCTTGAACTGGGAGTTTTAGAGAAGGATGAATGAAACTCTGTACAGCAGAAAATGGGAAGAAAGAAGTTGGTGAGTGTGAGTCCAGATCTACCCTCCTTTGGGAAGCGAGACTGTGAAGGGGAACATATGGGGTCCTAGCTGATGGGGAAAGAGGGGTCAAGAAAAGGATTGTTTTGTTTGTTTTAAGATGGGAGAAATAAGCATACCCTGTGCCATTTGTTGGTGGAAAATGTCAGCTCTTTTCCTGAGACCATGGTGTAGTTTGGCACTTGGCCCATGCCTCTGCTGTTCACCTGGGACAGTTATTTGTTTCCGCCTGAATAGCAAATGATATCATTTTGAAAGGCCTCCTGGTGCCTGATTGATTTGTTAGGGAACCTGACAGCCTTAATGGACTTTTCTGACAAGACAATGGCTTCTCCTGGCAGTGCTTGTCTTGGAGAGGTTCCAGGGATGGTAATGAACAACATTATGCTTGAAACAGAGGAGGAAGAGGAGGAGAAAGAAGGGGTAAATATTGCAGAGAGTTTACTTAAAGTGGAAACTGAAGCATGGGAAGGAAATAAGGCTTCAAGGTCCTGTTTATTGTCAGATGCCAGGGAAGGAGACAAAATATGGAAGAAATGTGTCTCGTTAGGGTCTTGGTTAGTAGGAAACAACTAGGATCACCCAAGGTGATATTTTGTTTTGCAGTTGATCTCCATGGATCTCCCCTTTCCTTCTGCTCCCCATTTTCCAAAGGAGAGGTGTCCTTTGAGATGCAGTGTGGCATCTTAGAAAGACTCAACTTTAAATTCCCACTTCATCACGTTCTGCCTGTGTGATCTTGAGTTTAGTCACTTAACTTTTCAAATCTTCCATTCCCCTTCTGGAATATAGAAATCATCACATCTAAAGTAGTTTCTGGCATGTGGCACGTGTCCATGAGTGGTGGCTGTTGTGATTTGGGACCATCGAGAAGACATGATGGCCTAGAGAGGCCAGCCTGCAGGGTTTATCATGTGGTTCTTTACTCCAGCCTTGTGCGACTTACCTTCTCTGTGCCTCTTCATCCATAAAGTGAAGGTAATCACTACACTAACCTCACAGATTTGAGGAAACTATTAACAAGTGAAAGGGCATAATAGCTTCTTGGTGAATTTGCTATTAGAATTATTTGCACATGTGTGTGTGTATGTGGTTTTGTGTTAATTTGGAGAAAGGCACGTCTCCTGGTTGGTTGGTTGTACTTAACATGGAACTGGGCAGAATCTGGGGAGGGGTGATGGATCTGGAACTAAGAACGACAGTGTGATGCTCAGCCTGTCTCTCATTCCAGCTATGCCCAAATGTCCCTTCCTGGGGGAACCAGATGTGCTGAGGGGAACCTCCATCTTAGGGTAACATGAGCCACTGTAAGGTCCCCGAAGTTGCCTAAGGTCTTATTCCCCTGTTACTGCCCCTTCAGGCAGCCAGGCTGCAGTGGTGCTTATGATTGGTCAGGCTTGCCTGTTCCCCATTCTGGCTCTAGGAGGCCTTGGGAAGGGACTGGCAATACCTAACGACAGTACATTGGTGGACTCCCTGTCATTATTGGCCTGCTAATGATTCTTAGGGGCTCGAAATATGTTAGGGAGTGGGGGAGTAAGGAGATAGGTGAGAAGAGGGCAGGCATTATCTATAAGATGTGGCCTTTGTCCTACCCGTGGTGAGGGAAACATTATGTACCACTTAAAGTTAAGGAAATTGAAAATCAGAGAGGTTGTGTAACTTGCCCAAGATCATACAGTGTCCAAAGGGATTTGCCAGCATCTGAACCAAAGTCCTTCTGACACTCAAATACTATGTTTTTTAAAATTTCTCAGGGCACCTCGATAACACACTTGGTTAACTGACTTGTTTGTTTGTTTGTTTGTTTTGGTGAGAGAGAGCATGCACATGAGCAGGGGAGGAGATGAGAGAGGGAGAGAGAGAATCTCAAGCAGACTCCGAGGTATCAGCATGGAGTCCGATGTGGATCTTAAACTCACAAACTGTGAGATCATGACCTGAGCTGAAATCCAGAGTTGGATGCTTAACTGACTGAGCCACCCAGCCTCTCTGTGTCTGACTCTGGATTTCAGCTCAGGTCATGATCTCATGGTTCATGAGTTCAAGTCACACATTGTGCTCCTTGCTGACAGTGGGGAGCCTCCTTGGGATTTTTTCTCTCTCCCTCTCTGTTCCTCTCCTCTGTACTCTCTCTCAATAAATAATTCCAGTTTTTTAAAAATCTTAAAATTTCTTTAACATTATGCCTATATGGATTCAGCTCAATTCAAATGTCCATGGAGCTCACCCTGAGTCCTCAGTGCTAGAAAGGAGGTGGAAGACACCATGCCCACCTGTGAGGAGTGATCAGCGAAGACAAGAAGGCAGAACACGTGCATGGAGCACATGAGCATGGGATAAATGCTCAGTGATCAGGCTGGCCAAATAATGAAACAGATTTAGAGAAAGGCAATTCTAAATACTTCCTGGGTCACAAAAGGTGGTAATATCAGAGACATTAAACTAAGGTTGGTGAGCAGAAGTTTCAGAAAACCACAGAAGGAATGAGGAGGCAGAATTGGATGTAGTTGCTACTTGAACCTGATCCCACACAGTCATATTCTCTGCATGTTCCCAAGGCAGGTCTTGGTTAGTTCATGATATCAATCAAAACACCATCTTCGCCACTCCATGAGGACTAAGCACCTACTGCATGTAGGCACTGTGTCTGAGACTTGAGCCCAGAGGACAATAAGGCAAGATCCCTACCCTAAATGGCACCCAGGGGTGCCTGGGTGGCTCAGTTGGTTAAGCATTAAACTTCGACTCAGGTCATGATCTCGTGGTTTGTGGGTTCAAGCCCTGTATCAGGCTGTGTGCTGAGAGCTCAGAGCCTGGAGCCTGCTTCAGATTCTGTGTCTCTCTCTCTCTTTGTCCCTCTCCCCATCATGATCTGTTTCTGTCTCAATAATAAAGAAACATTTTAAATAAAATAAATAAATACATAAATGGCTCTTACCCCTGGATCAGTACAAACATCCATGCATCACAAAGCTCCCAACCATTACTCCCACCAGTCAGCCCTGGACTGCGTGGGGCTTAGGTGGACAGCACCTTGCCGCAGGCATACGCTATGCCCTGGGGAGGGGTGGGAGAGTGGGAGCTTCATCTTCTGTCCCTAAAGAAAATGCACCGGAATGCACATGAGTAAGGGATTTTGTTATAGATGTAACCTTGAATCCATTCTCTTAAAAAAAAAAAAAAATGAAAAGGAAATCATTCACAAACCTCAGAGCATTCGCTTTTATTAGTAACAAATTACCGCCTGTGGAAATACTGCTGCTGAGATCTATAGCTATAAACAACTCTAAATTAGTCTGTTCATGGGGCCACGAGGGCACTTTATCTGGTAGTGGAGTCGGGGAGTTGAGAGAAGCAAGGAAGGAAAGCACAGAGATACCTTCTCCTGACACCCTGCAGAGCCCGTCAGGGCCGGCTCCCCAGCTTGGGGGCAGAGGCCAAAGCAGAGGGCAAGGAGGGGCAGCAGGGCAGGGATTTGGCAAAGCGGCCAGGACAAATTGAGGAACCGCAGCCCCAGCCCCCTGGAAATGAGCGTGAAGCACTCCAGGCGACTTCTGGCTTTGTTAATACCCGTCTGCTCTTATCAAGTATGAGGACACCTGACACGTGAAAGCCAAACATGACTCTCTCATCTTCCAGCCCTGAATTAGCTCCCCAAACCAACTCTTCAGGGCTGCTTCTTTTAAATAATGAAGTATCTGATAAATGTGCTTCCAAGTGGATTCACAGCAGCTGAGAAGGGCTGCTGAGACCAGGTTTAAAATCTCCCTGTGAAGCGCCCTCCGGAGCCTCTAGGGAGTCATTTGTACCTGCCCTGCTAGAATCTCTGTGTAGGGAAGGTCTGATGGATTGTTGCCTTCCGATGCTGGCCAAGTGTGTCCAGGGTCAAGAATGCTCAGAGGCCAGCAGGCACGTGGTAGACCGGAAATGGCAGATGTGGGGTCTATGACAGAGCTGCCCCAAACAGGAATTCTTAGTCCCAGCAGGGAGCAGAGCCCGCCCTGCCCCAGCAGTAGATTAGGCAGCTGGTATTGGTTCCCTCCTCCTATATTCCTCCTTCTTCATGAATCCCCACGATCACTGAGTGACCACAGCCCTACTTTGGAGTGAGAGGCAGACGTTGGGATATTCTCAGACCTCCCTTCAGACCTTCCTCAACCTCTTGTTTCTCCATCACAGCTGACTCACTACGTGTCCTTTTTCCATTGTCTAAAGTGCCAGTGTTTTAGCGAATCACAAACAGCAAAGGAAGAGGTTTGAGAGCAGCAGTTCCTTCTTTCTGGGAATGTTTGTGCTTTACAGTGAGTTAGTCCAAGAGAAAGTGTTTCAGAATCACAATGTGCACCTCAGTGAGAATCTGCCCCTCTCTGAATCCCAATTACCTACTTTATAAGAGGAAGGGGTTGTTCTAGGTAACCTACCTTTCTCATTCTATTTATGTTTTAATGGCATGATTTCAGACATCAGAGAAAACTTTCTGTGACTTTTAACTCAGACCACTCTACCCTTTTTGTCTTCCAGGGTCTTTAAGTGGGGTTAATGATGATAATGTCTTCCTTAGGAAGTTGTTTCAAAAATTAAATAAAATGACACATGCTCTGCAAATTCAGAAGGTCAAAACACCTGTGAAGACTGACATTGATGGTGGTTTTTTAAATAACCAAGCACCACGTAGATACAGGACTCTGTGCCTGGTGAAAATCCTCCTATATACATCTTGATGCAATTATTGGATTGTTGCACTGGGTAAATTCCTAGGAGATGAATTGGTAGGTCAAATGTATACTCTTTTAGTATTCTTGGTACCCAGAGCAGTACTGTCTTCCCAGAAAGGAACTGATTTACCAGCAGTTAAGAAAAGAAATGCTTTCTCCCGTTTTGCCAATTTAATAAGCAAAATTGTGACCATATTTTATTTTGCATCTTGTTGATTACTGAGGAGTGTGAATGTTTCCAAAATCGTTATGAGGTATATATGTTTTTTGTTTTGTAAATTTTATATTTATATATGCTTATAATTGAAGAGATTATTGCTTCCCTATTAAAATGCAAAAATGTCTATCTCTAGCTTCCTCTTTTTAATAGTAACCCATTCACATATCTTTGTTTTGCAGGAAATGTTATTCTTTTGTGCTTTTAAATTTTGATTAGATTGTTTTGGATATAAATTCTAAACGGTATTAGTCATATCCATTAATGTTTTCTTTTATGATTTTTTCCCCATTACTTTTCACTCTAAGCAAAAGGAAAAAGACTCCTTATCCAAAAATCCAAACAATACTAATACTTTTTCCCAAGGTTATATATGGCTCATTTTGAAACTAACTGTTTAAACTATTTGAAATTTGTTTTGATATAGGATTGGAGGTGAGGCTCTAGCTTAATTTCTTAGGAGTAAAAATATTTCACTAATTCTCTTGAAAATAATTTTATTAGTCTTAATTTAGTAAATCTAGTTGACTTTATCTAGGAAAGCTTCTTTTCATGGATTTTCTTTCTTTTTATGAAATACAAGGATACTTTTAATCCTACAATTATGATTAATGTTTTTTGTCTGTTTTATTTTAGTCAAAGGAAATTTAGAATATCTTTGTTTAATGATTCTGTTCCCCACAATTACTGACAATGCTTACAATCTTTGTTCTTGATGTATTATGTGTTCTGACATTGATGTGTGTGTCTTTGGCATTTTCTTGCCTTCTTAAATTGTTTATTTTTTGCATCAGCATTACAGTGTTCACTTTGTTTTCGTGTACTACCAATGCAAATTCTCTTTTTTCTTTATTTTTTTATTTTTTTCTTAAATAGAAATAAATTGTCAAGTTGTTTTACATATAACACCTAGCACTCATCCCAACAAGTGCCCTCCTCCATGCCCATCATCCCACTTCCCCTCTCCCCGACCCCCATCAGCCCTCAGTTTGTTCTTAACATTCAAGAGTCTCTCATGATTTGCCTCCCTCCTTCTCCCCAACTATTTTTCTCCTTCTTCTCCTGCATCATCCTCATTAACTTCCTCCTAATCCATCTATATGTGCAAACATACGGTATTTGTCCTTCACTGCCTGACTTATTTCATTCAGCATAACACCCTCAAGTTCCATCCATGTTGCTACAAATGGCCATTTTTCATTCTTTTTCATTACCATGTAGTATTCCATTGAATAAGTATACCACATCTTCTTGATCCATTCATCAGTTGATGGACACTTAGGTTCTTTCCATGTTTTGACTATTGTTGAGAGTGCTGCTATAAGCATTGGGGTACATGTGCCCCTATGCATCAGCACTCCTGTATCCCTTGGGTAAATTCCTAGCAGTGCTACTGCTGGGTCATGGGAGAGTTCTATTGTTAATTTTTTGAGGAACCTCCATACTGTTTTCCAGAGGGGCTGCACCAGTTTACATTCCCACCAACAATGTAGGAGGGTGCCCGTTTCTCCACATCCTCACCGGCATCTAGAGTCATCTGATTTGCTCATTTTAGCCACTCTGACTGACGTGAGGTGGTATCTCAGTGTGGTTTTGATTTGTATTTCCCTGATGAGGAGTGACACTGAGCATCATTTCATGTGTCTGTTGGCCATCTGGATGTCCTCTTTGGAGAAGTGTCTATTCATATCTTCTACCCATTTCTTCACTGGATTGTTTGTTTTTCAGGTGTGGAGTTTGGTAAGTTCCTTATAAATTTTGGATACTAGCCCTTTATCTGATATGTCATTTGCAACTATCTTTTCCCATTCCATCAGTTGCCTATTAGTTTCATGGATTGTTTCCTTTGCCATGCAGAAGCTTTTTATCTTGATGAGGTCCCAATAGTTCATTTTTGCTCTTGATTCCCTTGCCTTTGGGGGTGTGTCAAGTAAGGAATTGCTGCGGTTGAGGTTAAGGAGGTTGCTTCCTGCTTTCTCCTCTGGGGTTTTGATGGTTTCCTGTCTCACATTCAGGTCCTTTATCCATTTTGAGTTTATTTTTGTGCATGGTGTGAGAAAATGATCTAGTTTCATTTTTCTACATGTTGCTGTCCAGTTCTCCCAGCATTATCTGTTAAAGAGGCTTTTTTCTATGCTCTTCCCCACTTTGTCAAATATTAGTTGGCCATACATTTGTGGGTCCAGTTCTGAGTTCTCTATTCCATTCCATTGGTCTATGTGTCTGTTTTTGTGCCAAAACCATACTGTCTTGATGATGACAGTTTTGTAGTAGAGGCTAAAGTCTGGGATGGTGATGCCTCCTGTTTTGGTTTTCTTCTTCAATATTACTTTGACTATTCAAGTTATTTTGTGGTTCCATACAAATTTTAGGATAGTTTGTTCTAGTTTTGAGACAAATGGTGGTGCAATTTTGATTGGGATTGCACTGAATGTGTAGATTGCTTTGGGTAGTAATGACATTTTAACACTATTTATTTTTCTGACCCATGAGCATGGAATGTTTTTCCATTTCTCTGTGTCTGCCTCAATGCAAATTTTCATTCTCATGCCATGATTTTAGGTTCTGTTGGAATCCTTTTTATTTCACTTTTCTTTTTTAGTTAATTGTGTTAGGTTTTCATATTATTTGTTATCTTTTAACCCAGTTTTGCATATAAAGACCCTGTGACTTTGAGCATGCTGTGGACCTTCTCTGTACTTCCCAGCGGTAATTGGAGAATAAAATGAGTCAATACTTATAAAATGCTTCTAGCTATGCCTGGCCCAGAGAAAGGGCACAATTAATCTCATTATTATTAACCCCCACTGCACTTATTTTACACTTTGAAAATATACAGTGGATAGAAAATGATAGCTCCCGGTTTGAAGTGCTCCCAAATTTCCTCATGGCTTTGCCACTGTCACAGCACTTCCTATGAGAACGATTTATTTAAGAAAAATATGTTATTACCATTTTATCTACTCCACTCATTTCTTGCTCGCAGAGTTTTGAAACTTAGAGATTCAATTATCTATAGAATAAAGTCCATTGTGTGTACTGTGGTGGCTGTCAGCAGAGGTGGGGATGCAGAGTTGGGATATTGCTTGGGGGACAGTATTCTGGCTTATCACACCAGGATCCATTTAGTACAAAACAGAGGGCTCAGTGTTTGGGTAAGTATTGACTTTGCATTTATAGATCAGGGGTCCATGAGGGAATGAAGAGATTATAATCCCTCATGCATTCAGATCAGCAGGTTCACTCCCTTTCAGCCACATAGCTTTGGTGCCCAATAATGGATTTTTTCATTTCCATCTCATTGATAGAAGATACACTTTTCCTCTGAATTTTGTTAATAGGTTAACTTCCAGGGCCAAATTTCAGTGCTTTTGTGAGTGGTGGTCCTCTTTTCGCTTTGTACATACTTCCATGGGGGTACTGAGGGAGACTGAGTCCACTGCTGCCATTAAGAGACCCTTCTAGAATGTATACCCCTGTTGAAATTGCAGTGACATCTGCATTGCTGTCTGAACCTGCAGTTCCCCAGGCTGGGAGTTAGAGCACTGTGGGATTTAGTAACTGAGAAAGTAGCAGTAACCCTGCACACCACTCTTTCCTGTGGAGTGGCACCTGGAGAAGACAAATGGAATAAAGAGGCCAGGATAATGAAAGAGGGTAAACTCTTAATTCAGGTAGTGGTGGAAGAGGGCTTTACAGTGACTCAACTTTGAAAAGATGCTAAATTTTTATGTGTAAGTTAGAGGCTTAATTAAGTTCTCACTACAAGCATAGATTTCAAGGATTTTTCTAAGCACCTACATGGCTGCACATCAGAGACCATTTCGATTCTCTTTTATTCACTTCCTTATTTATATTTATTGGGCTCCTGCTGTGTAGTGAGTGCTGGGGATACAGTGGTGAACAAGACAGAGGATTCCCTGTCTCTTTGTCTGTTCTGAGAAAATTTACTCTTCATTGCACACCTACCATATCATATTTATTTATTAGGAGCCTTACATGCATCACTGCACGTGTAATGACTCTGGGAGCTGCCACTATTGTCCTTATTTTACAAATGAGGGATTGGGGCACAAAGAGTTTTGTGTCATTGGAGGGCCTGGACTTGACCCTCTGTTTTCCCAACACTAAAGCCGTTGCCCCAAATTCACCAATTCCCACATGCCATGGATGATCAGAATATGTTTGTGAGAATGTGATTCTGCAACCAGAGATGTAGGGTTCAACTTGATAGAAGCAGCCGAAGCTGGAGCATGCTGCTGTACTTCAGGATGCTGAGTAACATCTGGAAGCATTACACACTTTTAGGCAGGTGTTTGGCAACAATGAGGCAGTCAACCCACATGATACACACCCAGCAGGAAAGAAGCATTTCCACCTGGAGTACCGACTCTTAAGTCTGAGAGCCATTTTCAGTTTTGCTCCTGTAATCCTATAGGAAATCATGCAGTAGCCTGAGCTAAGGTCACAAAGCCTCAAGGAAACCTCAAGTTGCCCTTTGTTGTTGTTGTTGTTGTTGTTGTTGTTGTTGTTGTTGGATAACTCATCATGGTGAAGCCACATTGTGCCCTAACCATTCTTTGCACCATTCCTGAGAGATGCAATCACTTGTCTAGATGTTTCATCTTGGGTAGATTTTGGTGGGCCCTGTCCATGCAGTGGCTTTGAAGGAGGAATAAGACTGTTATAGAAACCTGCCGAATAGGCCTACATACATCTATTGAGGTAGAATTTGGGGGAGGGAGGGAGTTGTAACAAATACTTAGCCATGAAGTTGAGGATAACTCAGCATTCCCTCCACTTCCTAGGAAGTTCCCAGTCTCCTAATTCATAGCCTTTCCAATCCCTGTCCCACATATTCCATGAACAGTAACCAGAGATTCTGCTCACCATGTTATTATGAACATGAATTTTAAGAGATGTTTTACAGGGGCGCCTGGGTGGCTTAGTCGGTTAAGCGTCCGACTTTCACTTAGGTCATGATCTCGCGGATCGTGGGTTCGAGCCCCGATCGGGCTCTGTGCTGACTGCCAGCTCAGAGCCTGGAGCCTGTTTCAGAGTCTGGGTCTCCCTCTCTCTCTGACCCTCCCCTGTTCACGCTATCTCTCTCTCTCCTAGAAATAAATTTAAAAAATTAAAAAAAAAAAAAAAAGAGAGATGTTTTACAGACTTAG
The DNA here is from genome assembly GCF_003009895.1 of Hyaena hyaena. NCBI lineage: Eukaryota > Metazoa > Chordata > Mammalia > Carnivora > Hyaenidae > Hyaena > Hyaena hyaena. The sequence continues at coordinate 304,091 of NW_024080944.1, forward strand.
GGGTGGAGAGGTGTCTCATTCCCTGGACAGACAGAGCTAGGCTCCTGTTGATGGTCAGCCTGGTGAAATGAAAGGAGCTCTGGATTGGCTGTTGGAGGGGCTGGGACCTCATTCCAGCTCTGCCCCTCACTAGCCATGTGGCTTTGGTAGATCATTCCCTCCCTGGCCTCAGTTTCCTCCTCCATAAATTGAGCTATTTAGTTCAGTTTAGATTATTTTAAGGAAACCTCCAGTTCTGTTGCTTACAATTCATTCTAGAGTGATTGGTTTGCAGGGATGAGCAATCTGTTCTCAATTATCCATGACCAATAAACAGAAGGAGAGGCCCCAAACCACATAATATATGCTGGGTAATTCATATATATCCAATTAATCCCCACAATAAAAAACTTTAGGTAGTTGTAATTGTTACAGTGGTACAATGGAGTTGAATCATAATGCACATTTGATTTACTTGAATGGAACCAGATGTGGATACTGAGAGAGAAATCTTCATTTATCTCATCTTTACATTCCTGCCTCCACCTTATTTGCCATCTCTCCCTCAGCCTTTCAAACTATACCTTAACATCTAGTGAATCTAAAAGAAAAGAAAAGAAAAAAAAAATAATAAATGGAATTTATTTGGGTCTTCCAAGTGCCTAGTATTCACAATTTAAAAGAGGATTTAAAATCTTATTGTTTTATTTTTCAAGTGCAATGTGTGCTTGGTTTTCCATTCTCAGCATACCTGCTGACTCTTGACCCTAAACCTGAATAGATTTCCCCTGCATCATCCACATGAGATGTGAAATGAAGAAGACTGGTGTCAGGGATTAAGCAACCTGCCATCACAGGTATGTGAGGATCCAGGGTTCAAATGTTGCACCAAATGACCCGTTCCCAGTCTCTTGCTTCCTGTATAACAGTGCTGAGCAACTGCATGGACTTCTGGCTCCTCAGGAACACTATGGGTGCTTGCTGTGGGTATTCCCCTGAATGAGCAGTCATTTACACTTGGCTTTCTCATGCATTATGTTAATCATTTTTAGCAGAGATTTCCCTTCTGGATTTGGTTTGGCTCAGTCCATTGTTAAAAATGAGTTTGAGGCCTTGGGGAGCCTGGTGACTAATGACAGAAAGGCAACCATCAGTGTCCTATGCAAGAAAGGAAAATCATTTTGGGGTTAACATTTTTCTTTTGCCACAGATAATCCACAAAGCAATTCATCTGCATATAGATAATTATTCAGTTGTACCTCTTCAAAATCAAAACTGTGGTTTATGTAAGTAGGAAGCTTACACACCGTGTTCGGAGGAGCACCCAGAGCCACCCTGTCCAGAAAACTCCCTTAGCTAATCTGAAAGTCTAACCTCTCACCCACTTGACATTCGTCAGTGGTTCCCCAGTATTTTTAGGATAAAGTCTCATCTCTTTAAAGTGACCCATAGGGCCTCTATTATCTGTATTCTACTTCTATCTTTAAATTTGTTTCCCACAGTAAATCCTACCTCCCAGCAGCTATAACAAACTTACTTCATTTTCTCAAGTAGGCCACACTTCTGTTCACCGCAGACCTTGCTACATTATCTGTCACACTGAGGACACTCATCCCCCGTGCTAAGACCCACCAGACCTCAGCCCTCAGGTTCTGGGGAGCCCACACTGATGCCCCTCATAGCCTCACTTGTACTTGGTTGTAATCGCTAGTTCCTATGCAAGAAGCTTCTTGAGGAGAAGAGTTCTGTCTGCCTTCCACCATGCCTTGTATTCTCACCCTGTCAGTGCATGGGAGGTGTTCAGTGGCTATTGATGAATGAATGACATGACCATCAATTAAGATTAAACTTGCAATTTTCTATCTGAGAGAAACAGCCTCATGGCCATCAGCATTTTTCCTTTGATTTCTAACACCATAAGTAACACATGAAAATATTCTCCTTGTTAAAAAAAGAAGGAAAGAAAAGAAGCTTTGCAAATGAGGCTAAATTTCTCTTAACTACCATTTCCAGGCCCAGGATCCTCTCTACATTTAGTGTTATTTTTCCTATTGTGTGTGTGTGTGTGTGTGTGTGTGTGTGTGTACGTGTACACATGTATGTGCATTTGCACATTTTTATTTCTGTACCTACATATCCTACAAAGAAAATGTGTAGTATTAATATAGAAATATCTATTAGCAGCTTGCTTTTTCAAATTTATAACATGTTACAGATTTGATCCTGTATTAGCTTCCTTAGCTTTAATTCATTCTTTTCAGAGGCTGTCAAGATTTCAGAATGTGGATGGAACAGTATATGCACTCACTCCCCTATTGTCCATCAGCATTTAAGTACAGAGTGATCCTAGAGTCTTTGATGGAGAGGAGGACATTAGGGATCATATGATCTGATCTTCTCTAGACACTGGAGTCCCTCCAGCAGTGTCCCTGTGTAGATGTCTCCCATTCTTGTTTGGATACTTAAAGGAACAGAATGTTCCATACCAGAGAAGGTAGCCCTAATTACAACATTTATTCCCATATTAAACCAAAATCTTCCCTCTTTTAATTGCCACCCTTCACTGTCAGTTCTTTCATCTGGAACCTCAACCACTAAGTGCACTTCCTTCTTCTCTTCTCTTGCCCTCCAGGTGTGTGATGGGAATGGTCTCCCACAAATCATTCTCTTCTTAGGCCTTTGCCAAGTTCTTTAGGATTTGATTCCTAGATTCCATAAACATTAGGCAGCCTTCTGAATGCACCCAGTTTGGAAAATCCTCTCTTAAAGTGTAACTCTTAGGAGGAAAGGCAGCACACTAAATACAGCCTAACCAGCCCTGGACTCTTTGGGATTATCATCTCCCCCCAAATTAACCACTATGCTTCCATTAATGTCACCCATTATCGTCATAGTTTCAGTCCCCAAGGAAAGAGGGAGCAGAACAAGTAGATTTGAATCAGACTGGGTTGACATTGGATGAGGAATCTTCTCCTAGAATGCAGGCCTGAGCAGGGGTAGGGAGGTAAGAGGATTCTGAGTTCACCTGGAAAATGCCAATGAGCAAAGGGAACAGAGTGGATAATCCCTCCTCTTGACCATTTTATGTGGCATGTTCTAAGGAGGAAACCAGCCTTCAGGAAGCTGGGGGCCCAGCCCTGCCTGCTGATTCTTATTAGAGTAGAGGAGGAGCACCTGGCCTCTAGGCCTGGGCAGGCAGACCCAGAGCTGCTCTAGGATGAAGAGTAGGAGCATTGGGGAGTAGCTCTTGGTGCCCAGTGTCTTTTCTTCTCTGTTCAGTCCTTCAGGATGCCTAGTCTACCCTCATTCACCTATTCTTAGGTACGGTCCTGTGAAGGGAATGCAGGGCCCCATGGTGGGACTGTAGGAGGGATGAGTTTCACTTTCCTTTACAGAGGATCTGTGTCTTCAGACAGATCAGGGCTCAAATCCAGCCCTGCCCTCCATCAGTCAGCACATGTTGGTTGTAAGCAATAAGAACAGATCTTGGTGGCAAAAGCAGAAGAGGATTTACTAGAGGGTAATGTGAGAGGAGGGAACTCATAAACCCCATAGAAAGTTGAAGACCTGGATTTAACTCCCATCCTTGAGCCAATCCACTCAAGATTCAGTGATCTGGAAAGATCATTTGGCCTGGCAACTTGGTTTATTATTGTAATCTAAACCAAAGAGCCGTGAGTATAAGACATCCCCAATAGAACCATTCTAACTCTGTCTTAGGTAAGATTATCCCAGCTACAATCTCTTTATCTATTAAAGAAAAAAAAAAAAAAAGGATGAATGCACTCATCCACTTTGGAAGGTTTTTGTAAAAGTGCCTAGCATGGAGCAGGTGATCAACATTCTTTAACTCCAGGATCCTCTCATTAGAATGAGCTCTTGCATCCTCTGCAGATAGACACAGCACTACATTGGCTAAAATGAACCAATCAGGATACTATAGATGCTGGTGAGGATGTGGAGAAACAGGCACCCTCCTACACTGTTGGTGGGAATGTAAACTGGCGCATCACCTCTGGAAAACAGTATGAAGATTCCTCAAAAAATTAACAGTAGAACTCCCCTATGATGGGAGTTCTGTCATAGCTCCCCTATGACCCAGAAGTAGCACTGCTAGGAATTTACCCAAGGGATACAGGAGTGCTGATGCATAGGAGCACATGTATCCCAATGTTCATAGCAGCACTCTCAACAATAGTCAAAACATGGAAAGAGCCTAAGTGTCCATCAACGGATGAATGGATCAAGAAGATGTGGTATATTTATACAGTGGAATACTACATGGTAATGAGAAAGAATGAAATCTGGCCATGGATGGAATTTGAGGGTGTTATGCTGAATGAAATAAGTCAGGCAGAGAAGGACAAATACCATATGTTTGCACATATAGGTGGATTAGGAGGAAGTTAATGGAGGATGATGTAGGAGAAGAAGGAGAAAAATAGTTGGGGAGAGGGATGGAGGCAAACCATGAGAGGCTCTTGAATGCTGAGAACAAACTGAAGACTGATGGGGGTGGGGGAGAGGGGAAGTGGGATGATAGGCATGGAGGAGGGCACTTGTGGGGATGAGCACTGGGTGTTATGTGAAACCAACTTGACAATAAACTATTAAAAAAAAAAAGACACAGCACTACATTTATCAGCTTGTCTGACCTCTTTCTAACACATCCTCACTGCTTGCAGGCCTTCAGTAAAGAATCTCCTAAGTATTTAAATAGTATCTTCAAGGATCTCTTCCAGAGATCGAGGGAAAATACCACCCCAGGTGATTGCTCATGTGGCAGACAGCTTTGGGAACAGAGAGAGAATAGCATAGGGGAAGAAATTCAATAACAGCATAATTTAATGAAAGCAATCTTTCTTTGACTGTCTGAAGCCTTATCTGTTTCCTTACACTTTGGGAAAGCACAGACACCACATATTTTTGAAGTCTTTATACAACATAATAAAATTAGACTATTTATTATATGTGTGTTAATCAGAATGTATCAAATTTTTATCAAGCAGCCAAAATAGCTAACACTTATGGATTTTGCATTATGTTGTAGAGCTGGGATGGAGGGATGAATATTTTAGTAACAGCACTTAGTCCTTGTAATGACAAAGATCTGGATCCCCTGGTAGAAACAGGAGGTGGAAAAAGTCCCTTTTCTGCTCTTGCTCTTATGTGTGGCTGCCAGTTTGATCAGAAAAAGCTTGCATCCTGCCTTCCTTCCTTCTTCCTTTCCTCCTCCTCTGCTTTGTCCTTGTTCCTTATTCTTCTCTTTGACCCTCCTGCACCGTCCACCTTCTCCTCTTTTCCTCATTCCCTGTCTCCTTTTTTTAAATGTCCCCCTACTTCTGCCTTGTATGACAATAACAAATTATCCCTGGGTCACAATACCCACCACTATAGGTTCATTCTTTGGAATAAAACAGTTTACTTGGTAAAATGTAAGCAGCACATAGAACAGGAAGCAGACAACTTGTTCTTAGAAGCCCTTTAACTGTAACTGTTTATCCATTTTTATATCCATGGTAGTTATCTCCATGCAAGAGTCATGAGAGGTTTGGGAGAATGAAACATTGGATGTGGAGTAGGGAAGGGATGGGAATCTCTGCTTGGCTTTTAACTACCTGTTACTTTGGGAAACCTTGACTCATCATTCGTTGAAATACTCAGCACAATACCAGGCACATAGTCAACATTCAGTAACTTACCAGAATCTGTAGAGCCTAGTAATAACCATGCAAAAGTAACTTATCCTCTCTGTGCCCCAGTTGCCATACCTGAAAAAGCAGGGTAACTGTGCTGCTTTTCAAACTTCATCATTATAAGGATTAAAGAAGTTAATTCATATAACATGCTTAAAACAATGCCTAGCATAAAGTATGTACTCATCATGTGTTTTCTAATATAAAGCAGGTCTGGGTTTGGTCAGGAAAACGGAAAACACTCTAGGTATTTCTAGCAGAAAGGGATTTCATAGAGGAGATTTGAGGGCGCAGATCTTTAGAGGAACTAAGGGGATAAGAAAGATGGCCACCGCCAGGGTTTAGGAGGTCAGGATTTGCAGAACCAATGGGGTGACATGCAAGAGGATGTCCAAATGCTCCTGGCATCACTCCGTCCCATCTGCCTTCTGCCAGAAAGCCTGCATGGCTGTCTACCACTGCTTAGGAGAGTAGGGACTCTGCTCCTCTTCCATCTTCAAATTCTCTCACCTTGCCTCTCCGCTGTTACTCTTACAAAGATGGAAAACCTGTCAACCACTGGTTAGAATTCCAGAAAAATCGAGTTCCCAGGGCTCTAGAACTATGATATAGGGAAAAGCAAAGAGGAGAGAAAATGGCACTAAGTTGCCCAAAACCAATTAGACCGAGTAGGGAGAGTGCCCAGGGCTGGTGAGACAATTATGTGAGATGTAGAGTGTAAAAGCATCTTGTAAACTTCAGCGTTCCATGCAGGTATTAGATTTTGATGATAACAGGAGGGAAGCAGGAACAATATGCCCTGACAGTGAATCCAAGACCACATAAGAAAACCTAGGAAACCAAGTGACAGCATACTGAAGACATTCCATGGTTAATTTGACACATTAAAGAATTTACCATATGCCAGGTTCTATTATAAAGGCTTTACATGTGCTAAGTCATTTAATCTTTACAAAAACCCATGCAAGAGGTACTAACATAATACCCATGTTACAGATGAGAATTTCTGGTCTGGAGAAGTTAAGTAACTTGCCCAGAGTCACACTGCTTATAAATGGTCAAGCCAGGATTTGAATCCCAACACTTCGATTTTCTGGGGCATGATTTCTTACCTGTTGTAGTGAGAAGGAATGCACAGGCTGAGGTTGGTCAACTTCACATTTCCTGGGCACTGGCTCTGGCTGTAGCCAAGGGTCTTTTACATCCTCCACTATGATTTTTACATCCTCAGAGTAAAGTTTATTTTTAAAAATCTCAGTTCCTTATTTCTTGCTTCTACAAGCAGTCTTGTGCCAAGGTTGGGGATGCTTTCTCCTATGAAGAAGAATTTGACAAAGTGAGTAAGCAACTTTGCCCCAGGATGGTTATCCATGGAGCAGAGTTATAACCTGCCTCCAAAACCATCCCATGATCCTCATTCGACACAAAATGGCACATCCTCCATGGTGTTCTGAGATCCAGGAGAAACTGATTATCATTCAATGGTCAACATAAAAAATTAATTTTTTATTTTTTTATTATTTTTAAATGTTTATATATTTATTTTGAGAGAGAGAACAAGAGAGGGAGAGAGCACATGAGCCAGGGAGGTGCAGAGAGATAGGGAGAGAGAGAGAATCCCAAGCAGGCTTTGCATAGAGCCCAGTGTGGGCCTCAGTCTCATGAACTGTGAGATCATGACTGAAGCCAAAGTTAACTGACTGAGCCACCCAAACACCCCCCAGAATTTTTTTTAAAATTCAAAGTTCATTAATTGCTTTGTATATGACATATATAGGAAATAAGAAAACGCAAATAAAATCCTTCCTCTTCGATACAATTGATATTTGCTGCACCTTTTCAAGATATAGGAGAAATGGTTGGTGTCCTGAGAGAGAATTGTGGCTCCAGGATTTGTCGGATGTGACCCATTTCTTCTAATAGACTTCCTTCACTTTTGGTTTTCTCCATCAACTGCTTCTAGAACAGAAATGGCCATATTTATCTTAGAAAGCCAGAGCATTGTCTTTGGACTAGAAAATGAAACTATTTAAGAAAAGACAAGTACAGAGAAAGCTTAGAAATTATGGCTTTAAATTTTTAAAGTTCTCTACAGCAGAAAGGAAGGAAGAAACCAAACCATGCTCTGCTTCAGCTCAGAAGCACATGAGCTGTGGAATGAACTGGACCCTCCCTGAAACCTTCATCAGTGACTCAGCATACATGAACTGACCTGTTTTCTAGCTGCCCGAGCAGAAGGATGACCAGGAATAGGAATGTGCACCTAATCTAAAAAGTCATTAAGGGGCTGGAACTCAGGAAGTAAAAGCAAAACTAGAATGTTGATAAGAAAATGTAACAGTGGTCCATTTTTTAAATGTTTATTTTTGAGAGAGAGACAGAATGTGAGTGGAGGAGGGGCAGAGAGAGAGGGAGACACAGAGTCTGAAGCAGGCTCCAGGCTCCGAGCTATCAGCGCAGACCCCAACTTGGGGCTCGAACTCACAAACCGCGAGATTATGATCTGAGCGGAAGTCAGATGCTTAACTGACTGAGCCAACAGTTATTATTTTTAAAAAACAATGTTTTATATTATTATGCCCCTATTAGTCAAATTCCCCTAGCTGTTGCCGGAAAAAAAACGGCTACCCCTATTAACTGAGAGATGCCAGCATTTGGGAATAAGACTCTAAAGTCCCACATTTGCTATTGTTTTTGCCTGTATTAACCTTCACACCATTTAAGCAAAGATGCAACCTCACACAACCCCTTAGTGGCAAAGCTGTGAGGGACTTAGGGTGGTGCTTTCACAGCAACCCAGTACTCAAATCTTTGCTCCCTTATTTTATGCTTACTTCTTGGTTTGGAAAAATCCATCCCAAGGCCAAGCAGAAAGGAGAAGTGAGTGTGGAAGACACAGGGGTGCTGGGACTGTGCTGAGCTGCAGAGGGCTGCTCTTACTGGAAACAGGAGCCAGCCAGTTACTGCCTTGTTTGATTGTCAGCCCATATTGCTAGATATTCTGAGTTTTGAGAAGAATCTGAATTGAAGAAAACAGATACTCCTGAATTTTACAGATCAACAACTCGTTGTTTTTGAAACACTGAATAGGTCAACCTCGCATGTGTTGGGACCAGATTCAGCCCAGAGGAACCTTCTCCCCAGAGACCTTTCAAGGCAGGCAGCAGCTTTATAAAATAACTAAAACCCCATGACATGTGGAACGAAGCTAATGTTTGTGGAGTGGGATTCTGTTGAGGAAAATGATGACTTGATTTTGCTTCTAATAACAGATAATGTGGAGTCCCTGTGGGGACAAGAATATCAGAAGAGCCTTCACAAACATGGCCCTGTGAGGCAGGATTGAATGGCGCAACCATTCAGACCATCACAGTGAACCACATGAGCAGAGGTGCTACAGTAGGAATTCATTTTGATGCCACCAGTGTGTCAACTTGAACCATGTTCTGCCCCATGTGTAAATTGCAGGGATTACAGTCATTCAGGAGCCTGGATACATTCATGTCTGAAGAGTAGGGTGTCCAGCCCTCCCTAAAAAATGGGAATAGGAATAGGAGCAGAGGGGGCTTGCAGGCAGGGCTGAGGACTTTGGAGTTTCTCATCTCATCAGAGACCTTTCTTGGCCTGTCTTCCTGGAGAACATGCAGGGGGCCTCTGGGCTCACACATTAGTTGCGCGTGAGTGAGTTTTAATTAAAGCCCAGGGCTTAAAAAACTCTGTATTTCCCACAGGTAACCTTTAAAACCACAGTTCCTTAATTCAGAGAATCCAAAGCTCCTTTAGAAAACAAGGTGGCTTTTTATCTAGGAGTAATGTTTCGTCCAGAGCCCTTTTCTTAATGTATTTTTTAATGTTTTGTGGATGCTGCTCCCCCCTTGTTCAGAGCAAACCCTATCTTGGTATCCTAGAGGCTGGCAAATACAGTTGGAGGGACACCCGTGGTCCCTGGATGGAGGGGTGGCACTCAGCACTTCAAGACTGTCCAGAGATTCAGCTCTGGTGTCAGAGGCAGCTGGATCTCCTGCACAAACACTTGGTAAAGTGAGTCTTCTAGAAGTGACCTCTTGGAAGCCTGGCTTCCTCCAAGCTTCCTGGCTGACCATGGCACCTCCCTGGGAATGTGCTATGTCGGATTCTGGGATACAGTAATGTCTCCAAAAGATATTGTCATCATTATCATATCTGTACTCACCTATGGCTTTCTCTTTGCTCCACGCTTTGGCCATATTTGGTTATTCTACCCCCAGGGGCAATGGGCACTATTTTAATATGTCTTCATTCTATAGATTGGGGAATAGAGGATGAGAGGGCTTATGTTATGTTCGCAGCATCTGTAATTGGCTTCAGACCCAGGCAGTTGGGCTCTGGATGCTGTGCTCTGACCACTGTGCTGTTCTGCCTCTCACGGTTCCCTGCAGCCAGGAGAACAACACCCAGAAAGAGAACAGTCAAGGCCTCAGTTCAACTTTAAGGTGCAAACTGGGCTGTGTCATCTGCTGCTGGACCCCTCAAAGCCCTGCAGGCTAATCTGCCCACAGCAACCCTCCCCCACCCCAGCAGAGGTTGCCCCCCTTCCAGATGCCACTCCATATGTTCCTGATACTATACACATCAGTGTTAGGATGTGTTTGGTCACTAGCCTAAAACACTGGCGAGGGCAGAGAGTGCAAGTACCCTGGGAGAATAGAACTGTGGATATTGTTAGGACCACTATGTGGAATTTGGCTTCTTGTCTTCCCATTTGAGTCCCATGGTTAGTTTACAGACACTTTCCATTTTTAGCCTTAAATTGGCCTGGATATCCTTAGCTTTGGAACCAGGCCTCCTTGCCTGGGTAGCATATCAAGCACTCCATACATGTCCATTACTATTAACTCTGTAACTCATGGAGAAGATTCTAGGTGCGCGCTGAGGCAAATTTGCCAAGATCCATTTCCATTCAATTTAATAGCAATATCTTCAGTGCCCAATACTGAAGATGCATAAGCAGAACTGTAGCCTGCTTCCATAATGCTTTCTAACTGAAAATCCAAAAGAAAGGCCCAGGAACTCAGAAAAACAAAAAACAAAAAGCCCACAAAACCCAATACCATTTGTGCTGATTGATGATGGAGACAGGGCAGTTTCCATCCAGAGAAGGAAGAAAGGTGAAATTTACAGATGCCTCTGCATGTCCCAGACTATGTGCTCAGGACTTTCATTTACACTGTGGCCTTAGAACCTCATCCAGCTGGTGAGCTCAATACTATTATTTAGGGCCCAGAAAGGACAGAAAGTAAACTGAGGCACTGGCTCTGTGGGACCATGGGTTTGTGACTATGAGGAGACAAGGTTGAAAGCAGGGGAGAGCAGGAGACAGGCGAGGAGTTAGCCAGGCTCTGGACACACATGACCTTACTGGGTCTGAGTTCAACATGAAAAACCTCCTAATCACAGCAGAAATCATGGACCAAGACTGGTTCTTCTCTGTACCTCTATAATGGCTGAAGAAAATGTTTTATATTATTGAAAGAATGAATTAATAGTATCATTTGAGGGCTCTTAGGGAGCAGAAACATGATGGATACTCAAAAGGATAATAAATTTAAACTCATGATTACTGTCCTCAAGTCTTTCCCTCTGACTTTAATTCTCAGTTATCACACCACATGTCTGCAGCTAAGAACTGAACGTCTCATCAGAATATGGGGCAAATGCTGAAGACACAGAATTCTAGGAGGCAGGAGAACAGGCTAGATCTCGAGCCCCTGAGGGTCTCCTTCTGATTCCAGCAATCCCCAGGGATTCCAGTGACATCTATGCCCTTCAGGTGGTTGGGGATGAACAACATGGAATGTTGTCTGGCGCTTGCTGTGAGACCCAGATATCTAGGGTCTACAAGGCTTACAGAGCAGCTGTGACTGGCACCCTAGCATGCAGCCCCCAAAACTAGAATTTATCTGTGCCCCAGAGTTGATCCAACACCAACAGGCTGTCTCACATAGTACCTAAATATACTGAGGCTGGTGTGAAAACCAGAAGGCCAGAGAGACATAAAAGCAAGAATATAACCAGACTGTCCAATGTCCAAGACCAGGGTTAGGAGAAAAGTTACGTGTCAAATCTTAATATTTTTATTCATTTTGAAATTCTGTTGTGTCTCTCATCATTCCCAGAGCAGGCCATCCACAGGCCCTGGGCAGGACATGTTGGAGGGGCACTCTCTGCCCTGGCTGTTTCTCAAGTGGGCTGTGTCTTAAGTTTGGCTCTTTCTTTTTATAAGAAAAGACTCAGCCAAATAAGTGTGTCTAGCTCAGGAAGCACTTTATTAGCAAAGTATCCCTCTCTCTTTTTTTTTTTAATGTTTGTTTATTTTGAGAGAGAGAGAGACTGAGCACAAGCAGGGGAGAGGTAGAGAGAGAGGGAGACACAGAATCCGAAGCAGGTTCCAGGCTCTGAGTTGCCAGCACAGAGCCCAGTGTGGGGCTTGGACCCCTAAGTGAGATCATGACCTGAGCCGAAGTCAGACGCTCAACCAACTGAGCCACCCCGGTGCCCCAGTAAAGTATCTCTTGTACCTCTAGGCTCTCAACAGTATGTATTGCCTTTAGTAGCGTGGGGCCCAGAATGTGAGGGCACCTTTTTGTATCTCATGTCTAAAGCTTGGATTTTCAATAGATATGAAGCATAGTCTGGGCCACCACATTCATTGCTTTAACTTCTCACTTTCCTGATGTATAACATGGAAAAAAAAGCATAAGGTTCAGAAGTTTAGAGTAAATGGCATGGCATATGAGAATGTCTGGTGCAGGGCTGGGCTCTGAAGTGGGGCCATTCATGTGGTCATTTTAATCACAAGGACAGCCTTCAGTGTCCCCTTGGGCTTTCCCTCTTTCTACTTCTTCCTCAACAGTTAGAATTCAGAGAACATCTGCAAGACAGGATTGTGCTCAGAAGGGGATGATAAATCCCTAGGTGGGCACCAAGTACCAATATTCTCAGAGAGACCCAGGACAGAAGCCCACCTTCCTGCCTCTATTTACCATAAATTCTGGCCTAAGGGCCCCAGGCCCTCCCTAGGCAAGAGGACTAAAAAGTGGTCCTGAACAGGGCAGGCCTTGGTCCATCCAGTCTCCGATTGCAAAAACTACCACATCTTGGTGAAATCTTTATGTAGTTTGAGGAAGCAGATGTTGACAGATAAGTTGATACTTCGGTCTTGCTAACTTTAGAGCTGGCACCTAGCTTAATGCTTTTATGGACTGAAGGTAAATGCTCTTTCCCAGAGCATGAAGACTCTCATGGGGATTTCACAGACTTTAAGAGCTAGAACTCTAGAGCTTGGGTTAGAGGATCAGACTCCAGTGGCCCCAGATGTGAAGGAAGGAGGAATCCAGTCTGCTGATCTGGAAAAGTACAGAGCACTGGCCCACACTCCAAATACTCCTCACTGTTAGCTTTATATCATTGTGACTCTGTGGACTCCCGGCCGTGCAGGGCCTGATAATGGGCCTGGCACAGAGTAGGACCATAGTAAATGTTTATTGTGAGTAGACAGATTTGAATTCGACCCAGCCCTCACTCAGCTGCCCATAGGTCTGTGATTTCAGAGCCTTGAGAGAGAAGGTACTTCTTGACCCATTTTTCACTATGTTTCCCATGTTGGCCTATGATTATATCAGGCTGCTCACATCACTTAAAGGAAGAGCTCTGTCTAGGAGTCTAGCTGTAAGGCAGGAGCCATCACTAGTCCAGGCTAGCAGCAGGATCTGGCCCTGTGCACACAGCATGAGGGACCAGCAAGAAGACCTGGCCAGGTGCTAGGCATCAGGCACCCAGCATCTGGCACCAGGTACTCACAGCTGGAGGCCATGACCACTGTAGACCACCGACCATTCCCAGGCTCAGCCCAGAGGCTCCCTGGACGTTCCTGGACAACGTCTAGGCAGGACCCAAGAATCTGCTGCTGAAACAGACCTCCACCGTGAATCAGGAAAAAGGCCGAGGGATCTAGTATGGATGGTACCTGTTCCAGCAGAGACACAGCAACCCGCTGCAGGGGTATCCATCAGGTAGGTCCAAAATCCCTCATCCAAAAATTTAAAAGCTCTGAATCCTACAAGTCTTTTCATAAGTGCAATGTCAAAACTCACTGGGTGAGAACATTTGACTGAAATAATAGAAAAGTATTTATAATATTTACTTATCTCTTAATGTGAATGTGTGTGTATTTAGCTACATAAATATTAGCAAGTTTGTGAGACATTGCCCTCAATCCTGCAGGGAGTAGTACATAATATAAATTGTGTGCCACATTACCTTCCTAAATGCCAAAAAAAAAAAAACAAACAAACCCACAAACCCCTGAATTCTGCAACCCGATCAGCCTCAAAGATTTTGATTAAGAAAATTCACACCTGAAATAGTAAGATTGGCAGCTAGCACTCATACCAGATCTTACATCTAAATTCCTTACTCTATTCTCGCTTTTAACACTTGTCACAATCTTTTTATTTATTTATTTTTTTAATGTCTTATTTATTTTTGAGAGGGAGAGACACACAGCGTGAGCAGGGGAGGGTCAGAGAGAGAGGGAGACACAGAATCTGAAACAGCCTCCAGGCTCTGAGCTAGCTGTGAGCACAGAGCCCGATGTGGGGCTTGAACCACGAACCATGAGATCATGACCTGAGCCCAAGTCGGATGCTTAACCGACTGAGCCACCCAGGCACCCTGACCCTTGCCACAATTTTAAGAGGTGGATGCTATCATTTTTATCCTTGTTATAGAGAAGGGAAAACTGAGGCCCAGAGAAGTAAAATAAGTTGCTCCAAGCAGACATAGTAAGTGATAGAGTTAAGAATCAAACCCAGGCAATCTGGCTTGAATATCAGCCTTCTTAACCACTGTCCTATGCTGAATTGGAGTCATGTTGACTAAGAAATGTCCTACTCACCCAGAGACCTTGTGTGACTGGGCCAGAACCGATGTCTTCCCTAGAGCTAGCAACAAGTCTCCATCTTTGGCGAGCACAAGATGCATGGAAAAATCAACAGGACAAAGCAGTAATTAGCAATTAGAGTGTCTTTCAACACAATCCCAAATCTTAATGATAATTTATTTTATTTATGCTTCTCAGGCATCTGAACAATCCTGTATCCATAAAAAAGTAAATAAAAGAAAGAGGAGGAAGAGAAGGAGGAGGAAGAGAAGTAAACTTTTTAAAAGTGAACACTGCTTTTCCACAAGGCAGAGCCGTGCCTAAGTCGTGTTTGAGAGGCACCCTGCAAAGCCCCCAGCTCCCAGTACCTGGACCAGCCCCTTACAGGGCCTGGAACCCATGGCTGGCCTTTGGGCAAAGCTGAAGGAGACCCTTGAATACTAAGGTGATAAATCGGCACTTTCTGAGGGATGCACTTCCTGTTTCCAAAGAGGGATCTTCAGAACACTTTTTGTACCTGGCTTTCTGCCATATCAGCATCCACATTTCTAGGCAAGTTTATTTCCTTCCTGCCACATAGACAGTGTTTCATAGACACACTACAAACATCGAGAGGTTGAGATGCTCTCTCTCTTGAGCCTGGTCTGCTGTGCTAAAATAAATGCTCCTAATTTCCTGTTGGGAAGCCTTAGTGATTACTTGATCCCTGCCCAGAACTTCATCCCCTGTCCCCAAACCCTGTTCCTCTGGCTGTTTTATTCTACATGCTTCGATGTTCAGTGTTGCCTCTTTCAAGGAGACCTGCACACAACTAAATGACGACCAGATCACATGTTTTGGGGAAATCTGGTTCTTGGTGACACTACAGTTCCCACGGGCATGTGTGCCATCCTCTGCAGCCAGGAAGGTTTTGGGAATGTGTATTATCCCCACGCACACTGGAAGGCCACCTCTGAGGATAAGTTCCCTTAGAGAAATGGGGTGTTTTGGTGGGACCACTTGGGGCTAGTTCCCTTCTGGTGAGTGATGCCTGGATGGGTTTTGGATTCATTTATCTACTTACCTGGTCCTTCCCAGAAGCAATGTAGGGAAACAATTACTCGTGTGGATTGTAGAGTTATATAATCTGGATTCAAGCCATAGCCTGGCCCCCTCCTATATGTGTGACCATGGGCAAATTAGGGAACCATCTTAACCCTCAGTGTTCTCACCTGTAGAAGGGAATAACGAGACCTAGTTCTCAGTACTGTTTTGAGAGTAAAATGGGGTAATGCCTGAAAAAAAGTTCAGCACAATTCCTAGAATTCAAGATATAGTAGCTATTATTTTTAGTCATTTAACCAACATTCATTGGGCACTTACTGTGAGCCAGGCACTGTCCTAGGCAGTAGAGATACAGCAGGGAACACAACAGCAGGGAAGTTCTCTAGCACGGAGCTTATCTTTCCGTGTTCATTATGGTCAAATGCACTCAAGCCTCACAGACAGGAACCCAGCGGGACGGCCTTCCTCCAAGTGTGACCCAGAACACTTTTGTCTGAGCTATACAAGAAAATGAGGTCCCTGGTCAGATAAGTTAAAAAAAATTCTGATTATAATCTTATAATCAGCAATTATAGCTGTACAATCTTATAATAATCTGTAGATGCCCCATGCACAGTCTTAGATCGAAAGGTCTGGGCCACCTTCCAGTAAAGATGCCTGCTTAACTTTGATTAAACTGGTGTTCCCCAAACTTACATGACCACAAAAAAATCTTTGCTAATTCCTGTTAGACTGATGGCTGTGGGTCTGTGTTCAGAGGAGCACATGAAGGCAATGCTCAGCTAGAGATGACTGAACAAGAAAGAACACAATATAGTGAAGAGTACTTCCACCAAGCCACCAAAGTCTTCCCTGCTCTCAGGGTCAGGAGGCTCTCTCCACTAGCCAGCACTGGCCAGCTGTCAGGGTCTGTCCCAGGTGGAGCTGCCTGTGTGTGGATTTAGTATCAACAACTAGAGGAGCACCAGCCTGACCATCCTGGTCTGCAGACGCCCAGCTCTGGGGCACAAGCTCGCATCTCCCACTGCAGACCTCTCTTTTGCAGCCCCCACAAGGAACTTTCTCCCTGGGGGCCCCCACATTACTTCCCCACTGGGAGTTACTTCTGTGGAGGTGGGAAGGGCAGGGCATGAGCACTAAATGCTAAACTTCCCTTCTCTGCAGAGAAGTCCATAAATCTCTAACCAATGTTTGCCCTCTTTGGAATAAACTCCTAATTGATTTCTAAAGATTGCTGTTTGCAAATTAAATTACACTTCCCTTATCCATTATATAAAGAAGCATAAAGCAGTCACCTCTCCTGGGCACACACGCCCTCTTCAGGCTCCTGGGGTGTGATTATATTACTTCAGTTGTAGGGCTTCCATTCAACTCAAGCTACATGAATTGTTTCTCTTGCTTGTTTAATTGCCCATGTCTTATTACAGAGACAATTTATTGTTTTAGTGTAGCATAAAGTTCAAATATTTTATGCAAGATGAATATGGCCACTGACATTTTTATTCCCTTCTCAAATTCATACATTCAAAATCCACATTGGAAACTTTTCAAAATGTTTGTAGCCAGTACCGCAAAATGTCAAAACTTCCATAAGCTTTCTTTCTTTCTTTTTTAAAGAAAAGACTCTGAAAGGTATATTTCCTTCTCTAACGTTACTGGGGATTTTTATGGGGTGATACGGGCACAAGCTTATGAAGAACTTCCCCAGGTGTGAAAATGACTTTGAAAATATGTTGGAAATGAACTGTTAATACACAAAACAACCAGAATCACTAGAAAATGATACTGAGTAAAATAAATAAATAAATAAATAAATAAATAAAGTAAATAAACAATCCCAAAAGGTTACAGCCTGCATCATTCCATTCACATAACATTTTTGAAATACAAAGTTATTGAAATGGAGAATAGCTTAGTGGTTGCCACAGGCTTGGGAAGGAGTAGGGAAGCGAGGCTAGTAGGTGTGGCTATAAAAGGGTAACATGAGGGATCCTTGTGGTGATA
Source organism: Hyaena hyaena (assembly GCF_003009895.1). Taxonomy (NCBI): domain Eukaryota; kingdom Metazoa; phylum Chordata; class Mammalia; order Carnivora; family Hyaenidae; genus Hyaena; species Hyaena hyaena. The sequence goes on from NW_024080944.1 coordinate 321,734, forward strand.
GACTCTGTATCTTGGCTGCATCCGCGTTGATGCATCCTGGTTGTGATACTGTGCTATAGCTTTGCAAGATGTTATTACTGGGAAAACCAAGTAAAGGGTACACAAGATTTCTCTGCGTGATTTCTTATAACTGCATGTGAATCTATAAATATCTCAAAATAAAAAGTATAATCGAAAAAGCACATTGAAAAATAAGGGGACATGACTAGATAGATGTATGGCTATGTAATAAAACTTGAGTCATTGTACAAATTAGTATGGATATTCATTGTACAGTTCTTTCAAACTCTTCTCCATGTTTCAAAATTTTTACAATAAGCTGTTGGAAAAAATAACCGTAAATGTGAGCAAGAGCCCTAACATAGAATAAATACAGGACAGGACCCAACTAGACAAATGCTGGAAATCATAGTGGACCAACAGCAGTTGGATGTGGAGAAACCGGAATGGTTTCTCCACATCCTTTCCAACACTTAGTGTTTTTCTTTTTATGTTTGTTTATTATTTTTGATAGTGGCGAGGAAATTTTCATGTACTTGTTGCCCATTTGTCTTCTTTGAAGAAATGTCTAAGTCCTTTTGCCCATGTTTAAGTGAGGTATTTGGTTTTTTGTTACTGACTTGTAAGATTTCCTTATATTCTTTGGATGTTAACCTCTTACCTAAGTTTGCAAATACTTTCTCCCATGCTATACCTTACTTTTTCACTCTACTGATTGCTTCCTTTGCTACACAGAAGCTTTTTAGTTTATGGTAGTCCCACATGTCTAAATTTGCTTTTATTGCCTCTGCCTTTGGGGTCATATTCAAAAAAGTATTGCCAAGACCAATGTTATGAAGCAATTCCCCTACATTTTCTTCTAGGGTTTTACAGTTTCTTACATTTCTGTTGTTACATTTAAGTATTTAATCCACTTCAAGTTTCTTTTTGTTTATGATATGTGTCCAATTTTATTCCTTGCATATGGATATCCAGTTTTCCCCAGCACCACTTATTGAAGACTGTTTTTTCCCCTATTTTGAAGTCTTGGCACCCTTGTCAAAGATCATTTGACTATATATGCATAAGTTTATTTCTGGGTTCTCTATTCTCTCTGTATATATAATCTGCATTATGCCAGTACAATCCAGTGTTGATTATTGTAGCTTTATAATATGCTTTGAAATCAGGAAGGGTGAAACTTCAAGCTTTGTTCTTTCTCAGAATTATTTTCGCTATTCAGGATCTTTTGTGGTTCCACATGAATTTTAGGATTTTTTTTCTATTTCTGCAAAAAGTAACATTGAAATTCTAAAGAGGTTGCATTGAATCTATAGATTGCTTTGGACAGTATGAACATTTTAATATTAAGTTTTCCAATCCATGAAAATAGGATGTCCATTTTTTTTGGTCATAAATTTCTCTCATCAATGTCTTGTTGTTTTCAGTGTACTAATCTTTCTCCTAATCAGCTAATCCCTGAGCATTTTATTCTTTTTGGTGTTACTATAAATGGTATCATTTTCTTAATATCCTTTTAAGATAGCTTACTGTTAGTGTAAAGAAATGCAACTGATTTTTGCATGTTGAATTTATATCCTCCAACTTTACCAAATTCATTTATTAATTCTAAATTTTTGAGGGGAATCTTTAGGGTTTTCTACATATAAGACCATGTCATCTGCAAACAGGAACAATAATATATCTTCCTTTCTGATTTGAATGCCTTTTATTTATTTTTCTTGCCTAATTGTTCTGGCTAGGACTTCCTGTACTATGTTAAATAGAAGTGAGAGTGAGCTTCTTTTCCTTGTTCCTGATCTTACAAGAGAAGTTTTCGGTTTTTCACCTTTAATAATGATGTTTGTTGTGGGCTTATATGGTTTATATTGAGGTAATTTCCTTCTATTCCTAGATAGTTGAGTATTTTATCATGAAAAGGTGTTGAATTTTTTCAAGTGCTTTTCCTGCTTATATTGAGATGATCATGTGATTTTTATCCTTCATTCTTTCAAAGTGGTGTATCACAATGGATGATTTGCATATGTTGAAACTTCCTTGTACCTCAGAGATAAATCCTACTTAGTCATGGTCTATGATCTTTTCAAACTGTTGTTGAATTCAACTTGCTAATATATTGTTGAAAATTCTTGCATCAATATTCATCAGATATATTGGCCGGTAGCCTTCCCCTCCAACTTTGGTGATGTCTATCTGCTTTAGTATCAGGGTAATGCAGGCCTCATAAAAAGACTTTGGAAGTGTTCCCTCCTTTTCAGTTTTTTGAAAAGTTTGAGAAGGATTGCTATAAATTCCACTTTAAATGTTTGGTAGAAGAATTCTCCAGTGATGCCATCTGGTCCTGGGCTTTTCTTGAGAAGTTTTTGATTATTGGTTCAATCTCCTTATTAGTCATAAATCTGTTCGTATTTTCTATTTCTTCATGATTCAGTCTTGGTAGGTTGCATGTTTCTAATAATTTATCCATTTCCTCTAGGTTAATTTTTTTGCCATATAATTGTTCATAGAAGACTCATCATTCTTTTCATTTCTTTTTTTAAAAAAATGTTTATTTATTTATTTTGAAAGAGAGAAAGAGAAAGACTGAGCGGGGGATAGGCAGAAATTGAGAGAGAGAGAGAGAGAGAGAGAGAGAGAGAATCAATCCCAAGCCAACTCCACACTCAGAACAGAGCCCAATGCAGGGCTCAATCTCATGACCAGGAGATCATGACCTGAGCCAAAATCAGGAGTCAGATGCTTAACCACCTGCACCACCCAGGTGCCCTTCTTTTTATTTCTGTGGAATCAGTTGAAATGTCTCTTCTTTCATTTCTGATTTTGTTTGAGTCTTTTCTCCTTTGTTCTTAGGTAGTTTTCCTGATATGTTAAAAAAAAAAACAACTCTTAATTCCACTGATTTTTCTTTTTCTATTCCTTTTCTATTCTCTATTTCATTTATTTCTGCTCTAATTTCTATTATTTCTTTCCTTCTCCTAACTTTGGGCTTAGTTTGTTATTCCTTTTCTAGTTCATTGAGGTTTAAATTTATGTTGTTTATTTGAGATCTTTCTTCTTTTTTAATGTGGATGTTTACCACCACAAACTTCACTGTTAGTATCGCTTTTGCTGCATCCTATAATTTTTCACATGTTATGTTTTTATTTTCATTTGTCTCAGGATATTTTCTAATTTCCCCTTTGATTTCTTTTTTGACTCATTGGTTGTTCAAGAGTATGTTATTTAATTTCCACATACTTGTTTATTGTGCAGTCTTATGCTATTTCTAGTTTATTTTATTGTGGTCAGGAAAGATATTTCGTATGATTTCAATTTTCTTAAGGTTAAGACTATTTTGTGATCTAACACATAAGCTATCCTAGAGGATGTTCTGTGTGCACGTGAAGAATATGTATTCTGTGGCTGTTAGGTGCTATGTCTGTTAGGTCTGTTTAGTCTGTAGTGTTCAAGTCCATTGTTTCTTTATGGATCTTCTATCTGGATGTTCTATCCATTATTTAAAGGGGGGTATTCAAATCTCCTACTATTATTTTTTCCTACTCTTATTATATTGCTATTTCTTCCTTCAATTCTGTCAATGTTTGCATAATATATTTATATAGTCTGATGTTAGTTTCCCATATACTTATCATTATACCTTCCTGATGAATTTCCCCTTTTATTTTTATATAATGTCTTTCTTTATCTTTTGTGACAGTTTTGACTTAAAGTCTATTTTGTGTGACATAAATATGGCCATCTATGCTCTCTTTTAGTGGACATTAACATGGAATATGATTTTCCATTCTTTCATTTTCAGCCTGTTAGTTCTTATATATAAAGTGAAACTCTTACAGATGCATATAATTGGATCTTGTTTTATTTTTTTAATTTTTAATTTTAGAGGGAGAGAGAGAGGGGGAGAGAGAGAGAGAAGTAGGGGGAAGAGGGGCAGAGGGAGAGAGAGAGAATCTCAAGCAAGCTCCATGCTGAACACAGAGCCCAACATGAGGCTTGATCCAATGACCCTGGGATCATGACCTGAGCCAAAACGAAGAGTCAGACACTCAACCGACTGAGCCGCCTAGGTGCCTCTGCCCCTTTAAAAATCTGTTCATCCATTCCATGTCTTTTGATTGGGAGTTTATTATTTATTTTATTTTAAGTAGGCTTCATGCCCAGCACAGAACCCAATGTGGGGCTTGAACTCACAACCCTAAGATCAGACCTGAGCTGAAATCAAGAGTTGAATGCTTTACTGACTGAGTCACCCAGACGCCCCACCTTTTGATTAGGGAGCCTAAAAAATTGATAGTTAAAGTAATTACTGATAGAGGACTTACTATTGACATTTTGTTCATTGTTTTCTGTCTTATTTTGTCCCTCTTTTTCTCTTTTGCTATCTTTTTTGTGTTCTGTTAATTTTTTTTGGTAGAAGCATGATTTGATTCCTTTCTTCTTTTTTGATCTTGTCCATAGGCATTTTCTTTGTGGTTACCACGGGGCATACATAAAACATCTTACAGTTATAACAGCTGGGTTTGTATTCACTTTGGGTGCAGTATCCTTTTAACTGGTTTCTGGTTTTCTCACAAAGGAATTGGTTTGTGTGTTGTTGTTGGATCAATATCTTTATGAGAGAAGGAGGGTCTGAGGATTTCCATTCCACCATCTTGCTCCCTAGCATCCTGAGTTATCTTTTTTTGACAAAGCAAAAACTATGCTCCACATGTGGTTATTCAGAAGAGCTAAAAATTATATGGTTTTTAAAAATGTTTTATTTATTTTTGAGAGAAAGAGACAGTGTGAGCAGGGGAGGGTCAGAGAGAGACACACACACATACACACAGAATCTGAAGCAGGCTTCAGGCTCTGAGCTAGCTGTGAGCACAGAGCCCAACTTGGGGCTTGAACCCATGAACCATGAGATTATGATCTGAGCCGAAGGCAGACACTTAACCAACTGAGCCACCCACGTGCCCCCAGAAGAGCTAAAAATTATTAAGACAGGTAAGAAAGTAGGTATCTAGGTAAGTGAAGGAGGAAGTGGGGAAGCTCCCATGCTTACTCTGGTAGTCTTACAATACTATACCCGTCCTCATCTTCACAAATCCACCCAGGGCTTCTTGAGATTCAGTTTCCCAGTCTTCTCCCTATAATGATGTTCTCTTACAAAGGCAAATCAAGATCTCGCTCTATGTAATGTAAATCTCTAATAATAAAGGATTCCTTTCTACTCTGTGGGGACATAGACAGGGGCTTCAGCTGGCTAGTTCTCTCATAGCACTTGTGAATGTCACTCTGAATAGGATGTGAGGTGGGAGCTCAATCTGGGGTTGTTTTTATTTTTTTGAGATACAATTATTATAGAATCTACCACACTATATTAAAATTATTGCTTTCTGATCTATCTTCCCTAATAGTCTATGAGCAGTTTGAAGGATGTCTGATTTATCTCCATGCCCATAGGGTAGGGCTTGGTAAAGTAAATGCTTAGCCAGTGCTTCCAGCATGACTAGAATGGATGGATGGTTGGATGGATGGATGGATGGGTGGGTGGGTGAATGGATGGAGCACTGATGGAATATCAGGCCTCAGCAAGCAGGGGTAGGAGGTAGTATGGGCATTTATTTTTGATGTATATAGCAGTATATCCTGACAGCAGGGACATGAGACTAATATATTTGCTGGGAAGTTTCCACATGGCAATATGGTGTGGTCAAACAGGCAGATAGCCTAAGTGCAAAAGTTATGTCAAAACCATGGGTATTTTAGACCTATCCATAGTATCCTCAATGAGTAGACATAGTCCAGTCCCTAAAGCATGCCTCAAATAGTAAATACAGCCATTTCAGAAACCACCTTTGAATGTCATGTAAGCCCTACATATGACACCAAGCTGATATCTGTAAAGGGAATCCTTCCCAAATATTGTAGTCTCCCTAGAATCCTAGATAATACTATGAGGACATGAACCTTATATAGGATCAGGAAACCTCATTAGCAGGTCAGCCTGGCAATTCCTGAAGGCAACAAGATAGTTCAAACTTGGGTTTTAAACAGGGGAATAATTCTCTCACGTATTGTATAAGTCAAGTATTTCTCCACAGTGAAATATTTAATGTAGATCCCCCCTAATTCAGATATTTCACATCCCTATGACAATCAAAACCCATGGTGAGCATTGGGAAGGGAGATATTATCAAGAAATAAAGGGAACCAATAGTATCTTGTCTTTTTTAAGGAAGCTCCCACTATGTCATAATATCACCCAAGAGTCTTTTGTACCTGAAGTACATATACTGTCTTCCCTTCCTGGCTCCAGAGTTGTTAATATCCTCCCCATCATCCAGCACTGGATGAACTCCACAATTTCATGAATTACAACCCTCTAAATTTTAGATATCTAAGTCCATTCCCATCACACACAAAAAGATTGAAATAAGGCTTTATGATTTAAAAAAAATACAAACTATCTCAGGAGCAGAGAATTAACCATCATAAAAATACCTTCCATAGTAAAACACAGGGGAGAAGACAAATTCAGGTCAAGGCAAGTCTGAAATAACCAGACTTGCCCTTAAACTAGTTTTCCCATTATAGCTCATCTCAGGTCTAGAGGAGTACTCCACACAGAAGTGTTCAATAAGAGCTCAAATTTCTCTTAACTGGTCCACAATTCAAGTTTCCTGCACACTCCATCACTGAACTCTTGTCTCTTTGTTGTTTGTCTTTTATCGAGAAAATTGAGGAGGTACTGAACTGTAAGATCCATTTGGGTAGGAACTGTAATGTTTCAGTGCATTTTTGAATTGCAGCATGGAACATAATGCGTGGTACGTGATAGTCACTTTATTAGCCTCTGCTGAATGAAAGATTTCAAAGGTTTCAAATTTGAGTTGTATGGTGTAGCGGTTAGGAGCACAGACTTCCTATATTTAAAACCCACCTCTGTCAGTTTCTAGCCGTGTAATCTAGGGTGAGTTTTTTTTTTTTTTTTTTAAACTGAGGATAATAATGGTACTGGATATCACTGGGTTGTTGTGGGAGTTAAATAAGTAAATGTTTTCAAATGTTTATAACCCTGTGTAGAGTACAACATCTACTAAATAAATGTTATTCATTTTCTTATTGAAATCTCTGATGGATCCTGTGGGATAGAAGTGCAAAGACTTCAAAAGCAAAACGAAACAAAACAACACACCTCACTAATGTATGTTTCACTGCCACCTCCAGAATCTACTGGCACTGCAAACCTAGTCAAGTTGCTTTTCCCCACGAGTTCCCAGTTCTCTCTTTTGTTTTCCCTTCTTTTCTTTTTTTGTTTTGCTTTGTTATTTTTGTTTGCTTGTTTTTTGTATAATTTATTGTCAAGTTAGCTAACATACAATGTATACAGTGTGCTCTTGCTTTCAGGAGTAGATTCCCATGATTTATCCCTTACATATAACACCTAGTGCTCATCCCAACAAGTGCCCTCCTCAGTGTCCATCACCATTTCCCCTACCCCCGTCAACCCTCAATTTGTTCTCTGTATTTAAGAGTCTCTTATGGTTTGCCTCCTTGTCTTATTTGTAAAATAAGAATAATAAGATCTTGACATACAGCTGTTGGAAGTATTATAGGAGATAGTCCATGTGCCATTCCTGACAATGACTGTTATGTCACTCTTTCTTGGACCTCCTTCTCTCTTCCTGGGTGCCCTTTTCCTTCCTCCTCATGGTTTCCCTACTCTTCCCATCTCTCCCCAGGAATTCCTCCTAGACCTTATGTTCTTCTTACTGTATGCACTCTTTCTGTGTGATCTCATCCCTGCCATGACTTGGATCACAGTTCCAATGTTCTAAACCTCTGCCTCTTGCCCTGATCTCTCCCCTAAGTTCCAGTCCCAGTATCTTCCCTTGTGGCTTACAGCCACAGAAATTTAATAAGTCCAAATCTGAAGTCATCACCTCTCTTCCAAACCCAACCCACCTCTGTATTGAATATTGCAATAAATGTCATCAGTGCCCACCCAGTTAGTCAGTCTGAAACTTGGCTGTCTTCTTTAGTACCCTCTCATGACTGACATTTCAAAAGTCACCAAGCTTTATCAGATAAACATTTTAATTATTTCTAATACTATCCACTTCTCTCTGACCCCTGTTACTAGCTTAATCAGGGTACCAGCTCTTTCCTAGGTGACTTACAGAGTGTCTTAAAGACTTCAGCGTACTCCCATTGGCCTATGAATTGGACTCCCTTTCTTCAGAGGCTAAAAATCTGGTCCCAGATTGTCCGTCACCCCATTTCCATGCATTTCCTTCTCAGACTCTGTTTTCTGGTTCTGCAGTCACATTGCTTTAAGCTCACATGCTCCTTCCCACCTATAGCCTTTGCACATTTTTTTCACTCTTCCCTTCCTTCACTTGGTTGACTGTGCATCCAAGACTTCAGGTATCAATAGAGGCTTACCTTATCCCTGATAGCTGCTTCTAATTCCCTTGTCCTGGTCTGTATAAGGTGCTGTTCTCCAAGCTCATGCAGTACTTCTTGGCTTTCTTCTTTCTAGCACACACAGCATTGGCTTGAGCTGTTTATTTACACCTTCCTCCCTCTTTGGGTTATGAACTTTTTAAAAACAGGGGAATTACATAATTTATCCTGTATTTATATATCTGGCAAATAGTAGTCATTCAGTGAGGATGAATGAATAAAACAGAATTGATGGATGTTACTTGACATTCCCTTCTCTTCTGCAGAGCCCATCTAACAAAATTTTGACCTGAAGGAGAAAACAAGTTTTCCCTGCCATAAATAATCTGTTACTGCTCTTCACTCGGTTAGTACTTCTTATATTCATTCCAGATACTCACAATCCAAACCTTTCTTGCACTCATTGGAATGTCCTGCCTCCAGGTGACTACTAGAATGTCCATTCAGAGAGAAGCATATTTTCTTACCTTGCCCTCCTTTCTACAGCCCGTCTTTGAGAGGGAATAGCTTGTGCTCTAGAACTGGGATAGCAAACCATAGCCTGGGGACCAAATTCAGCTCACCACCTGTTTTTATAAATAAAGTTTTATTGGGACACAGCCACACCATTCATTTATGTATTGTTTATGGCTGCTTTCATGCTACAGTGGTAGAGTTGAGTAATTGTGACAGAGACCATATGGCCTCAAAGCCTAAAATACTTACTCCCTAGTTTTTTACATAAAAGGTTTGCCAACATCTGAGCAAAGCTCTAGAGCATCTGGGCCCATTCAGCTCTGTGCTGAGATTCAAATATGCAAGGTATAAACCAAGAAAGGGTCACAGTCTTAAATCCAATTTCCATGGCTGAAAGGCATTTCTAATATCTTCCCTTTGATAATGCTTTATGTTTTTCTAAGGGCTTTCATATTCATTAAGGAAAAGATCTTCAAATACCAATACTATTGCTCCCAGGTGAGTCCTACACTGCTGTTCTGCAGATCGTACTTCACTTGTGAGGCTGTAGAGCAAAGGCTCTGGAATCTTATGTATACATCTGGCTTGCTCCTTACCAGTGGTGTGTACTTGAGCAAGTAAGTTGCTTGATCCTCTTGGTCTCATTTTCCTCCTCTGTAAAATGTGCTCCATGAAAGTGACATACTGCCAAAGTTATAGTGGAGAATAGATGGGACATGGAAAGCTTTTATCACAGTGTAAACCAAACCTAGCCTAGATATCTAGAAATACCCAGATGCCTAAAACTTCTTTATACTTCTCCTCCACATAAAATCTTCTATCCATCTCAGTGCCCACATGAGAAGATTTTAAAAAGATTGCATCTATTTCATCTATTCTGATATCATTCAGCCTCTGTCACTATCAGTGAGTCTTCTCACTGCCCTGATCACTCCTGTTCTTTTGCTTTATTAAATTTATTAGCTTATTGCTAAGCTTGCATTTTTAAAAAATATTTTTTAAAATGTTTTATTTATTTCTGAGAGAGAGAGAGAGACAGCATGAGCAGGGGAGGGTCAGAGAAAGAGGGAGACAAAGAATCTGAATCAGGCTCCAGGCTTTGAGCTGGCTGTCAGCACAGAGCCTGATGAGGGGCTCGAACCCACTAACTGTGAGATCATGACCTGAGCCAAAGTTAGACACTTAACCAACTGAGCCACCCAGGCGCCCCTTAAAAATATTTTTTAGTTTATTTATTTTTGTGAGAGAGAGAGAGAGAGAAGAGAAGAGAAGAGAAGAGAAGAGAAGAGAAGAGAAGAGAAGAGAAGAGAGTGAATGAGTGAGGAAGGGATAGAGGGGGAGGGAATTCAAAGCAAGCTCCAGACTCCTCCGAGCAGTCAGCACAGAGCCTGACATATTATTACCCGAGCAAAGGCAGATGCCCAACTGACTGAGCCACTTGGTGCCCCAAGCTTGCATTCTTTCATCCCTCCTCTCTGCTTGTCCCAAAGCCCACTTCCTGCAGGAAGTCACCTGTGACTGTGGCCACCACCCACAGTGCTCTCCTTCCCAAGCTCATACAACACCAGGAGAGACAACTGCCCTGTATGTGAAACTTGTCTCCTCAGCTTTTATTTAGCTGTATGACTCACTCAGCCTCAACTTCCTCAATTACAAAGTAGGAATAATATTTATACCTCCATGTTGTTGCATGGATTAACTATAATATAATAAATGTTTCTTGTGTTTAGTAAGTTCAAAATATATTCATGTTGTCCTCCATGCTTTTAACACATGGCTCTTTGTACATAGCTGGGCACATGGATTGATTAATGTGCACTGCTGCTTCCAGTGATGGCCTCTGAGTGTGAGATGGGGGGGGCCTGACAGTTGTACACCAGCCTTTTTAACCCTCTTCTTTCCCTGAAGTCTTTGCAGGTCCACCATGTAACCTCCCAAGAAGAAGGGTGGTGGTAAAGGAGACCTTAAGTGCTGCTGGGTGCAGATATGGTCTGTTTGGGAAGAAATTTAAATGCAGGCTTAGTGATAACAATTTTAATTGATAAATCAGGATTTAAGCTGTGTCCAGGGCTGTGCAATTCTGGGGACCCACCTGGTAATCTGAGTGATTTTAATTAATCTTCTAGTTTGTTGTGACTAACAGAGGGCCTGGTCTTACCTTTTCAAATGCGGTGGTGAGGAGCTCTTGATGTCAATTTTGTCTGTGCCAAAAGGCTCCAAAGCTGTTTTGCCAGTAGACAAAAGTAGACCTTAGGAGAGGAAGGGACCCAGAGGCATAGCTCCAGAATTTCCCCAGGGATCCTAAACACCCTCCTAGTGAGTAGACCAATGCCATCACAAGCTGACAGTGAGCAGGGGGACTAATCTTCACCCAAGATTTAAATGTTACTTTGAGCTAGATGACTAAAGATGAGACCACTTTATTTGCTAGAAGGAAGAAAATGAAGAAGAATAAATTGCTTGCTTCTTAGAAGAGTAATTTCTAGAGAAAAACCACAGCTATGAAAAGTACAGTAAAGAACAATACTGGGAATGAGGCTGGTTCTAGAAAATCAAATAGTTCACTATGGATGGTGACTATGGCAGATGGTGTCAAGAAGACCCATGAGTTTCGTGGGTTCGAGCCTTGCGTTGGGCTCTGTGCTGACAGCTAGCTCAGAGACTGGAGCCTGCTTCAGATTCTGTATCTCCCTCTCTCTGACCCTTCCCTGCTCGCTCGCTCTCTCGCACTCTCTCTCTCAGAAATAAATAAAACATTAAAAAAAAAAGACCCATGAGTTATTGGGGCCCCAGAGCTTCTTCTGCCTATACTTCATTTTATGTCCTTGACCAAGAGTCATCCCAATTCTGACCCTCAGGGATTAATTCTGTAAAATCATTGATTTGGATTTGATGATTTCTAAGGGCTTCTTCAGATACCTTAAAAGTTCTGGGATCTTTTGGGAAAGAAAGCCTACAATTGTTTTTGTTTTGTTTGTTTGTTTAATTTACTGAATACTTAAAATAGCACCTGCTTTGTGCTAGTCTAAGAATTCTAAAATAAAAATATTGCCTCTTTTAAACATTAACACAGCCTTAAGAGTGAACTCCTATTTGAAAAAAAAAAAGCTATAAAGATGTTACTCTACTGTCTCTGACTAGTGTTTCTGATGAAAATTCTACTTTTAATCTTATCTTTGTTTCTGTGTGTTATATGCATTTTTTCTGGGTGAATTTAAAGATTTTACTCTTTAATATACTGTGCATTATGTGTTTTCTTATTTCTTCTCCTCAAGACTTATTGAGCTTTTGTGAGTTTATAGTTTTCATCAAATTTGTTAAATTTGCAATAATTGTTTCTTCAAACATTTTTCTATCTCCACTCCTATTTTCTGGGATTCCAATTACAAGTATGTTAGGCTGTTTGATATTGTCCCATAGATCACTGATGCACTGATGCTGTAATAATTTTATTTTTCATTCTTTCCCCCTCTTTATTTCATTTTGGATAATTTCATTGCTATGCCTTCAGGTTCACTGCTCTCCTACAGTATTTAATCTGTTGTTATCTCCCATCCACTGTATTTTAAACCTCATGTATTGTTTTTGTTCATTTCAAGAAGCTCTATGATAAATAGATATAAAATCATCTGTATCTATCTACATCTATTATTTATCTACCTATGTGTTCATCAAATTTTCCATCTTTCCTGTATCTGCCCATGCTCTTTTGAAAATATGAAATATACTTATAGTAGTTGTTTTAAATCCTTTATCTACCAATTCTGTCATCTGTGTCACTTCTGAGTCTGTTTGTATCAACTGGTTGTTCTCATATGTTTTCCTGCTTCTTTGGATGCTCAGTTAATTTTTATTGATTTCTGGATATTGTGAATGTTGTGTTGAGTTGAAGCATTTTTTATTATACCTTTAAATATTTGAGGACTTCATTTTGTAGCTCAGTTATTTGCAGGCAGTTCAAGGTGTTCAAGATTTACTTTTTTAATGTTTTTTATTTCTTTCTGAGAGAGAGAGAGACAGGGTGAGCAGGCTCCAGGCTCTGAGCTAGCTGTCAGCACAGAGCTTGACGCAGGGCTTGAAGCCACGAACCATGAGATCATGACCTGAACCCAAGTCAGACGCTTAACCAACTGAGCCACCCAGGCGCCCCTTAAGATTTACTTTTAAGTATTAGTTTGGTTAGTTTGGACCAGATCAGCTGTAAGTCTAGGAATAATTTGTCCCCACAACTAAGCAATGCCCCGTGCCTTATGTATTACAAGGTTTTCCTCACTGGATGGTGAGAATGCAACCTACTTCTAGCACCAGGTGAGCTCCAGAGATTATACTTCCTGCTCCTTTAATGGTTCTTTCCCCAGCCTTGGTTTTCTTACATGTGTGCTTTGATTGGTACAAAGACTTGAGGGAAAATTCTTTGCTATCTCCAGAATGTGTTCTTCTTCTCTCTTTCTTTGTCTCTTTCTATGTTTCTTTATCTTTCTGTCTTTATCTCTGCATCTCCTTCCTTTCTGATACTCTTGCCCACAGATTCTAGCTGCATTGATCTCAAACTTCTGAGTCTGACTACTTAGCTCAAGGAAACTGCTGACTCTCTCTGGACTCTCTTTCCCTCTGAAAAATCCTGGAAAACTCTTGCCAGACAGTAATCTGGGGGCAGAAGGCTCACCTCATTTGTTTCTCTTCTCACAGAGATCTCTATGCTATGCTGTGTAGTTTGTGTAATTAACAAATGAAGTAGCCAGAGATTTGAAGTTATTTTCCTAAACTCCAGGCTCTACTGTCTCGAAAGTATTTATATAAAACAAGTCAAAATCTTTATGAATAATTATTTGGTAATTCCCAACTACAGAAGAAAGAAATCACACGCATTCATATAAATCCATCCAGCATTCAGAGGGACAGACCCATTCCACTTATCTATGTGCTAAGAGCTAAACATGGATGATTTTCCAAGTGTCAGCCTCAATGCTGTATTTGCATCCTGTCTCAGATCTGAGGACAGACAACATTTCTCCTGACCCTTTGGGGCCATAGGATAGATTGCTAGGGCCTCTAGTTGTGGCAGATACTTGTATTGAAGAGAAATGCAATCTGACTTTTCACTGCTATCTGGAAAATTCCTGTTTTCAGAGCACAAACCATTTACCCAAACAGTGTAAAGAGATTATGGTTCACTCTCTAAGCTGAATTATGCATGGTTTTCAGCTAGGTAAATTCTCTGTGTTCTATTTTAAGAACATTTCCTTCACAGAGTGGAAAAAAAATCTATACTGTCCAGAAGAAACTACTCTTGATATATTTTACTGGGAAAAAGAAATAACAAATTGGAACCTCATCCATTTTCTTTGCATTTTGTTTTGTAATTAGTAATCAGAGATTTCTATTCACTTTTAGAAGTGGAACTTTCCCTTCATGTTCCAAGACATTAAAAGGGGAAAATAAAAGCAAATTTGGCCCAAATTTTAAAACATCTATTGTCGTGTACTCATTATGACATCTTTTTAGAATTAGGCTGACTAATCCTGCTTAATACATAAGAAGTGTTTGCTATTAAGTGCTGTGCCTTCTCAGAACACCATGTCAAAACCATTTTAATTTGAGTTAGGGGTGATTTTTAAATGTCAGCTTTAAAAGAACTATTTCAAGAATGCCTCAGAGCCTTCAGTTTGGCTACAAAGAAATTTGTGATGCATTGAAAGGATAGAATGATTAAGGCAAGAAGAGATTTGAATTCCAGAGTTTTAGTTTAGCATTCACGGTGGAAACTACAATGGATATAGATCTAAAAGGGAAGTTAGATTGCCCAGCTGAATTGAACACATCATTTGGGGAGAAAATAAAAATGACACATGAAAAAAATATTCCTGTATATTTCTCGTATGTACTGTACATCTCATCCCCTATCCCAGTAAACTTTTCTGCATTTGAGTTTCAGGAAGTCCTTAATAAACACAATTTTTGCTGCCAGTTCTCCCCAAATTTTGACTGTGAGGATGATGCAGGTTGGTTGGTGGCATGAAAAGCAAAATAGTAACTGCACAATTTTGGTTCAGTCCAGACCTGTAACTCAGTTTTTCTTTAGGGTAGCAGGATAGACACACATGCACATATGAATATGAGCTCTACTTATTGATGCAAAGGTGCCATCAATTTTAAGATGCACCATTTTTTTAATGTGTCACTAAGACACATAAAGGAGAAATATTGCCAGCTAACCTGTGACACGTGTTTTCCTGATACTTTGAAAAAAATTTATTTTATGTTTATTATGAGTTTTAAAAACAGAATAGTATTATCACTCTTATGTATACTATAAAATAATAGTAAAATATAGGTAAAATTAAATTTTTGAGCTGTCCACAAGTTATCTTCACATTCGGAGGCTGAATTTTCCCTAATCACCTATCATCTATCACTTAGTGCTAAGTCCAACTTTTTCTTTTTTTTTTTAATGTTTTATTTATTTTTGAGAGAGAGAGAGAGACAGTGTGAGCAGGGGAGGGTCAGAGAGAGAGGGAGACACAGAATCTGAAGCAGGCTCCAGACTCTGAGCTGTCAGCACAGAGCCCAACGCGGGGCTCGAACCCGCAAACCATGAAATCATGACCTGAGATGAAGTCGGACGCTCAACCGACTGAGCCACCCAGGCGTCCATAAGTCCAACTTTTTCTATCTAATATCCACTGGAGCATAGATAGTGCAGCATTTCTTAAAAGTTTCCCATTATTGTATCCAGGACCTTGTTCAAGTGCTAAAAGCCATTTTGTAAATGTTGATGTGTCTACACTGGCCATGACAACTGCACTATGACTACAGCCTGGCCTGAAATTGAGAGACGCCACTGATTCATCATCCTGATTTCAGTTATGATGAAATATGAAAAAAAATGCATCTTAAAAGAGATCAAATTATACATATGTTTATATATGTGCGTATATACCCACATATATAATAGACATTTTTAAAAGAAAAAAATCCTATCTTGAAGGATCTCACTCCAGAAAAATGAGATATGCCTCTGTCTTTCCCAGGTACAGACATTCCATCTGTTCATTTCCCTCTGGCCTTGACATTTCTTTAAGCCAAGCCCAGCCCCAGCCATAGAGCTCTACCTTAACTGCAGCTGGATGTTCTGTTATTTTTGTGGTAGTACTTATTGAGCAAGTTCTCACGATCAAAGAAAACATGCGTGAGACACTGCAAGGCATTGTGGAAAAAGAATGAGATTTGGAAATAAAGGGCACAAGATTTAAGCCCAACTGAGCTGTAATATTCACCAGCTATGAATCTTTAGTCATGCTACATACCTTCACTGAGCCTCATTTCTTCATTTGTAAGTAATGATACAGTTTGTTGGGAGGGCAGATGAGATAACATTTATATAGATATAAAACAATAACACACATGAATCTCATTTATACTGCCAGTGTGCTGACACATGTCCTACAGGCCAAGAGATGAGGCCTTTACTGATGGTGGATGATCCTTTGTCTGACTCCTAGCAAAGCAGCAGAATAGAAAATTCAGAGGATGTATGCCAATTTTGAAAGACTGAAGCTATGAAGACTGACCAGGGGATATGGGGTGTTTAAAGATGGGTAAAAGAGGAGACCAAAGTTTTATGGGACACAACTAGGGTCCCTTCTCCATTACTTACCTTCTCCATTAGAGAATCTTCCTCTTTCCAGATGACATGCTGACCATACTTTAGGAGGCTCAGAGTGGGAGAAGTGGAATAGGTTCCCAATCATTCGTTGTAATGCATCCCAGGAGATGAGGAATTGTAACTGTTGACATTGTGACGGAACATGAAAAATGATAATGCATGAAATTAGCTGTAGATATTACAATTTGTAAGTTACCATTCTATGTGTTATTTTCCAATATTTTTAGCAAGATAGTTTGAAGGAAAAAAAGGAATATTAAGAGTGCCATTTCATGGTGTGACTTATACTCGTTTTGTCGTATTGTGCCGGCCCATCCCTGTCAAGATGATAAATAGGTTTCTTACCTCCTGTCATTTCATCAGTTGTCAGTTACTACTGAAAGTGCTCTGTTGGAAAGTATTCTCAGACCATATTTATGTTCAGCTAGTAAGTGTTCTGTAAGGACTTAAGTACTCCTATCTCCCATGGATAAGGGAAAGGAGAAAACTCAGTGTTCCGTGAATACACTGACCCTGGCCTGTGGTCTAGACCACTCATCCAGATCTCTTTGTTTAAATAAACAGTTAAGAGCTGACTGAGGACGGAGTTGGCCCTTCACTTAGTTTCAATCTTGATATTAATGTCCTATAACTCTTCCCTGACATCTTGCTCCAATGCTAATATCCCAGGCCCTTCTAGCACAAATGATTAGACTCTGAGTTCACTCAATCATTCATTAATTCGCTTAACAAATTTTGATTAGGTTCTTATTATGTATCAGGAGTTGTACTTGAATCTGGAAAATAAACAAGACAGATGAAGTCCTGGAGTTGTGCTGTCAGGAAGGAAGATGGGCCTCCAGTAATCACACATACTATTCAATACAGTTGCCTTCCATGCTGCAGTGGAGAGGACCTGTACAGTATATTGTGAATATGTAAAAGTGGAGAAAATGGACCTATTGCAGGAATCAGTGAAGGTTTGATTGAGAAAACTCATAGAAACCACATTGTGGTTTTAAAATGCATCTTCACTATTTTCCAGGAAAACCTGTCTAAGGGACACATGAGCAGAAATATGAGGAAAGCATATTTGAAATATAATGCTGAAAAGTGTGACCATGTGTCTTCCATGGGCCAACACCTACCTGAGAGTAGTTTTTATTTAAGTTTACTTTGCATTTTGAAAGCCTCATGTGCTTTATGCTGATCATCCATTCTCTGTGCTCTGGCTTCTCAGAGACATGGGAAGCTAACTTCTCCCTGTACAAGACAGAGATACAGTCCTTCCCACTTGGCTGGGAACTACAAGGTTTTTACGGACCTGCAGGGTTTTGACACTTAGCCATCACCTTCCCATGGGGAAGCTTACAAGCAGCAAGAGCTCATGGGACTCTGAACTTTATGAGAGGACATGACTCACATTCCCCAGGCTGCCATGTCTGGCATTCACAGAGGCAATGGGGCCTGACGGAGTCCTCACTGCCCAACAGCCTGTGGAGGAAAGGTGCATATTCCCCAAGTGATTCTCTTGGGGATGGACATTGCTGCATTGCAGGCCCCTCCCCAGATGAAGGACCTGAGCTTACCCATATCATCCTTCAGTCTCCATTCACATAGAGGAGTACATATTCGCTGATGCCGTGGTTATCCATACTTTTTATATACTCCTTTTCATCAACACCACTTCTTTTCCTTCTGCCTCACTCATTGTTAAGCTCTGATTCTTCTAGAACCCTTTCCAGGCCACTACAGCTCACTGCTCTTTTTTCCTTCCCTAATTCTTCAGGAGCACATGTTTCCTATCTGTATCATTCCCATTTTCTCAACCACACTCTAGGATCAAAGAGCTTCTCAGATCTCATGGCTCATCCTATCCCCATCACATTGGAGTAGAGCACAAGGTCAATGGGAAGTATGTGTATTAACGCCTACTAGTAATGGACAGGGACAGCAGTGTGCTCTTGGTCTTCCCTTTCCAAGTAAGTATGTGAATGTTCACTATCCAAAGGCTAATTCAGGGCTCAACATTTTAATCCAGACTTTAGAAAAAAATCCTAGATTGCTAGGTAAATGATCAGCTAGTGGTATGCTTCCCAGAAGTGTGTTATGCAAGGGTGTTGAGGTCTTGAGACATCCTGGGTGTTGTTGCTGTCATCTCTCTGTGGTTCAGGGGGTAGGGGAGGTCAGGTTGAGCACCAGATGGAGAATGAGGAGGATGTGTGCCATGTGTATGTATGTGTGCATGACTGTACAGGAGTGCATGGTATATGGATGCCTATGGTTCTCCCATGTGACTGTGAGTACATAGTGAAAGCACCCCATTTGGGTTGTATGCAGCTGTGCAATATGTAATAATCATAACATATACATGCAGGACCTCCATAAGTACCATGGTTTTGGCCTTCCCAGGGAGTGCTGAGAATTGGGCCTGCGGCTTCTGGGAGAGGGAAAAGGGCATTGTCTTGCTTCCTAAGTGTGGTCCGTGGGCCAGCAGTTTCAGCATCACCGCGGAGCTTGTTACATATGCAGAATCTCAGGTCTCCAGACCTACTGAGTCAATCTACATCCTAACAGAGCCTCCAAGTGATTCATAAGCACACAGATGTTTGAGAAGTGCATGCTTAGACTCTATTACCTGCATTGCACAGGTGATAAGCAGGCCTAGAGCAAGTATCCAAAGTTAGTCCAGGACCGAGCTAGTACCACAACCAGGCCTGGTAATGCTCAGAGCATACTTGGGTCCTCCTTGGTGTAGCCCAGGCCTATGCCTACGTTTCTTCTGCACAGTGTGCAGCTCCTCTCCTGTAAGGAGGGCAACCTGTCTGTCAGAAATGCCAGGGGAAGTGGAGAGTAAGGCAGTCTGCATTCAGTGCCAGGCAGAAGCATTAACATCTGACCTCAGTCACAGCTTAGAGGATTAGAGTCCTTAGGCCAGGGTTGTGCAGCAATATGCCACAGGTGCTGCCTACACCTACACCTGGGTGGCCCTCAGGGTGGTACGCCTTACCAGCATGGCAGGGAATGGAATAGGTGCAGAGTGAGGCTGCCTGACAGGGTGTGGGTTTTGTGGTGTGGTTATTAAGAGGAGAATGACGTTAGCATGAAGTCAAATTTGCATCACAGCCATTCAGGACTTTATGTCATTCCAATTTTAGTATATGTGCTGCCGAAGCGAGCACTCAGGACTTTATGTCATATGAGACCCTGGCTCACACCTCAGGAAATTCCATCTCTCCTTTCCTTCACTCCGCATCTATTTAGGAGTCTATGCTCTTTATGGGTGGAGTCTGTCTTAGGCATCAAATGCCCACATGTGCACACACACACACACACTCATTTGCACACACCTGTACATCTATATCCACATGCTCACAGCACTAGGTACAGCTTTACACTTGATCTAGAATCTGGTTCACTCTGTAGCCCCAACCCCTGAGATCATGCCTGCCATATAATAGCTGCTCAGTAAAAGTTCACTGGAGCAAACCCACCTGCAGTAACAGAACAAAGGAGGCCTTTCTCCAAGAACAAGGCCTCACTTATCTTTTTATTATTATTATTATTTGAGAGACAGCATACAAGTGAGGAAGAGGGGCAGAAAGAGACTCCTTTCAGAGAGAATCTAAAGCAGGCTCCACCCTCAGCATAGACCCCGATGAGAGGCTCCATCCACGACCTTGGAATCATGACTTCAACCGAAATTAAGAGTCAGACAGTCAGACAATGGAGCCACACATTTTTTAAGGCCTCACTTATCTAAAGGAGAGGTCAGACCTATTGAACTTCTTCCTAAATAGATTTTCATTTGTGCTTGTATTTTATTAGGTTTATAGTTCTAGTTTGAGGTTTATTGTGATTTGTTCTCTGTAACAATTGCACCTACAGAATGTTAATTTTATCTTATATTTTAAAAAGTTCTCACAGCCCAATAAATTTTGAAATATTAGGGTTTAAAAATGCCATGGCGTGTGTTGCTGCAAGGCTTCTCAGACCTGAGCTGCACGAACATGCAGGGTGACTCCCCAGGAAGCAGGACTGTGCAGGGCTCCCCACACTTGCTGCACCACAGATCCTCTTCCTCACTGAGCATCTTGCTTTCTCAGGAGACACTTTGGGAAATAGTTGTTTTGGTATGCATGTCACTTGTCTCCTAATGTGGCAACCACGTGTTACAAGGCTGTCAATGTGTTTTGTACTTAGCTTCTAGTCTTCAAGGCTGAAGGCATAGTAGGTATTCAAGGATTGCCTGTTGAATGAATAACTAGATAAAAGTAGGCTTATGAGAAAGTCAGATAGACATAAATTTCGGGGTGAAATGTATCCATTCAATTTAGTTTTAATCCAATGCAGTGAAATGTGCAGGTAACTTCTTCTGTGCCTTGTGCAGTGGTAGGCATGGTGAATACAGAAATGAAGGAAAGT
The DNA here is from genome assembly GCF_003009895.1 of Hyaena hyaena. NCBI lineage: Eukaryota > Metazoa > Chordata > Mammalia > Carnivora > Hyaenidae > Hyaena > Hyaena hyaena. The sequence goes on from NW_024080944.1 coordinate 342,714, forward strand.
CACCTGCATCTCCAGGAAGCTCAGAGACTTGAAGGAGATATGGCCATTTCAATGAAGAAATTGCCCAGCTATGGATAAGTGGAACAAATGGTGGATGTATGAGGCTTGGAGGCCGCAAAGGAAAAGGAGTGTTTGATCCTTTATCTACACAAAGACTAAAGTAGATTTAGGAAAGGTAACTGAGTTTACCAGGTTGACAGGCGTAGGGGAGAACAATCCAGGGAGACAGTCCAGGATGGTCAGGGGTTTCTAAATGTTGGTGGAAACACATTGCAATGTCCTACAGACCAGTGATTTCCAAAAAGGAAATGTAAAGACTGACAGATGTGGGAGTTGAGAGTGTCCTTGGTCACAGTGTGTACTTTTTTACTTTCCTAGACACAGTGCAGCTCTGTGGGGACAATATCTTGCTCTGATCCAGTAAGGCACCACACTTCCTGACTTCAGGGATGCATGGTGGCTTTGGACAGTGGCCTCACCCTGTGAACTCACACCAAATTGCTGGTCCAGAAACTGAGGGACGCTGCTGCCATAGAGCATTGCCCCTGCTTTAGCCAGCAGGGCATCTACTGAGGTCATGAGTGCCATTGAATCTCTCATTTTCTTAAAGTCTTCTTGTTATGCAGGACAATATGCATAGGTTTTTTTTTTTAAGCTTGCAATCAATAAACTGTGAATCTCAGTGACTGTAAATAAGACAACTTGTAAAAATGCGTTTACGTTGATACTTCCAACTTAAAATTTATTTTGCTTTTACTTTAGTTTATTTATGAGCCAGGAATGACACTGATGGAAAATCTGTTTCCATACTAATAACACTAAAATAGATTTAGATGCATATCAGATGGAAGCTGAGTATCATTTTTAATTATGATTAAGGTGACATTTTATTATTTTCCCCAGGAGAGTCATGAATTTTGACTCTGCATGAAATGTTAATTGAATGCACCTCCTGCCCCTTCAATCAGAGGATATTCCTGATAAAGAATTGTGCTTCTGAGTGGGCAGTTGTTACTGGCAGAAATTTCACTGCCCTAAGTTCCAAGAATCATTGGGGATGCCTTTCCCCTTCTGAGCCAGGAGAAGGGCTCAGCCACATGTGAATTTGAAAACTAGCTGTACCATGGGGTAGCTTCACACACTTTGATGAGACATCTCATCTTTCTGAGCCTAAGTTCCCTCAGTTGTGCATTGGGCATGGTACCCACCTCACAGGATGAAGATTTCATTAAACATGTTGTAAATGCATAGTGAAAATGCCTCGAAGATAGTTAAGTGCACTTATATTGTTGCTGTTGTTGTTGTTCTTGTTTGTGTTGTTTTATTGAAGTCTCAATACAACTCAAACTAATAAACCAGTCCCAGGAAGGGCTTGGCAGAGAGGATTGGGGGCACTTATGGGGAGATAGGAAGGCACGTCTGGAGGAATCCCAGAAGCAGGTGTTAGGCATCCTCACTTCTGAGAAGCAGCATGACATAGTAGAAAGGGCATGGGCTGTGAATTTAGATCTAATTCTAGGGTTATTAAAATGGGGATAATAATGCTATTTTAGTTATTGTTGAGGATTATGAATAATGGATAAAAGTATCCAAATTCCTGGTGCCAGATACATGGGAGCTGTGGTTATAAACTGATATCAGAAAACAAAATGGGGGACACAACCACCATAATGATGTATTAAGACTCTTCTTTTTTTTTTCTTTAAATGTTTTTTCTTTATTTCTGAGAGAGAGAGAGCATGAGCAGGGGAGGGTCAGAGAGAGAGACACACACAGAATCCAAAACAGGCTCCAGGCTCTGAGCTAGCTGTCAGAACAGAGCCTGAAGCAGGGCTCAAACCCACGAACTGTGAGATCATGACCTGAGACAAAGTCAGACGCTTAACCGACTGAGCCACCCAGGTGCCCCCTGAAGATTCCTCTTCTAATTGGAGATGAATTCCACATTGGTTTTCAGAAAAGTAAGCTGAAGATCATGAAAGGGCATTGACATAGATCTTGGAATCTTGACTTGGCTATCAATGATATCTGTCCCACGAGGGTCCAATTCTTAACCCTGTGTTTCCTTCACAGTCATGTCAAGAATCCAGGTATCCAGCAATTGGGACCTAATTGTTGGTAGGGTGACCAACTTGCTAAGTCTTCTTGGGACCATCCCAGTTTTAGCACTAAGAGTCCTGTGTGCTAAGAAACAACCTCTTCCAGGCAGATTAGATGGTTCTTGCCCCTACTTGTTACCCTGCAGATGAGAGGTGACCCTTGTAAAACTCTGCCATCCTTATAGTGCCCATGTATAGAACTACATTTGTGTTAAGCCACTTTTTTCCTAAGCCTAAAAAAGATCAACTTCAAACTGGCATATTAGATTTCTTTCATTTAAAAAACGAGCACAAGAACACAAAACCTGGGTCCCTAAAGTAAAACAAAACTATGTGACTTATTTACTTTGTGACACTTCTTCCCTCCTAATGGTTGTTGGTGTGCATATTTGTTTTTTTTTTTTTTTATATATATATATCACTGAGTCGGAAGTACAGACATTTTCATATTTGAAGGGGTGCAGGGCACATGGACAGTGAGACACCTCCACCCCTCAAACCTTCCCCAAGCCTTCCTTGTCTCCTTATATAGCAAGACATAGAGCATCTTGGGCACCCTGCAGGCTACTGCACCCCCTGCCCAGGTAATACACTAGAGGAACCATCCTTCCTGCATTCCAGAGCTTTTCAAACATGCTGATTCCCAGGTCACACCCTCTGAGACTGATTTAATTGATCCCAGATTGGGCCAGGCATGAGGATTCCTCAAAAGCTCCCTGAAGTGATTCTAACATGCTACCAGAACTGAGACCACTTTTATAATCAAACAGGATGTATGAACAGTAGGTGGTTCCAAATGCCAGGACATTTCAGACCTGCTACTTCCCAGGCATCTGAGCGCAAGAATTAGTAGGCATGTGAGAAGGGAACTTCAAAGACCTGTCTGTGGGTATCTGAGGGGAGATGAGAAGTGATGATGTCATTCCCTGAGTAGAACAAAGCGTTAGATTTTGACAGCCGGGCCTGCAGAACGGCAGCAGCCCCAAGTACAGAAGAGGAAGTGGTGGTGGTAATTCTGGGAAGCAGTGGAAGAGGCTAAGGATCCTTCCCAAATGCTGTGGGCTGCAGGCCTCAGCTGAGCCATTATGCATTAAGCGGAGTTGATCTCAAGCACATATGAGACTCAACCATAGAGTGTCCCAGCTAGCCGTACGTACCGGCAAGACCTGCACTGGTGGTCAGAAGAGGGATGGCTGACATGCTGTCGCTAGGAAGGTGGGGTTGAAAGACTAGAGACTAGGGGCACCTGAGTGGCTTAGTCGGTTAAGCGTCCGACTTTCGCTTAGGTCATGATCTCACGGTTCGTGGGTTCGAGCCCTGCGTCAGGCTCTGTGCTGACTGCCAGCTCAGAGCCTGGAGCCTGTTTCAGAGTCTGTCACTCCCTCTCTCTCTGACCCTCCCCTGCTCATGCTGTCTCTCTCTCTCTCTCTCCTAGAAATAAATAAAACATTTAAAAAAAAAAGAAAAGAAAAGAAAAAGAAAGACTAGAGACTAGTTCATTACAGATCCCCAGCAGTTGGGGTCTGGCAACAGCAATTGTAACAGTTCACTCTTGATGCAGGATCAGCACATGAACAAAAGGTCCTTACAGCATTATTCCAATGGAGGTCCTTTGTAATGTTTGAAGATTAATTTATTGTAAAAATATTTACACACAGAGCTAGAAGAAGCTGCAGTCTACACATCTGGAGCTCAGGTTTCAACCTCAGTTCTCCCACTAAGTAATTAAGAGACCTTGGGCAAGGTACATTCCTCCCTTGGGCTTCCATTTGCTCAAATTTTTTAATGTTTTTTTAATTTATTTTTGAGAGAGAGAGAGAGAGAGAGAGAGGGAGCGAGCGAGCAGGGGAGTGTCAGAGAGAGAGGGAGATACAGAATCCCAAGACAGGCTCCAGGCTCTGAGCTAGCTGTCAGCACAGAGCCCAATGCAGAGCATGAACCCATGAATTGTGAGATCATGACCTGAGCCAAAACTGGACGCTTAACCAACTGAGCCACCCCGGCGTCCCTCATTTGCCTAATTTTGAAATGAGAAATGTGGCTTAGGTGATCTCTAGGAGACCTCTTAGCACTGACACTTTAGGAATTCATGGACTTTTTTTTAGCTCAGTTTCTGGATTAGAGTTCTTCAGAGAAAGAGCCAGCAGGCATAGATCTATATCTACGCAACTCTATATAAATGTTTATTACGAAGAATTGGTTCATGTGATTGTGGAGGTTGAGAAGTCTCGGAATCTGAAGTATGCAAGCAGAGAAGTGTCAGAGAAGATGAGGTGAGTTGCCCCAGTGTAATCAGTGAGGCATGAAAAAAGGGATGAATTCCTCCTTCCTCTGCCTTTTGGTCTCTTCAGTTCCTAAAGGCTTGAATGATGCGCTTCTACACTGAAGAGGGTGATCTACTACACTGAGTCCACCAATTCAAATGGCATTCTCATCTGGAAACACCCTCACAACCATACCCAGAAATAATGTTTAATCTGGGCACCCTGTAGCCAGTCAAGATGACACATAAATTTACCACAGTATATGGGGCTCCTGAGTGGCTAAGTTGGTTAAGCATGTGACTTTGGCTCCAGGTCATGGTTTGATGGTTCTTGAGTTCATGACCTGCGGCGGGCTCCATGCTGACAGCTCAGAGCCTGGAGCCTGCTTCAGATTCTGTGTCTCCCTCTCTCTCTGCCCCTCCCCCACCACACTCTGTCTCTCTCAAAAATAAACATTAAAAAAAAATAAAAATTAAATAAATTTACCACAGTATCTATGCAAAGAGAAAGAGGATTTTCAAGAAGGGTTTGCCAATGGATCTTTGATTCATTGCTCTTATTGGCAGTCTCTACTCCATCCCTGCTTCTCTTAAGCACATCCCTGAAACTCCTGGAGCCTCAGAGGGCCTGAGATGCTTAGCGGCTTGACTCACGTCAAGACCTGTTACCTCTGTGAAGGTGTCACTCCAACAAACAGGGCCCCAAGAGAAACTGTCCTGCCCCTAAAGTTATTTCCCTGCTCAAACAACTCCAGCTGCAAATCTGAGCCTAGATGAAGATAAATTGACACAGACAGTTGTTCTAGCCAGAATAATTTCCCTACAGCTCACAAAAGAACATTTAGTCAACATGGCCAGCCTATAGTTTGAGAATTCTAACAAGGCTGAGCATTGAGAGAACACTCTGCAGAGGGCTAATCTGGTACCACATTGCTTTGAGGCCTGGAACTATAAGGAGCAAATGATCAGGGGGGAGTCAAAGGGTGTGGATTCTAGTCTAACTGGTTGATATGACCTGAGTGAGCTAGGGGATAATAGCAATGGCTTCCAATACTGGACACCTACTATGTTTCACGTACAGTGTCAGCACCTTGCACAGTTTATCTAATTTTCTTGTCTTCCAGACCCTACGGCGTTATGATCTGTTTTATAGATGAGAAAATTAAGGCTTGGAGGTTCATAAGGGGAGAGTTAATGTGTGCCCCAGTCAGTGTGGCATGAAAGCCTATTTCCCTTCCTCCATTATGTGCTAAATTCTAGCTATCCTTGTTTCACCCACCATTCTTAGAAAACTACTATAATCCATGGGTGCCAGCCAAGGGAACTTGGGAGTGCAGGGAGTTAGAGATGTCAATGAGAGGTTTGGAAAGGTAGAAGATTGGGATAGTTATGAAAGAGGGGAGGGGGGAAATGGCCTGGCAGCACCATCGGCACTAACACAGCCAAGCATCCTGGCTGTAGCCTGTGGCTGGCTGGGAGAGCCCAGAAAGACAGCAATGTGACCTCAGGTGCTAGCCAAGAATCATGTCAACTTAAGAAATAGCGAGTAATCCCCCTTGAAGAGATACCTGCTTAATTTCTTTAAACTTTTTTTGCATTCATTTCATGCTGAATTTATTCCTGGGCCATAAGTTTTTGTTCTTCACTTTCTTCTGAGACATATTTTTCTTCTGTGCAATCTCATCTTGTGGTTTAGGAGCAATCTGTTCTTCTTCGGGAAGGATCATCTCAATGTGACGGGTGTAGCTCTTGTACAGATCATTCCAACTATGAGCCCTCTGAGCACAGAGGGCCCATCTGGGGGCTATGTTCATCTGAGTATGCTTTATGATCAGAAGTTCTACATCTACACTCTTAGGTTCAGCATTACTCTGTGCATTTTTAAACATGTACAGCAAAAACTCAGCAGTCAGTTTGCGCCACTGACCCTATGTCCAGCCCCACTGTTTGGCCTAGGTGTATCCACCAGCTCCACCATGTAAGGACAGAATGGCACATATTATATCTGTGAAATGATGTGTTTCATATCCTTGGTAGCTTTTCACATAGGTATACCCTGATGGCCTGGGCAATTTTATGAGTGTTCTTAAAGCGGACATGAGTGGCTGAGTTGGTTAAGCCAACTTAAGAGGTTGATTTGAACATCTTGATTTTCATGATTTTGTGGGATTTTCTGGGTCAAGTGAACAGAGATCCATTTTCAGAGATCACCTCAGGCCACTTATGGAAAGAGCTTGTTTAATTTTTTATTAGAAGCTTGGGAATAATTTGTACTATGGAGGTATCTATCATAAAAAGTCAAACAGACAGCATACTAGGAAGATGACAGGCATCATTCAGCAACCAGACAGTGCCAGCAGCAAGCATGTGTGAGGGCCCATGCTGTGCCCAGTGCTGTACTGGGATGTGGGATCCCTGAGTGATCAAGGTCTGGCCCTGCCTTCCCAGAGCCTCACTCCTCCAGGGCCTTCCAAAGAATGCGCCACACTCTAATGGTGAAATGGAGGTGGATCCTTTGAGAAAAAGCTGGGGAATATTTCCATGTCAGTCGGTTACAACTGAGAGTCACAGCTATTTGGCTGGCCTCTTTGGGCCTTGGGGCTGATGCTTCATGGAGTTTTCATAGGGAAGAAATGAGAAAATCTATTTCAATTACTTTTTAGAAGTCAAATTTACATAATCATTTGATGTAATACTGTTCGTTATAGGCTTCCCTGGAGTGGCATTAGAGCCACTGTCCCTGCAAGTGCGTCAGCCCCTGGAGTTGCAGCCAGACATTTCTTTACACAGGGAGAGCCAAGCTGCACTCAGCTGCAAGCGGATGGGCCCCAGGCCAGGGATAATTAGGCCAAATGGGTGAGAAAACCTACCTGGGGGGAGAAAAGAAAGGAAAGTATTCTCTTTAATTAATCACGGTTTTTCCAAACTTAAGAGTAAAACACTAAAATTAAAATTCTTTTTAATAATATAGTCTTCATTAAAGTGAAATGTGGTTTTAGGCAGACCTTAATTCAAAGCCTGGTTTTTCAGGTAGAAAAGAATATAGCTTCTTGTGTGACCTTTATTAAATCCAAAAATGACAATATGGAATTATAAAGGATTTCTTAAGCAGATAAATTTTGAGAAGAGCCTTTTCTCCTTTGATTGGTTCTCCATATGGCAGATGTGTCCATGCTGTGACATTTGTGTCCAGCATATGTTGACTGTGACTCCTGCAGGCTACATATGTATGGGGAAGCATTGAGTGCATGGACCTCTCTGTGAGTGCCACAACCACATCTTCTCTGGCTTTCTCTATGTCCAGTCTGGTAGGCATTCAGGCACTATCAGGAAGGGAGGGAGGGAGGGAGGAAGGAGGGGGGCCGGGAGGGAGGAAGGAGGGAAGGAAGGACATTACCAGAAGGTAATTGTTCTCAATACTAAAATTTGGCATCTCCTCTAGGGCAAGGCTATTGAGTTTGAAGTGTCTTCTTCCATTAAAATTTTTCTCTGGCCTGTATGATTTATTCAGCATCTGTTTCTATACTTGGGTAGTTTCCTAGTTATTAAACGAATATTTTGTGACTAAGAGTCTGAAGAGTTCATTTATTTTATTTTATTTTTTTTGGAAGTTTTGGAGGAAACCTTAAAAATGATTCATCTAGTTTGGAGACAACATCTTTAGTCTGGTGATTGACACATTGTTCCTTGACTAGTGTGGCAGGGGAAAGGCAAATCACCAAAGGCTGCTGCTGGGTTCCTCCCCTTCTCCCCTTCCTCCCTTCCTCCCTCAAAGAGTTTCTGAGCCAAGCCCCATGCCCTGTGCTGTCAGTACACTGTGTATGTGATGGAAGGGAGATGCAGCCCCCACCTACGTGGAGCTCTGTCAAGTGAGGAAAACAGAGAAGGAAACAGATGACATAAAGGAATGGACCTAGTACCCTAAGGCCATGGAATCTGTGCAGCCTGGAAGGAGTGAGACTTTCTCTGGTGGAGAAGGGGATAGGCTGGAAAGAGGAGGTTTCAGAGACCACAGCACCATGCTCAAAGCCTAGAAGCAGACAGCCATGACACACCAGGATTTCAGGGTGCTAACTTTGCACCGGCTCAGGATAAGAAGACGGGGGGGGGGGGGCATGAGGCTGTGGTGGAGAGACAGGGCCTGTGCTACAAGAGTCACAGATGCCATATTAAGAAGTTGGTTTTCTAAGCACAGTGAGGAAGTATTGAAGAATTTTTTTTCTTAATGTTTTATTTATTTCTAGGAGAGAGAGAGAGAGAGAGACAGCATGAGCAGGGGAGGGTCAGAGAGAGAGGGAGTCACAGACTGAAACAGGCTCCAGGCTCTGAGCTGGCAGTCATCACAGAGCCCGACACGGGCCTTGAACCCACGAACCGCGAGATCATGACCTAAGCGAAAGTCGGACGCTTAACCAACTAAGCCACCCAGGTGCCCCAGTATTGAAGAATTTTAAGCAAGGGAGTGACACAATGAGACATTGGTTTGATTTTTAAGGAAAACTTAGGAAACAGAACAGGAGGAAGCAGTGATGGATGAGATTAGACCAGAGACCAGGAAGCTGATTAGGAGGCAGGTTAAATGGAGAGTGGGGGGAAAGGTGGAGCAGATCCTAGGCTAAAGACACAAGGCTTGAAATTATACCATGTTTAAAGATTTGAGCAGTCCACCCTTGTGGGAAGTCCCAAACTAGCTCTAGGAGACACTCACTACTCAAATCGTGGACCACAGAACAACCTCACGGACATCTGTCTGGGGTTTGTTGGAAACACAGAACCCACTCAGTCCTACTGAACAGAATCTGTACTTTAACAAGCTCTTTGGATCATTTAGGTCTATGTGAAACTTTGAGAATACATCTGTAGTGGATCCTGGGAAGGAGGAACACAGCTCTCTAAGGCGCAAGCAGAGCAGGACAGTGTGGTGTACAGGTGCATTCTTTTGAGTTGGTTATGTTGTTTAAGGAGGTAGAAGCGATGGCTCAAAGACTTGAAAGGATATATGGACCACTGGGAAATCCTGTGAGCTTTTCTTCAGCCTTGTCCTGGCCCATTTTATGAAGCCAGTGACAGCTAGGTCTGTTGGTCAATGTCTACATGGAAGCCAGAGAGCCCACAGCCACATACTAAATTAACACCAATCCCTGGATCTCCCCCACCCTCGGCCCACACTGTGTCACTATCAGCCGAATGTGCTTTTCTGCCTAAGCCTATCTGTTTATCCATGTGTGAGTTTGATCACCAGGATAGTCCAGGTACACCAGGCAAGGGACAGTGGGAGCCTTACAAAGGTTAAAGCAGAGAGATGGAAGGCAGAAGACAGATGGAGATTACAGAGTTACTGTTGCAAAGACAGAATCAGAAAATCTTGGTCATGGGCAAGTTGTGGGAGTAAGATGGGGACTAGTTAAGTTTAGCATTTGGGCTCTTCTGTCATCACTGCCAGGTTCTTCAGTGGCGGGGAGGGTGGATCATGGAAGCTACCTCCTCAGGGTACCTGCAGGAGCTGTTTGAATAGCCAGGGACCTGTTGTCAGGCATTCTGAGCTCAAAGGTGCTATGCATGTTGCACCTGAGCAATTGATCTCCCTAATTAGTGTTGGCAGCAGCTACATTTGCTTATGACTTTATGTAATCAGATTTGGATAATTGCTCTTTTATAACTCACTTTAAAAATTCAAAATAGCACAGTTCCAGCAGGGAGAGTGTGAGCAGGGTCCCCCTGACAGGTTGGGATCCCAGGCTTTTCCTCACAAGGGAAGGGTATGTGTGCTGAGAGAGAACACAGCCAGAAATGTGTAGTGGAAGAGCTGTTTCCAAATCTGCCAAAATCAGGGATGACTCCCTTCTCCGGGACAGACCTTAGTTGGATACTTTTCAATGCTAGGAAATACAGAGTTCAAGAACCCAGGACACAGGGATCTACTCAGAATTTCAGTCTTCATTTTTTTCTCCCAGGTGATGCACCATCCAGACATGACTGTTGCCTTTTCATTTCTCTGACAGATATAAGATACTTTGATTGAGTGGCACTCCCAGAATTGGAGCACCCATGTGTGGTGATGGGGGTGGATGGTCAGTGTTCTGCTCAAGGTCACAGGCAGCTCTTTGTTAGGGGCAGTTGGGTCACTTTCCATAGTGGTCAGGGAGCCATGTTCTGTTTCCTTTGGAACTTCCCTTGAGGCAGAAGTTTTAAGTTCCTTACTTAAGTTGAGCATTTACTTAATTTCACCCTATATTTGTAGACTTCCCATGTCCTTAACTCTTGTTGCAAATATGTGAAAAATATGAGAAAATCATATTTGCAAATCCTTATAAACCTTAAGCAATGAAAGTAGTCAAATTACTAGTCTTGGCTTTCTGCAAGAAGGAAAAATCTTCATATAGAAGGGTGAGGAGGTGAGTAATTCCTAGGTCAAAGTTAGTCCTAGGTATGATAGCTGAAGACAAGAGAGACTTTTCTTCAAAAATATCTGCAAGAGCCCCCTCACCCATTCTTTATTCCAGTCCTCTCCTGGACACTGGGACCTCTCCTTTCAAAATGCAGATGCCTACCCCTCTTTGATGAAGGTGGACCTTAAACTTCATTTTGAGCCAAGCTGTTCCAAAAGTAACTGTAAGAAATGCCGGGATGTTAATTTTTATGACCAAACTAATTCCTAGAGGAAAATACATATTTGAATAGTTGCAACCTGTTTCAACATGTGAATAGAAGTCTGATACTTCACCTCTCTGAGTTCTATAAAAAAGGGTATCATCATATCAACCTTACTGGGTGATTTGTGCAGATTGAACGAGAGGAAATGAGAAAGTGTCATCACTGTGCTTGGCCCAGAGAAGGGGCACAAAAGTGGTCATTTGCCTTGGTGTCTTTCAGAATGAGTTTCAGGTTGGTATTTCCCTTCTCTGTCATCCCTGCTTTATATCCTAGAAGAACATTGCTGGATCTGACATTCTAGGGAAGAAATGGTTCTCTCGGCTTTACAGTCCTCTGCTTTTAAGCTTGACTTTTAAAAATTCCTGATTGTTTGAGACATCTGTTTGCTTGTGTTCAACAAAAAGGACAACCAGATAGATATCATTAACTAAAATATCATCAGAACCATTGCATGACATTTGTAAAGCACTATCTGTGGGCTCCATACACAGAGTCCAACGCAGTGCTCAATCCCACAACCCTGGGATCATGTCGTGAGCTGAAATCAAGAGTTGGACCCTTGGGGCACCTGGGTGGCTCAGTCAGTTAAGCATCCAATTTCAGTTCAGGTCATGATCTCACAGTTTGTGAGTTTGAGCCCCACATTGGGCTCTGTGCTGACAGTTCAAAACCTGGAGCTTACTTTGGATTCTATTTGTGTGTGTGTCTCTCTCTGCCCCTCCCCTGCCTGTGCTTTCTCACTCTCAAAAATAAAAGAATAAACATTAAAAAAAAAAAAAAAGAGTTGGACTCAACAGACTGAGCCACACAGGTGTCCTCAGTTTCAAACTTTTAAAGCAAATATTTTTCAAACTAATAAAAAGGTCTACAATAATGAAGTGTATGCTCCATAAATAGCCTTTGGTTTACACTGCAAGTGGAACAATCTCTGAGGATCACTTAGGGCAGTAAAGTGATTTAATAAGGGTAAGTATTTAAGTGAGAAGATGAAAACCATGATCCAGTGGGCAAGTAATAATCAACAGTAACATAGTCTGCCTTGGTAATGAGGAAGGTCTCACAGTACTTGGAGAAATGATGGAAAAAACTTACTATAGATCTATGTGTCATGATAGTATCTTCTTGTATTTAAAATTCATTATTGCTCAGTTGTTTATAAAGAAGAAAATTTAAATCACTGGTAGTCTCACTGGCATAGAGTGACAAACATTGTCAGTATTCCAGCCTATTTCTTTCCAGGGTTCGGTGTGTAGAAGTGTGTGCATGTGTGGGTGGGCACACACGTGTGTGTATCTGCTATGAGGTCACATTCTGTGTACAAAATTATTTTTCTAAGGATGACCGGATGGCTCAGGTGATTGGGTGTCTGACTTTGGCTCAGCTCATGGTCTTGTGGTCTGTGAGTTCAAACCCCACATCGGGCTCTGTTCTGACAGCTCAGAGCCTGGAACCTGCTTCAGATTCTGTGTTGCCCTCTCTTTCTGCCCCTCCCTGCTCACATTCTGTCTTTCTCTCTCTCTTTCAAAAATAAATAAACATCAAACAAACTCAAAATTCTTTTTCTATGTAACATTAACTATTTCCCATGTCACTGAAAACATCTTGAAAATACATTTTTAAAGTTTATTTATTTTGTGTGGGAGAGAGCATGTGGGAGGGAGAGGGGCAGAGAGAAAGTTCCAAGCAGAGTCCATGCCCAGTATAGAACCCAACATGGGGCTCGATCCCACGAACCAAGAGCTCCTGGCCTGAGTGGAAATTAAGTGTCAGATGCTCTGCAAACTGAGCCACCCAAGTGTCCCTTGAAAATGCATTTTTAAATGGCTGCAAAATGTGCTGATATATAGATGTGTCATAATTTAATTAACATTTCTGCTGCTGGGCATGTAGGTTGTTTCCAAACCTTTGCAGATATAAACAGGAATATTTTTAAAGTATTCTAGTGATCACTTCTGTGTCAAAATATCAGTCTCCATTTCAGATTCTTTCCTTAAGATGAGATTCTTGCTGAGTCAACGGATATAAATATTTTTAAAACCCCTCACATACATTCTTTTCAGATTTATCATTTTGCTTTCCCATGAACAGTGTTCAGGTGCTCTCCCCTTCACAAATTCTGCCAATATTGAATATTATTATATATATTTTCTACAAAAGTAGAAAAATAATCTTTGTTTTAATTTGTTATTCTTTAATTATTGATTAAGCACTTTCCCCAATGCTTAATGGTATTTTTAATTTCCTTGTTCATACATTTTTTTTTTTTTGTTCACAGGTTTTCAGCCTCCTTTATCATATTAGCTCCCTTTTGTAAAATTATTTAAACATATCTGAGATTAAGAAAAGAAAGGCCTGTGTGGAAACTTCTCTCTACTTATTTGCTAATTCCACATGGGCAGTGACTTCCTCATAGATATATGTAGCTGAAATTACTTTAATGCTTTGTGCTTAGGTCAAGTATTTATCCATTGGATTTTTATTTGACAGCTAATCCATGGCCCAGCTTTGGGAAGGCATTATTTCCTTCATGTAGCTATAGATAATGGATGAGGTCATCTCCAATTCATTTGTCTTTTCCTTTTTTCTTCTTCTGGCTCTCTTTAGTCAAATTCTTGGAAAAGCTGTAAGTGCACCACTGCAAGAATGAAAGTCATATTTGATGCAAGGTTTGTCATTCCCTATTTGCTGCTCTGATATGTATTCTTTACAAACCTGAAGCAAGGGCGAATTTTTTACTTCAAGTTAAATTTCATTACTTCCTCCTTATTCATCTTTCCCCTCCCCACCCTGCCCTTCCTCTACTGTCTTTTTTTTTTTTTTTTTTTTGAAACTTCCATCTTAATATCTTTGAACTGTTTTCTACGGGGTACAAGACCTCTTTGAATTTCAACAATATGTTGGAAATTTCCATTATTCTGACATTTGCTGTATGATTACTAGAAGCTGTCTGGTGACAAAGCAACCTGAAGAAGAGTCTTCTGTGTAATTATCTTTATTTTCAAAACCTATTCACAGAATTGGTTTTCTCTCTGATGAAAATCATGATATGCATATAACATCATGACTGTTTATATAGAGGAGGCACTAAGTAACACATAGACATGTCCTCCCAGTAATCCATGGATAACCCTGCAAATTTGGTGCTTGCAAACCATACTATTGACTCACATTTGGCTCAGTACCTTTGGTAGTTGTATCTTAGCCTCCATGTATCTCTTATGGCTTATCTAAGCTATCAGAATGTTTTAGAGCTTGCTCTACTACTTATGTTTGATACTGAGGGTCGTTTCAAGGTCAATCATACAACCAGGCTAATTAGTATAATGCTAGCTATAAAAACTATAGATTTTAGAGTCACCCTATTCTTCCTGATTAGCTTTGTGATCTCAGTGAAGTTTCTTAACTTTTCTGAGACTCAGTTTCTTGATTTAGAAAGTGGAGATTATCGTAAAAACTTTGCAGGCTCATTGTTCATTGTGTTTATATATACTGTGTTTACTTGCATGTTTATTTGCAGCTGGAAATGATCCAGTAGAGTATGAAAAAGTGTATAAAGTGGAAGTAAGAGAGTATGATTGCTGGAGTGAAGGCAAGTGGTGATCTGACCCAGCACATGCGTGGCAAATGGCCTTTGAGAGAAATAATGACACATCTTTCTGTTCCTTATTAGAACAATAAAACATTCGTATTAACTACTCATTGATAATTCCATGAGGGAGAAAAAATCCCTGAAAGGAAGTTTAAGGTGAACTCTGAATCTGAGAATATCTGAAGGTACAATTCTACAGGCATTCATTACAAATGCTAATACTAAGTATGTTGCTTTCTTACTTCAAGATCATATACAGTCAACCCTCATTATTCACCGATTCTATATTTGCAAATTTACCTACTTCCTAGAAACTTTTTGCAATTCTAATATCATTACTCCTGGTGTCTTCATGGTCATCTGTGAGTACATGCAAAGTGGCAAACATTTTAGTTGCCCAATGTCCACATTCTTAGCTTAGGTTGAACAAGGCAACATTCTGCCTTTTTGTTTTAGCTTTCTGTGCCATAAACAAATGTCCTTATCATAGTCTATTTGGTGCCTGTTTTTTTCATTTTCATGATTTTTTATTGGTGATTTTGCTGTTTAAAATTGCTTTCAAGCATAGTGTTAAAAGCTGTCTAGTGTCTCTAAGCACAAGAGGCTTTGATGTACCTTATGGAGAAAATATTTGTGCTAGATAAGCTTCATTCAGGCATGAAATATAGTGCAATTGGTCATGATTTCAGTGTTAATGAATCAACTGTAAACATTAAAGAAGATGTCTTTAGAGGCGCCTGGGTGGCTCAGTCAGTTGAGCTTCCCACTTCAGCTCAGGTCATGAGCTCACGGTTTGTGGGTTCGAGCTCTGCATCGGGCTCTGTGCTGATAGCTCAGAGCGTGGAGCCTTCTTCAGATTATGTGCCTCCCTCTCTGTCCCTCCCCACTCTCTTTCTCTCTCTTTCTCTCTCAAAAATAAATAAACATTAAAAAAAATTTTTAAATAAAGCAAGTGTCCTTTAAACAGAAACACATATAAAACCTGGTTATATATTCATGAGGTGGTGAAAATTTGATCAGAAGCTTTCAGAAACCTCTCTATTTCCTGTAGGGACAGTGATTCAGAATTCATGCAGTGTTTGTAGTGACTTTATAGAGCATACCTACTGCAAATAACAGGAAAGGACTATGGTTGATGATGGTTCCCTTTGAGGATGATTTATTTGCATTGCCTTCTGTTGACCTATAGCAAGAGATTGTCTCCAGCCAGTTAGGCAAGTGACCCAGAAGCATGGGACAGAGAGAAGAAAGGATTGGTCAGTGGTTTTTAGGGCTACTGAGAAGTAGGTGGTTCTCATTAAATAATGGCTATTCATTGAGAACTAGGCCAATGGGAGAGCATCTAAGAGTACAGGCACGGTTCCACACAAATTTCTTGAGAGTTTTTTCTGTGTCAGACTAGATGTGGAGATTACAGAAGTGATTTGGCCAGGGCCGTGCCACCTAGGAGCTCACCATCTTTGATTCCTTACCTCCCCACTCCCAACATTTACAGAGTGTTGGGTGTGTGCTGGCCATTGTTTTAGTGCATTCCATATCATGGTCCACTTAATCTCCACAATGACTCCATGAGGAAGTACTACTACTATTGTCACTTTTTAGGGGAGGTAACTGAGGTTACATAACTTGGCTAATTTATTCAGAACATGTCAGAGCCAGGAACAGGGTCCAAACAGTGGAGCTACAGATACACAGCCCTTCAACCGTGGGTCTGCCCTGCCCTTCCTGGTTGGGGGACAGGAGTAGAAATAAACACAGTCCCAAGCTATAGTTGCTCTCTGCAGGTGGTACTCCCAGGTGCTGAGGGAGCTAGGAGCAGAAGCCTAGGCCAATCTCATCTAGGAGTCTCAGACTCTAGTAGGGATGGGAAGGTATGAACTAGCAACTTGTCAACAGAGCAGAGAGAGCTCTGAGACTGGGGGCTGCACAGACTCCATGGGGTCAGAGTTCTGGCCACAGCTGTGCATGGGCGTTCCAAGCCCCCATGTGGCCTGTCTTCAAGAAAACAAATTCTGTAGAAAAAACACAATCATTCCAGCTAGCCTGTCCCTGCTGAGTGTGAATAAGTGGAGTTCAAATGCACTTTCCATCAGCATTGACTTTTAAAAGTGATTCTCCTGCTGCAGATATGAAATAAAAGCTGGTTTTATCTGGAAGAAAAATAAAACCATCAGTGCTTTGAGGTTTCTTAGCTAAGGGCAAGATTCTCCCCATTCTTCCCACTCCCACACAGAGCTCCTAAAAAGGGAAGTTTGTAAGTCAGCAAGAATGTTACACATCAAAGGGATATTCAGGGTGAAAAGCCCAGGGAAACAAGGCAGGTGAAGGCATCGGTGCTGGTCTGAGTCTCCCTCTTGTGATCTGTAGCAATACATTCAGTATGCATTACCATCCTGGGAAAATTAGGCTCTTGGGTTCTTGAGCCCCTTGCTAGGTGAGCACAGCTGGTGCAGACATCAACACCACATTGCCCTGATTTATCCAGCTGTGATTCATGGGTGCTCCTAAGAAACCTAGTGCTGTTCCTGAGTACTGCTCCTGAGTCAGTAGTCTAATGCCAGGAAGCCAGAAACCGGGGTGCTGGATTATTCAGAGTGACTTAATCCATTCTTAGTGTTGGCTTGCTCTTCTCCTCCCCATTAGCCTTTTCCCTCATTACCAGAGAGAATGCAGGGAAGAGGTGGTTCCATGAGCAGATTCTCCTCAATTCTTAATCTTACAGGTGAATGAAATCAGTCAGAGTATAAATACGCCCGAAGAGGGTTGGGGGAAAAGGAAGAAGGTAGGGGAAAAGTGAGAGAAGAAAGGAAGGAGGGGAGGAAGGAAGGAAGAAAACATTGGAAATCCCACAACAGTGAGCTCCAAAAAGATAACAGCGATCTTGAAAATGTATTGAGCTCATATTATAAGAAAGTGTTCTTGTAAACCAAAGAGAGCATCTTCCAACTTTGGTTTAAGTGTAAGAGGTAAATGCCTGGCTGCACCCACATGTATGCACGCCTGAAGAACAATTCCTGTCCTCAGCTACTAGAGAGCAATCAGAAGATGTATCTATTGCTATCCTCTTTGCATATTGGTTGCTGAAACGTATCATTTGTTTTAAGTAGGTTGTTCTGCCTTGAATAGAGGCTGAAAAAATGAAAATGTGTCTGGATTTCCACTCTTCTGTTTTGGTTTCATCCATCTAGTCTATGCCAGGTTTTAAAGCTTGGACACTTTAATGTTGAGCTGATGGTCACCACACAGGATGTTGATGAGTCTAACAAGTGATCATCCTTCACTGTAAGTTTAAATAGACCCAGTTTATAAGCCCACTGATTGTTCCACCTGGCCATGGATGTTAACCAGTGACTTGTCCTTAGCTCTCTGGAAAGAGCACTGTTGGCATTTCATGTGCCAACTCTGATTGTTAGTTATTGTCTGGAACATTGTGTTGGAAAGAATTCTAAAGCTGAAATTGCCTCAGTAGGGAAGAGTATCATGAGACTGTTCCACCGTGTCTACCGTGAGTACAGGTAGAAAGAATGGGGACAAATGAGACCTGTGTTTTTCATTTCTGGATCAGATATGCAACATTTGGAAGGCAGCTATTTCTGGAAGTCCTAGGTAGATGGAGAATGGACCATGTTCCTACCAAGCCATCAAGCTGAGTGTGTAGCTGGGGAAGATTGTATATCTTCCTGTTTGGTACAACACTTTGTTCCTCTTGTCAACCCACCAAGACTTGTTTGATCACCTGGCAATATCTAGAAACTTCAGATCCTTCCTTAAGAAGGAGGTAGAGGAGAATACAGCCTAATGAGCAAATGTAGATAAATGAGATTTTACAGCAAACCTAGCTCTTTCTTGCTCTTCTAAGTTTGTTTTTTTGTTTGTTTGTTTGTTTGGTGTAGAAAGCCTCTGCTCTGGCCTAACCACTTCAGTCCACAGGCTCCAATCCCTGTGTCTGCTGCATATTTCTAGGTTACACAGCAAGATGAAGGCCTGTGTGCTTTGAGGGAACAATGAAGGTCAGGGAGAAAAGCTGAACTTCACCAAAACAGAGAGAGTGAAACAATAGCAATTACCAAAGGAGACTGAAAGCAGGTAGGATGCCTATGCCAGATGGGGACATACCTACATCCTCAAGGGGTAGCGTGCTCAGAACCACTCTGCTTCCTCCTTCAGGAAAAATCCAGATGCCAACAGACAGGTAAACCTTTGATTGTATAAGAGAAAAAACCTCAGTGACTTTTATTTTGGTTGGCCTGAGGAAGGGCTTTCCTACCTTTTTCATATCTCAATTTCTCATTTGCACTGAGCTTTGGAGGTGTGAGAATTTTGTACTGCTCGGAAGCCCCAGCATAGAGATAGAACAGTGGGTAAAGGCCTCATGAGGACACCCTGGAAGACTGCATTACTAGGAGGTGTAGCAGTTCTTGGACTCTGATTGATTTCTGTGAAATGAAATGATACCCACATTGACATTCATTAGCTCCTGTCACGTAAGCATATTATTTGTGCTTAAGAAAAAGAGGAAAGAGAGGGAAATAACATTTAATGCCAAGCTTTGAGATTGGTGGTGAGAAGTCTTCTCAGCCTGCCTCTGTGGCTGCCCTCACATAGTTGACTGTCTTCTAAGAGTAGTAAGTGCACTATGACCTGAGACCCAGCGGGGCGGGGGGGGGGGCGCGCAGGCAGGGGGCTTAGGGCTCTAAGTCTTCAGAGGATGGAAGGATCATCCAGCAGAGATCTGGGCCAGGAATGTGTAGTGAAAGGAGCACACTGGACATGACATTCATGTATTCATTCACCCAGCCCTTTGACCAACCTTTTATCTCGTGTTTACAAACCCCATGCACTGGGGACATACTGATTTGTTCCCCAGGAACTTCCTCAGAAGAGGAACTGAACCTTACTCATCAGTATGGGTGCTGAGATAGATATGATATGCTAGGAGGTAAAGATGCAGGACTGGCTGCTGCAAGCCTCCATGTGGCACTTTGGGACACATTAGAGAATGACACCTCATCTAGACAGACACCACCCATAGACATCACTTTGGCAAGCAGAGACATCACTGTGCAGACCCAGAAGAAAAGGGTCCCAGTCTTCTGGCTGTCTCAGTACCCAGCCTTGGTGCTGATCTAGCCAGTGAGCCATGGGAGCACCTAGGCACCCTTCTGCAAGGTACTGCCTGCACGCCTGTACACAGCACCCTGGTGGCAGTGGGCTGGAAGCATATACAGCCCATGTCTTGACACTGATGCTGTGTAACTTTAAGTGACCCACTTGACTTCTCAAAGTCTCATTTTCTATATGTGCAGGATGGAAACCATAATAAGCACCCACCTTGCTTGTTATGAGAAACAAAAGGCATAATGTGTGTCGTGGTGCTTTGGGCCCTGGAAGGCTCAACACAGATGAAATATTCAGTAGAGATTTGTCTATTAATAAATTAATCAGGGAAATCTTTAATAAATCTGCTAGCAAGTAAACCTTACATTCCATAACCTCTTCTACCTCTTCTATTTCTGCTTCCCTCTTTTGCTTCTCTCTCCCTTTTTCTCCCCATTCCGCTCTCTCTTTCACTCTCTCTCTCTCTCTCTCTCTCTCTCTCACACACACACACACACACACACACTCATACTACCTTCTGCCATCAGCCCTCCCAATTCACAGGCTTACTCTCTCTTTACTGAGAGCCCCTTATCTTTGTTTTCAGGATTTTAGTCAAGAGGTAGGTTTTCCGTGGAGTTAGAACTGGACACAACTCAGAACTTGATGGTGTCCTTTAGGCCATACCTTGCTCAGTTTCTTGCAGAAAGGATTTTTCTTAAAGGGGACATAGAAAATAAACAGTCAAGAAGTATTTGTCCCCAATGGCTTTATTGGAAGGCATTATTGGGCCAAATGAACCGAGCTGAACATTTGCATTAATTAAATTGACCATAAACCCAGCATAATGTTTCATTTCACCTTTCTCCTGGCATGATGGTGCCTGAGTGTTTTGGAACTCAGATACATACCCGCTGGCAGGGATGGATAAAAGATCAGCAACAATCAATGTTTGTAATCAAAGAAGATTAAACTCGGTATTAATTAACAGAAATCTAATGATCAACACTCATATGGGGCAGAGTGGCCCAAGCCTGCAGTCCATGCACAGAAATGGAGGTAATTAAACACTGGACCCTTCTGGAAGGAAAAAACTTTTATTATTGTTGAGTTAAACTCTGTGTCCATAGCCCAGTTCTTTAACCAATGGATAATCAAAGCGAGTGTTGTAGGAAATTGGGACAGCATGAAATGCAGCCCCTGACCCGCATTTTCAGGCTGCTTCTGGCCCCATAGGAATTTGGACTGGGATTAAGAAAGGGGTCTTACTGCTGGGTTCAGAGCCTAGCCCCATCGCTAGCTGTGTGATCCTGAGAAACTTACCTAGCCTCTCTGAGTCTCAGTTTCCTTATTTGGTGATAATAGTAATTGTACATATGTCAGATGGGCTTTGTGAGGATTTGGCGAAGTCTGAAGTGAAGACAGACAAGCAGAAAACAAGGGGGAAGAAATGCAGGATGGTTTCTTGAGCCAATGCTTCTTAGTGGGCCCCCGTCTTTACAGACCAGAATACATTTAAGCCTCAGAGCCAATGAGGTGCATGATATTAAGCCCACCTTCACAGATGAACATGCCAAGGAAATGAGAAAAGAGTAAATTCTGGAACTGCGTAAATGTTCTGTGAGGATTTAAGGCTCTCATTCACTGAGAGGACTAACTACGTGGCCTCTACTAGGTGCTGCTGGTTCGTTGCCGCCTTCCCTCACCTGCCTTCTTTGGAACCTCTCATACACATGAGAGGGAAAGTCAGGTCAAGAGTCCATCTCACCCAGATGCTCCAGAACCCAGGCTCTGCCCCAGACTTCTTGGTGGTGTCCCCAGGAGGGAGAAGGCTCAACAGCAGATGGCAGTAATCTACTTGCTCTGTCAACCACCTTTGTGACAAAATGAGACAAAGTCCTTATTTGGGATGTGCTACAGTCTGGCCGTGAGAATGGAAGAACATGTACTACCCACTGTCAACTCAGTGCAATCTCAGTGTCCCCACCCCAACGATTCATGTGGTGGGCCAGTAAAGAACATGATCCTCTATGTCAAGGCCAGGTTGTATGTGTACAGGACAGTGATACAGGGATCCTCCCTGTCTATCTTGTGGGTCTGTAGATCTACCAACTGGAAACCCTGGTCCAGGAAATGACCAGTGCCACTAAACACTCAGCCATTTCCAGATGATTTCATTATAATCCACAGAATGGTTGAAAAGCACATTTGTTAATCATCTGGCTCTGGATAGCAGATTCTGAAACCTGTGGTCCAGAGAGGTCTCAAGGGAAGGCTTGGCTTGTGGCTCCCTTCCCATCCACACTCCCTTCCAACAGACCCAGTAAGATGTCTGCACTTGACCTTTCATCCTAGCATGGAGACAAGCTAGCACCATTGGACAGTCTTGCAACAAAGTAGTAATTTACCAGGAATTACTCCCTAACATTCTCATGCCAGTTAATTCCTTACCAGCCTCTCTGGGTGATTTCCTTCCCAGGGAGCAGTATAATCACTTTGTACTGGCTCACCAAACAGCTGATGGCTCGGTGCATCATTGCCCCCAATCGAATGGATTTAGAGCACCATTGCATTCTGAGATCATTTATCCCTGAATCTCTCAGAGGTCACCTCTGCTCATCAGGGCCCCAGATACACAAGAGGGCAGAAGCCCCAATACCTACCTTGTCCAGGCAGGAAAGGGCAAGTGGCAGGTTATGTAAAGTGCTTTTTGCTGCTTGCCTCTCTCCTCCAGGCTAATTGTTTTATTTTATTGAAAGTTCCCTGTGTTTAGTAGCACATGATGCTGCTTACCAGGCTTGATTAGTTTCAAAAGAAGGAACGCTTTTGAAATTCAAACTAAAGTGTAGCTTGTGAAATGCAGACACACAAATGTATGTGGGTTCCCAGCTGAGGCAAAATGTGTTTACTTAAACCAATGAACACTTAGCTTCTAGAATAAAAGTACAAACAGAAACCAACCCTGCATCCTCCAACCTCCTTCCTTAATACTTCTTGCTCATCATGATAATAGTGCTGTGTTTAAAACAGCTGCCAGAGCTGTTTTTATAAGTGAAGCCATTAACTCTCTGCCTTCTAGAATAGAGGTGTGGGCAGAGGAGAAGCTGGAGAAAGGACCACCTTCTCTGTGTTTTGCTCACATATAAATTCATAAAAGCCTATGGAGTGATGTGAGAAAGGAAAATAAGAGGTTTTTGAACTAGTAAAATCTAGGTTCACATCCCAAATTTTCTAAGACTAGCTAAGTGACCTTGGTAAAGTTACTTAGTGTTGCTGGCCTCAGTTTCTTCCCCTCTGAGATGAGATACAGAATAACAATTTAATCATTATGCATAAGACATGAATAAGGTCAGCAACTAATAGCTCATGGGGTAAGTGTGAAAAGGAGATCCTGTATAGAAAGGGGCATGCAGTGTCCAGAACACAGTAGCCAATCAATGAGATTATAAAAATTAAAAAGACTTAGATTACTTAAAATCTAATATTCTGTATTTTACATCTCATAGTATTGATTCCTAGGTGGGAAAATCATAAATTGTTTAAGGAAGGTTAACAATATCCTTTTCAGTCTGGTTCACTTTTGAAAATCTCAAAGGAAATAGCTCTTCTATACACTGACCCAGTTCTTTGGGGGTTCAGACCCCCTACCTGTATGTCCTCCTTGGCTCTCTCACTCCATTGTCACCTGTGTTGTCTTCAGATGAAGACAGAGAGCACCCAGGTTGGGGGGGGGCAGAGATTATCTCACACTAACTTAAGGGCAAACTTCCTCAAGAATGATGTTGGCCTTGAAATAAGGCTCACCATCTTTGAATTATCGCTGGTTGGAAAATATACTCATTTCCATCTTTTTCTTAAAAATATCATTCATCCGGTGCTGAGAACAAACTGAGGACTGATGGGGATGGGGGAGAGGGGAAGGGGGGGTGATGGGCATGGGGGAGGGCACTTGTTGGGATGAGCACTGGGTGTTGTATGAAAACCACCTTGACAATAAACTATTTAAGAAAAAAAATAGCATTAATCCGGGGTGCCTGGGTGGCTCCATTGGTTAAGCATCCAACTTTGGCTCCAGTCATGGTCTCATAGTTCATGACGAGCCCCATGTCAGGCTCTGTGCTGGCAGCTCAGAGCCTGGAGCCTGCTTCAGATTCTGTGAGTCTCTCTCTCTCTCTCAAAAATAAAACATTTAAAAATAACTTTTAAAAATATATCAGTCACCCAAGATGCTGTAAGATACCT
Source organism: Hyaena hyaena (assembly GCF_003009895.1). NCBI lineage: Eukaryota > Metazoa > Chordata > Mammalia > Carnivora > Hyaenidae > Hyaena > Hyaena hyaena. The sequence goes on from NW_024080944.1 coordinate 366,658, forward strand.
ACTTGTATTAATTCAGTTGATCCCCACTACAGTGTTATGGATGAGGAAACTGAAGCCCCGCAGGTAGATGTGGCCTTGCCATTGGCATGACTCCAAAGTTCATAATTTTTCCTATATCACCTATGTGTAAGGATAATAATATTAAGGTACAGAGGAAACATCTATACAAGCTGTTATGAGGAATCTGTGAGCTCCTTTCAGAGCCCTGGGGCCTGGAATCACATTGACCCCTAATGGATGCTTGCTTTTGGATCCTCTGCTCACCCTCCAATGGCCTCCTCAGAAAGCTCACCAAACCAGTCCCTCAAGGTAACTTGCTCTCTGTTGACTTACGGTGAGGGTGTCGGAGTACTGGAGAAGCTTCAAAAAGTTTGCTTCTGATACTTCATTGTAGGAAAGTGATTTTTAGTTGATCAGTTCATATCACCAGGAGGGGCGTCCTTACCCACTGTCTCCCTGTTCACATGTGTGACTCTTTGAAGGTCTGAGGTAGGACTGGAACAGCTCACAAAACATCAGAGGATGTTTAATGGTTAATTTACAGTGCCAACAAAATGGGGTCATTGGTATTCTTAAGTGACACATGTCGAGCAAAGGTTACCGTGTAGCCTCTGCCCATTGCCAGGGTAAGAGCCAGGAAGAACCCACCTGCCACACTTAACCTCAGAGACCTCTTTCTTGGAAGCACGTGCATGTTGACATTGAGCTTGACACATAGGCCCATGGTGAGGAGTCAGAACATGCAGCATACGTGCACCAAGCAGAGGCCTTGCAGGTCAGCACAAGGCTCTGATTCCTAGATAAGGGACGTCAGCGGCACAGAAGATGGGCACTGCTTCTCCTGAGAGCCTGAGAAGAACTCTGAGGACAACTAAGAGGCAGATCTGGCTGCTTGTGAGGAAGGCTAGGACAGCTCCCTGAAGTCTGACGCTACCCCAACTCCATCCATTCAACCAGTTTTGATAGTAGTCATTTATGTAAATCGGCTCTATTAGGACTCACCTTATTAAACAGTTAACGGTGAACTCACATCTTCACATAGTAACAGCAGGACATAAAGGCAGCAACAGTTGTGTCCACAGGTTCTGAAAAGCCTGATGTCCAGGGTGTTGGGACAGCTGAGACAGGACAGATCTGTCCAGCATGTCATGCACCAGGTCCTGGGAAGTACAGAGTGGATAATTCCTGGAGCTACCAGAAATAGCGTATGCAGAAAGAGTGTGCTTATGTTCAAGGAGGAAAGTTAGAGGTCTGGGTGTGTGGGACAGTGGTCTCATCAGACCTAAGAAGCAAAGTAAAGCTATCAGGGATCAGAGGACAAAGGATAGGCACAGATCGTACGATGAGCTAGGGCAAGTGGACCAGAATTTAACTGGGAACTGGTGAAGTGTCAGATACTTGCTTTTAGATAGCAATGACTTTTATAGGGTACAGGGCCTTCCTGTGCCCAGGTAGCCAGAGGGGACAGCAAGGGCCTCCTTGGCCATAGCTCAATGGCCAGCACCTCAGTCTCTTCTTTGGCCAACTGTCTTTGGGCTACTAGGAGCAAAGTGCCTGGGGATCCATGCTCCCTGCCCCAGGTCACCCTTGAACTAATGACTGTCTAATGAAACTTGAAAATCCAGCTCCCTTGCCTCAAGTCAGGACAACTCTGAGCTGTGTGTTATACTCTGGGTCTCACCTACAGGATCTGAGTAAAGCTACTCTCTGTGGGGCTTTGCCTGAGATCTCATCCTTGCCTGACTTCCTCCCTTCCTTGTCCAGCCATTCCCAGCTGCTACCATCTCCTCTGAGAGGACTTCTTAGTGACTCACTTACAGAAGAACCTGCATCTCAGGGTCTGCTTCTCAGTAGCACAGTCTAAGGGGCCTCTGACTCATGTCCATTACCACCCATCACCTCATAAGCAGGTTCTGAGCCCTGCAGTTCACACAACTGTGCTCAGATTCCATCCCTTTGACACTCACCTCCGGCTGGGGAAACAGCAGAGCTATGAACCACAGTGAGTTAATACGAAGTGGGGCAGAACCTGAGGAAAGATCGAGGTTGGTGTGTGCTGTGACCATTCAAGGAGAGCTTCGTGGGTGATATGGGCTCTTATTTGATTGGGTAGAGTTTGGAGAGGCTAAGGAGGATGGAAACGGGGGCATAAGAGCAAAGATACAGAGGCACTGGGGTCCTAGAAAGCAGAGAAAAGGAAGACCTGGTGGCATGGGCTCTAATGTGGGTTGGCTAAAGAACCTGGATACGGACTAGAAACCTGCCTTTCCATATTCCTCCCAGAGAGCAATGAATGCATCGTTCCTTTCCCACCCAAAGTAGCTCTATAGGCATGGGAACAGTAGAGAATATACCAAGTGTAGTTAGAAAGAGTCAGGAGTCCCCAGGAAAGGGAAAGATGAGACATAGCTTGAGAACACAAGAGAAGCCATTTGAAACCCCAGCTATTTTCTGCAGTGTGTGCCATATGGGTTCTTCTTGCCCTTGCAGACTTGCCTAGGAGGTGTGAGAAATACAAAGAAACACGAAAACCTCAGGAGTAAGGGATTTTAAGGGGACAAAGGGAATTCAAAGTCTAAGTCTCTACCATGCCTGAAAATAGCCATACCATAACAGAGACAATAAACCTGTGGTAAAAACTCCCACTGCTGTTTCCAAAGTGAGGGAGGTTCTGCATTCCTTACTCGAAACCCCAATCAGTTTATTCCACCTCTGGGAGCGTGTCCTCTGCCCCTCCACCTTGCCTGCAGTTACCTCTGCTTCATTAGAATGTTAACACCCACACTGGAGGCGGAGCACAAACCTCATTTACATAACATACAGTGTTTTATAGGCATACTTCCTTAAGGTGCATGCATAATCTTGTGTCCCCTGTACCTGTGGTGACAAAGCTCCCTTTGAATCCCAAGCAGACTCTGGGCTGTCAGCTCAAAGCCTGATGTGGGGCTCCAACTCATGAATGGTGAGATCACAGCTGGGTTGGATGCTTAACCAACTGAGCCACCCAGGCACCCCCAACGAATATGAATCCTAACCCTAAAAAACAGAAACCCACTCACCCCTGCCCGGGGAGTCATGGCTTTGGAAGTTATTTCCTGTGATCTCTTTATTTGTTGCAAACAAAGTTTCCTTTGTGTGACAACTCCACCTGGTATAGCCTTTACCTGTAACTCACTAAGGTGCAAACTCATGTTAGTTCAGTCACACAAAGTGGAAACTAACTGTGGTGTCTTGAGAATGAACCAGTGGACAATGCCCACAACCAAGGCCACAGTGGCATGCACGTTCCTTCAGTGTGCTCACTGTGGAGTCCCTGAGAGCCTCCTGACTTCTAGCAGGCAGTCTGTCCTGTGTGGTTTTATTACTACACAGCCCACACTCTCAGCCATTGTGAGAAAGAGTCTGGAGTGGGGAGACAAGAGCTAGGGCAGAGGGAAGGAACCACCATGTAGCCAAATGCTCTCTCTCAGTCTGGGTTTCCCCAGAGTGACCCCAGGAAGCTCAAGTGCAAGAGTTGAGACCTTGAATCAGGGAAGGGAGAAAAACCAATAAACACTAAAGTAATGCACAGGTTACCGTTGTGGGGATCTGGGCTCAATCCTACTGGGGGTCTTCTGAGATGTCATTAGAGTGGCCAACCAACCCAGTTAGTCCAAACTGACCTGGTGTTAGCCTAACGGGAATCCCCTGAGCCCCTTGTAGCCTACAATGGTATCATGTGGAATGTGAATCAAAGGATGGGGAAGTTGGAGTTATTTGTTGACACAGGTCTCTCATTGGTTGGGGGATCAGCACTTCTGGGCTGCTCTTCCTAGGCAGCTGAGCAAAAGACAGTGACACAGGAGAAAGCTTTCGGCCAGAGAAGCAGAGAGGTACAGGCCTTTGAGGTAAAAAGCTGTCACCTTACACACAGCAGTGCCTTAAGCTGAAGGTAAATTCAGACCTGGGCCAGGGGGATATGGGTAGAGGCATTGGTAAGATCAGATATGAGTACCTGGGATCTCAGGTCTCTGTTTATGTTAAACCATTTCGCTGCTCCCAGAACTTTGGTAGGCAGGGATGATGAGGAAAGTTGCAAGACTGAAGAGTTAAGTTGCTTCCCCCAAGGTCACTGGCTTTGTTTCCTTCCTGTCCTGTGTCACAGCCCCATGCTCCTTGTCTCTCACATCCGTGGCCTCCAGTTACCTAGTTTTCCTCCAGCCATCTCCAATTGTATTGAGCTCAAGACACATTCCTTATGAATAGTTCCATAGACACTGCTGCAAAGAGAAACCGTTGAAAACTCCATGCTAGAATTTAGTTTATAATAGCTCACCTTGAAAAATAACAAGGTTAAGGGGAAAGAATGTTCTGTTCAATTCTGTTGTAATTAAGAGAACTTTTCTGCTTTGCATGCTGCATAATTGAATTATACCACAATTAATTTTTTAAATAATTATTTGTAGATTTGTTTCCCCTATTGGTGTACCTTTTTTTTTTTTTAATAATATACTTTGCTACTTAATAAAGCAGATAGATGCTGGGGGAGAGACATTGGAGGAGATATTGTTTGTACTCAGTGGTTCCATCACTACTATTGATTGCACGGTCTTATTATTCACCTTGAAGACACTGCAATTAATAGAAATGGAAATGAAGGAATATCCATGTTCCGTAAGGCTTTATTGAAGGAGGAAATAAACAATACATGTAGACAAGTAATAATTCTTTGTGGGTCATGACAGTGGTGCTTTGAGAGGAAGGATTAACCTGCGTCTTAAACGAGCAACCTAGGCTCTCCCAGCCAATGCTAGGTGACATTACCTCATGTGGGCCAGATAGCATGTCTGAGGTGCACCTTGCTGCAGGCCCAGGCCCACTGACCTGTCTGAAGTCTGCTGAATAAGGTGACAGACATGATCAGGGTGCTCTGAAATGGCCCTTCCCTGACCTCCTTCACCTACTTGGTATTCAAGACTGATGACTCTACATAGGATTATATTAAGTCATTCTCTAGGTTTCTGGAGAGTTGGGGCCTGAATAATGAGGTGAGATAGTGGAGGCAGACACAAGTGCTCACAGGTGTTATTCTCAGCGTGGTCCCCACAGCCCAGTCTGGCCCCTGCCTTCGTTCCCAGCATGACTTTCTGCCATGCCCTGGTGCAGCAGACTACCCAGGATCTCCTCCACTCCCCCTTCTCACAGAGCTCCTTGTCTCCAGGGCCCTGCCTCTCTTCCTCCTCAGACCAATGGCTGCTCACCCTTCAGGACATGGCCAGCTGTCTCCTGTCCTCTGGCTGCCTCCTATCCTGGTTCAGAGCACATGGCCATCCTTGGCCAGACCTTGAACTCTGTAGGAATGAGCCCTGTGCTTCTTCATTTCCATCCTAGCCCCAGCATAGAGCATGGGAAAGAGTAGCGCCAGGGACTGTCACTCAAGTGAACTTACTTTGCAAGCTTACAGTGACCTTTTTGCCAATGCCCCAAAGGTTTTGGGTTTTTTTTTATAATTGAGGTATAATTTATATATAGTAAAGTTCAATAATCTTACAGGCATAGAAGGATTGTTGCTCACATATACAGTGAAACCTTGGATTGCAAGTAACTTGTTCTGTGAATGTTTCACAAGATGAGCAAACATTTCTAATAAATTTTAACCTGATAAATGACTGATGTCTTGCAATACAAGTAGTACATGATGCCGAACGTCACATTATCACAACAGAGGCAATGGCTCTTCTCGTTCTCTGTCTCTCTCCATCTCTCTGTCTCTGTCTCTCTGTCTCTTTCTCTCACACACGTATGCTTGCTGTAGGATTGTTGGTGATTGTCAATGCAAGGTCACATTTCAGCGAAATTCTCAAAAGGAGGCAAAAGCAAGTGTCAATGGATAGGTTCCTTGTTAAAGTTACACGAAAAGAAAAAGATTCCATTGAGTCAATAGATAGTGGTGATTCTGTTAGTGATAGAGAAAGTCATCCTACACAATAACCCTCCTCTCTCTTGCCTTCTTCACACCAGCCACGAGATTTTCAAACATAAGTGCAGGTTAGTATGTTTATTTTTCTTTATATTTTGTATTTTCTTTATTATTTTGTATTAGATTAAAGCATTGTAGTCATTCTTATATGAGCATTTTTGGGGCATGGAACGAATCATCTAAGTTTCCATTATTTCTTATGGGGAAATTTGCATTGAGATACAAGTGCTTTGGATTACAAGCATGTTTCCGGAATGAATTATGCTTGCAAACCAAGGTTTTATGGTATATACAAGTATGTAACTACTGTACAGGTAAAGGTTGGGAACACTGCCCGCACCTCACAAAGTCCCCTCTTACTCCCTCCACACTTCCTACCTCCCAACCCAGGCTAATCACTCTTTTGATTTCTCTTACCATCGATTAACCTTGTCTGTTGCAGGCCTTTATAAAAAATGGAATCATACAACAAGGACACTTGGGTCTCACTTCTTTCCCTCAACATATGTCTTTGGGGTTTATCCCAGTGGTGTTTTAAGTGCCGTGAGCTCCTCCCCTATGAGGCTTCCCTATTCAGATGCCTCCTGGGGAGTCCTGACTGGGGAAGGACAGAGACAAGCCCAGGGCTGCAGACAGAGCTCCCATCAGCTGCTGCAGGCCCAGCATCTGAGTTCAGGGCACTTGGATAGTGTTCAGGTCACTTCTGGATGACCAGGCTTGGGTTTATAAGCTGAAGCTGCCAGAGGCCTAGGTCCATTGTAAAGAGGCAGCCCAGAGTGTACTCCCAGGAGCTGAGCAAAGAATACATGGAGAAGGAAGAAACAGTCAGTGATGGGTATGGGCAGATGGCTGTCCTCTGAAGAAACCCCCCATTTGCTCTGCCAAGTCACTGCCTCTGAAGTGACCTGACTTCTTGATCACCGTAGCAGTGTGGCTATCTCTACTCAGGCCCTAAATGGGTAAATTCAAGAAATCAGGTGACAGCTGGTTACCTCTCGTGAACATGAGCCTCTCAAGGCCAGTGGCCTCACTTATTTGTCCCCATGTCTCCAGTACCCAGCAGATGCCTTGTACATAGTATATGCTCAGTAAAGTAGCTGCCAAATGAACAAAAAGTGGGGGTGGGGGCGGTGGACATGAGCAACTAGTTTTGCTCATTCATATACCTTTAAGATAATGATCAGCCTTCCTTCCTCACTCCGCCCTGGGGAATCTACTTGATCTGCCCCAGAGGTGACCATGACCTTGCAGGAGCACAATGGGCCATCAGCTGGCAGTTAGCCCAGCCCCCAGTTTGTTGCACTCTCTTGTCAGTCCCCATGCAGTCTGCTTGTGCCTGGAGCCAAGGGGCCCTGCTTTGCTCCCCTTTGTGCCAACAGCCCTAGCACATGGCCTGGGCCAGAAAAGGGCGCTTGGGGAATTGTGCAGGCATCAAACTGAAATATTCATGTCTTCTCCTAAATAAAGGAAAATTGTAGCAAGAAAGAAGAAATGTCCAAAGTAGGTTACACCCTGAGATTCCTGAATCTTACCTAATAATACGTGTGTAAAAAGAAAGAAATATTACCATTTCAGTATCCACATTCTCTCCCTTTCTCTGCCCCATAAGTGGAATGCTGGCTCTGTCATATCAGATCCTGTGTCTTTTTTGTGCAAAATCAAGGCCATGTAGGTAAGCAGGGCAATCAAGAGGGAGAACATCAGGCTGGATTTATTTGCATTGAAAAAGGCATACGATTACTGGTGGAAGAGAGTAGGCTGGAGCTATGTGGAAGGTATAAAGAGAGAGGACAGCATGAGTCAAAGCGGGCCAATGTGAGGAGGATTTCTGAGCTAGCAGGGTGAGGAAAGTAACTGGGAAGCAGCTGCCTTGGCTGTGAGGAGCTGAGAAAGAGAATGTGCAGGATGTTTGCTGTGCATCATAGATGAACTCTCCTTGGACAGATTCCGAGATAGCTCAGTAGATACTGCACTTCTGCTCAGTTGTTTGAGATGTTGAATTAAAGCATCTTCCAGCGTGCCATAACGCACATGGGCTAGGGACACCCAGTGCTCTGCACACTTAGCACATAGGGACCTCGAGACTTGTAGGGGAGAGGCACTGGGCACTGGGCACAGACAGGCCAGGTCTGCTGCAAGGGAACTTTGAGAATTGGAGCGAATGACCCAGCATGTCTGAGGACAGCCCGCCTTTGTATAGTGAAGACTTTGGTACACTCAACTTGATTGGGGATGGTAAATAACTTACATTCATCCTAAAGCCAATTCTGATTGATTGGTAGTCTTCCTGGGACTGAGAAGGATTTTGAGGTAGGATCAAGGTTCAGTAAAAAGAGTGACATGATTGACATAATTGACCAGCAACTTATGTCCCACATGCCACAGAGAGCATGTAGCTGCGGTTTACAGTTTCTCTAAAGCTCCTTTCAAGACTTAAGGTCTAAGTGTGAATGTTAGACTGTGTGTGTCCATGTGTATGGCAGATAGCCTCCCAAGGAGTAGGTGGCATCATTAAATATGTAAAATCTCATTCAAAGAGCACTTCGTGTAGAGTAGAAACTCTGTAAAATGCTTCTGAGTGAGCTCTTAAATAAATGCATATGGGTCCCTTGAATACTGGAATATAATATGAACAAATTCTTTTCACTTTAACAAATATCTAGTGCCAGTAATGTCAAAGGCGTGGTGGTAGCTACCAGGAGGGCAAGTGTTCCTGCCCTCAGTGAGCTCATGGACTTTAAGGAATGTTCAGAAACTAAAAAAAAAAAAAAAAAAAAGCCAACAAAACAAAATAAACAAAATTCTCTCAAGCTCATGCCATTCACATCAGCCTCAGGGGTCCTGACGCCTGGGATAGTGTATATAGGTAGCATCTCGTTTCGGGTGGAGCAGGGTGCAGAGTTGTGTAATCCCCATCATTTTGTCCATTATCTCTTCATCCAGAAGCATGGGGGATGGGGACACTTCCAGCTACTTGATTAATTTACTCTGAGAGATGATCCCAGGCTCCCATTCACAGGTCACCCATTGAGATTTTATGGACAAAAGGTCTTCCATTTAAAAAGCTTGGTACCCTGATTCCTCAACCCACAGCTGATTAGAAACGGCACATTTTGAGGTGAGGGGTGGGGTTGGTGAATCCTGGAGGGAGCCCTCTGATGGAGATTAGAAAAGAAACTATCAAAGAGATAGAGACTGGCCTGGAAACCACAAGAAGTACGAAAGCAGATAGGAAACCAATGAAAGCTCAGCCTTAGGGGTACTGTGCACCCCTCTCAACCACTGACCCTCCATAAATAAGTTGCTACATCAGATTAGCTAATTGATCCAAAGGGAACAGGCATGGGGACAGGGATGCTTCCTGGAGGAGGCAGGCACTTGGCCCTCAATCCCAGAGAAATCAAGCTAAGCAGTGGGATTCTTTCAGACACTAAGCACACCAGCCAGAATTCTACTACAAATGCTGATTGCCAAAAGATGGTGAGGATGTACCATTGAACCAGGTCTTTAACTCATATTCCCTCTAATATCACACACAGCAGCCTCACCCTCTAGTGTTCCAGGTGCAGATGGTGACACAGTGGTTGCCGTGGGTCCGGTGGGGCTGGGATGGGCTGGAGAGCATGTGATCCTATAGAACTGCCGCCTACTGCAGCATATGGGAATGAAGGCGAGGTGAGATGGTCTTTGGATTCTCCAAGAAGCTGGAAATTGGCACTTTCTGTAAAAAAATATCCTGAGTGTAAAAATATTGCCCACAGAAAGCAGTTTTTTAGAACACCTTATAGACCAAAGAAACTAGTCTGTTACTTTTTTTTTTTTTTGGCCCAAAGATTCCTTCCTCTCTCCTCTTCCCTTGCCCCATGTGTGATCTCTTTCTGCTTGGAGGGGGATTGTTATCCAGTATATACCAAGGATGCCACTGTACAGAGTGGTGTGGTCATTTGCCAAATTTCCTGGACATGGTGGTTGGAGGAACTGAGTTTTGCAGCTAGGTCCGAGTTCAAAAGAGGTACACATTTCTCTAGTTCACAGTGTCATACAGTGTGTGTATTACTTTAGAACTTCAGGCAGGCCAACTCTGACCACTTGCAACCCCATCCTGCCAAAGGAACAAGGGAATGTTTCATTGCCAGAGTCTCTGCGCTTCGGTTTCCAGAGGGAAAGTGATGATCATTTCTCAAAATGGCTTTCCCCCCTAAAACTGAGCTGTCATCTCCCCCAGAAACTATATCCAGAGGTGCACAGCAGAGCTGGGGATGAGATACAACCTGACAGTTGTCATGGTGTTCAGACCTCATATTTTCCTCATACTGCAACCAGAGGTTTGCCCTTTTGTTCTTTAGGTAAAAAGGTATGTATGTAGGTAGGTAGGTAGGTCAGTTGGTAGGTAGGGTAGTTGGATAAATGGATAGAAAAGTAGATGGATGGATGGATGGATGGATGTATAGATCTTATAATACAGAAGTTTCTAAAGACTAATTACAGCAAAACATTGTTTTCCTACTACTCAGCTTAAGAAATAAAGCATCACCAGTTCAGATGAAGCCCTGTTTGCCCTTCTCTGACCAAATCTTCCAGCTTTCATTAGCATTGCCATGCACTCCCTCATTGTCCTGAGAGCTAAAGTCTACGTACTTTAGTAGATCCATGCACACACAGATACTGGTACACTCGTACAATGAGATCATGCAGCAAAGCACATACCCACGTACACAGGTTCCATACCCACACGCAGAGATTCCACTTCTCCTCGCAAGTGATTAATGCTTTCCTCTGAGCCCCAGATCTTGTCTGGCCTCCCCAGTGAGGGTCTGTGGGCTGCTTTCATTACTCTTACTTTTTAAAAGATGAATAAGGCCTTCAGGAGGGTTTAGGAGAGGTCACATGTCCCCCGGAAGGTGGCAGAGCCAGACTTGTACCCTGGGCCTCCTCCGCCTGGTTCTAGGGCACATCCCCTTCCTGGCATTGCACCGTCTCCTCTTAAATTTCTTTTTTTAATGTTTATTCATTTTTGAGAGAGAAAAATAGAAAATGAGTAGGGGAGGGACAGAGAGAGAGGGAGACCCAGAATCCCAAGCAGGCTCCAGGCTCTGAGCTGTCAGCACAGAGTCTAACGCGGAGCTCAAACCATGAACCGTGAGATCATAACCTGATCCCAAGTCAGAAACTTATCCAACTGAGCCACCCAGGTGCCCCTGAACTCTCCCATCTTAGCATTGGGCCACTTAGAGGCAAAGACGTATGAGTCCAAACAGAGAAGTCATTTCTCCTCAGACCGAAGATAACAAGCTTCAGTTGCAATTTGTTTTTCCAATTTATTTACGTGTTCTTTTTCCCTTTTAACTTCTCTCATTAATTGATAATGTTCTCTCCCAATCAGTTCCTTTGATTGTGCCTCCCTTTAAAGCTTAGAGCTGAGAGCTGAGTGGGTGGCATTTAAGTTATGACTTGCTTAGAAAATTGATATTGGGATTTTCTGCATGACTTGCCTTTCTTCAGTAAGTTACTTTGCTCTGATTCTCTGGTAGAAGCTCCAGCTGCAAAGGAGATACAGGCTAATTAAAAATTGGAAGCTGGTAAATTTCACCTTGGGCAGCTAGTATGTGCTTTTGGCAGGAATTGATGCAATTATTGATCAAATAAAATTGTCATCCAAGAGAACATCTCCATTTTTTGAAAGAAAAACAGTAAAATACTTATTATTGAAATCAAACCTTTACTCCAAAGATGCAGTAATGACATATGAAAATCAGGTAGGATTTTTGTCAAAATGAAGAATTATATAACTATATATTTTATATGTATATGTATATATGTAAATATATAAATGCTATTATATTATTTTTAATGAAAGAAAAAATTGGGCTTCAAATTTATTGCTGAGGTAAAAAACACCATACTAGGCCCACCATAATTACTCAATAAACACTTGCCCAATTGAACTGGATTGAAAAGATGTCAAGACACCATCACCCTTAATAAGTCTTTAAGGTAAAACAGCCAATTATAGGGCTGTTCCACATATATAATATTGATGGAATTGTAAAGAAAAGAAAACAGAAGAGTGATTTTTTTTAAGCAAATAGCATTATTCACAAACTGCAGGGGATTATGGGAATCAAGTTCTCAAATTAAGGCAGTGTGCATCCACTGTGGATTTCCTAGCTCAAGAGCCACTCTGTCCGGACGTGCCCTGCCGTTGGGGCCTATTTCTTATGGAAAGAAAAGCTCTAGCAGCACAAATCTTTTCTCAAAGTCAATGCAAAATTCTGACCGAGAGGGCTCCTTCTGAAAGTTTTCTTGTCTCGTCATCTTCAGGTTACATTTCTCAGTGTAAAGACTGTCATCAGCCTGTGTTTGCTGGGCCGGCAGCAGAGCGTCTCAGTGCTTGGCCTGCTCAACCTGACACTGGGGATGGTTGGAGCTGGGACCAGTGATGGGGCTGGAGTCAGGACAAGCTCTGCCCTGGGAGCTCCCTGTGCTGTCCCCGCACCCCCACCTCCCACCCCTGCCCCAAGAAAGCCAAGCCGGACCCAAAGGCTGGCATGATTTCAGGGGACAAGATTGGGGGGCTGGGCGGGGCACAAGAGGGAGGGAAGAGAAGCCAGTGCAAAACAACGTTCTCTAGTCAGTCACCCTGTGCCGGGCTCTGTGGAGGTAAGAGTTGTGTAGTGGAGCTCTCTGTGATCCTGAGAATGCGCTCTGTGCTTTCCACATGTGGACGACTGAAAGGCAGCTGGTGAGACTGAGCAGCTGAGTTTTTCATTTATTTCATTTCTGTTAATTCTCATTATGGACTATGTATAGACTGCATTGTCAAATTGCTGGCCAAAGGGGTGGCAAAAAGACCCCCTGCCCACTAGCTCTGTCTCCTGTGCCTCGGGTGGTGTTACTCCTTGCGTGGGTGCAGGCAGTTCCTACAGGCACCACTCCAACTTCTCCCAGCACTGCTGCATCAGAGTAGATACAGGTGCAAAGTAGGAGCTCTTGGATGTGTAACAGAGGCAGAAGCTGGTAAGATACTCATGCGTGAGGCTATTTGCAACAGACGTGGCTAGAGCAGTTGTTCACAAAGCTGAGTGGGCACCAGGAGCTCCTGGACAGCTTGGTAAAACACAGATTGCTGATGGCCACCCGTAGGGCTTGTGATGCCCATGCCGCTGGTCAGGTGATCACATTTCCTTGGGCTAAAGTAAAATGTAGGCCAGAGGATGTGAGTTGAAGCTGAGGTGACCAACCATATCTAATTGCTCAGGACTTTGGGGGAGGGGACATCCTGAACATGACAGTTTCAAGTGTTCAAATCAGAACAGTCCTGGGAAAATAGGGTATAGGCAATCCGATCACCCTCGCTGGAAGTGTCTTAGCACACCACCCCCTGTGCCTCAGTGACTTCACCTGACAAATGGGAAGTTTAGGTACATTCCTTCTTGCCTCGGGTGTTTGTGGAGAGTCAGGGTGGTGGTGGAGTGTCTGAGAAATTTTCATGTCAGGCTTTAAGATGAGCTGCTTCTCCGACAGGAAAGGGTCCGAGAGGCCTCTGGAGCCAGAGGCTTGATCTTATCCCCAACTACTGAGCAACATCCAGAACTCTAGCCCCGATAAAGAAACCAGCCTCTCCGTCCAGGTCCTAAATCAAAAGGAGACAACACTGGCAGCCTGTGGAATGAACAGTAGGGTAGAACTGAGACAGGGTCTTGGATTCATACCTGGCTGTGGGTTTCTTTCATTGTTAGGTGTGATGTTTTCATGGAGCGTTGGGGAGACTCTTTGGCCCATTTTTCCCCTTCACAAATCAATTAAATATTTATGGATTATCTTCTCTGTTTAGCCCTGTATAGATAGGGGCAGACAGGAAGTGTACAAAGCTTTCTCCTTGCTCCAGTCATGTCCCTGACAAATTGAAAAGAATGGTTTGATGATGCACATCCCCATTTCCCCATTGCAGACATAAACATATGCATAGCCTCTTTCTCTCCCTCTATTTTCCGTCTACCCACAGGCATGATAAGCTTGGCTGCCTCCCTACCCAGCCTTAGACTGTAAGCACCCCAATGGGGGTGGCCGTTTCTTGCCTCTCTCCCTATTCCCATGCTCAGCTCACAGCCTGTAGAGGAGCCAGTTGGAGGTTGTTGGCTGAAAGGAGGAGGGGTCTGCTTGGTTGTACATGCTGAGTTGTGAGACATGTATGCTGGGTAGAGGGGCTGAAGGACAGCTGGAGAAGCAGTATGGCCTGGAGGAGGTGAGGCAGCCACTGGGCCAGCAGAGTGGGTAGGAGTTTAAGAGGCGAGGAGTTGAGAGACTGTTCCTGGCCATGGACCAGCAATGGCCAAGGCACAAATGCTAAAGAGATCCTGGAAAGTGTGGGTGAGAGGGAGTCCCAGCCTGGCTTGAGTGAGGAATCAGGCTGGTCAGCAGAGGGGGAAGATAGTGGTTCAGTCCAAGGAGCACTTTCATGAAGGACCTGAGTAGCCCAACTGAGAAATAGGCATCATGTATTAAAGGAGAACATAATAGTGAGCAAAGGTTCCTGAGAATGAGAGACAACAAGATCTTTCTGGCTTCCTGATCCCAAGGATGTTGTATATGTTAAGGCGTGCCTTAACGGCTTAAAACATACAGTTAATAATAACTATTGCTCGGCAATTTAAAGCACTAAATTATTGTATACCCAACACCATAGATGAATTTCAAAAGCATTACACTGAGTGAAAGAAGCTAGGCCAAGCAGACAAACAAAAGGACACCCTGTCTGATTCCCTTTATACACAGTTCTAGAAAATGAAAACTAATCTCTGAAGATAGAACGCAGATCAGTGGTTGCCTGGGGAAGGAAGTGGGGAAGGGAGCAGAAGGAGAAGTGGATTGTAAAAGGGCATGAGGACATTTTCGCTGATTAAAAATGCTTGTGATCTCGATTGTAGTGACAGTTCCACAGTACGTGCACATATCAACACTGGTCAAAATGTACATTTTCAATGTATGCAGTTTCTTATAAAGAGAAACTGTAACAGTGGTGGAAATTGACAAAGTTTACTGTTTTAAGAAAAAGGTAATACTTTATATATCAATTTGTGTAATTCTCTCATCAGCCAAGAATATGGGATATAAAACTCCCATTTTGGGGGTACCTGAGTGGCTTAGTTGGTTAAGCATCCAACTTTTAATAACAGTTCAGGTCATGATCTTACAGTTGTGGGATTGAGCCTTGCATCAGGCCCTGTGCTGAGAATGGAGTCTGCTTGGGATTCTCCCTGCCTCTCTCTGCCCCTCTGCCTTCCTCTCTCTCTGTCTCTCAAAAATAAATAATCTTTAAAAAAAATTGCCATTTTCCAAACTCTGGATTTAAGCTCAGAGAAGTCCAGTAATTTACACTGGATCACACAGCTTATGAGTGAGGGATGAAGCCAGAATTCAAACAAGGTCTGACCAATCTCCAAATCAGTGTGCTGTTTACTGTGTCTGCGTCGCAAACTTGAATCTCCTTCTGAGAGCATGTCCCAGTGATCTGGAGAAGAGAGGGATAAACTCATGAGCCACATAGCACTTCAGAAACTTCAGAGGACTCCCTCTCTCGTCTTCCAGAATGGGTTTGAATCAGGAAAGGGTTCTGCCTTATGATTACCAAGGTGTTTTTGCTTGAATTTGTAACTCAACCAAGTTATCTTTAATCAAGTCACCTTAACAGACAAAGCGTCACCTTAGTTTGAAAACCAATCAGAAGAACAGGAAACAAGAGGGTTAGAGAGGGACGTGGGCAACTTATGTTTCAGATGTATTCCTATTATAATCTTTGAATGTTTGATCAGTAACATATCAGATAAACAAAAATAGAAGTAAAAATTTGAGGAAAGTAAGAAAGGAGGGTAGAGAAAAAAAGTGGGAGGAAACAAGAAAGGAGGGAGAGAGAAAGGAGAGAGATGAAGGGAAAAGATCTCCACTTTGGGGCCTATGCCAGGTGTGCAGAGAAGTCGTTCTGGTTCCTCTACTCTCCACCCCAGACCTTCAACGGTAAGAGTGATGATCGCACCAGTGCCCTAGGACACTCCTAGATACCCAGCTCTTTTTTTTTTTTTAATTTTTTTAATGTTTTATTTATTTCGGAGAGAGACAGACAGCGTGAGCAGGGGAGGGTCAGAGAGAGAGGGAGATACAGAATCTGAAACAGGCTCCAGGCTCTGAGCTGGCAGTCAGCACAGAGCCTGACGCGGGGCTCGAACCCACAAACTGTGAGATCATGACCTGAGCCGAAGTCGGACGCTTAACTGACTGTGCCACCCAGGCACCCCAATTTTTTAGAAAGAGTCCATTGCAATCAGTGAACACCATTTCCTGGAAGTTTTAGAAAGATCCTTCAGTGCTAGCTGAAAAAAACAATCACAACAGATTGGTACACTTTGATTTCCTGAAATTTTTTTTGGTGGAATTTAGCCTCTTAAGTACAGGACATAATTTCTGAGGTTTGTATATTGGATTGATTGAGAAATGCTGATTGATTGTTTTGATTTTCCTCCTTCTCACCATGCTCCAGTTAGCCTCTCCTACTTCCCACCAACACCACTGATACTAATTATCATTTGCAATGCCACCATTGATGCTGTGGAAGGTCCCATTAACACCTTTCAAGGGATTCATATAAAACAACTGTGAACCAGGCTTGGCCACTAATGAAATAATCTATAAATTGGGAAAATTCAGCTGCTTCTGAGCTGGTATTCTCCGCAGCACCCTGAATGAACTAGGTTCTTTCTGTCCATCTTTTCTACCTACCCACTGACCCTGGCAGCCTCCTCAGACACCTCTCCTCCCCTACCCTGGTGCCCTGTTCTTCCTCACCAGGGTCATGCTGCTGCTATTGCATTACTGCCCTGTTAACACCGTGCTGAAATCCTCTGGGATCTTTACTGGTTCCTCCCTGAGAAGAGGGACCTGTGGTTATCCCCTATTATGTCCACAGGACCCAACACTAAGTAGCCTCAGTAGCCATTTTGAGTTATTACTATGTGCCAGGAATCATTCCAAAGGCTTTACCTTATTCAATCCTTTATTCTTGAGAACTGTATGAGATGAGCTGTGGTATCATGCCCATTATATAGATGGGGAAACTGAGGTCCAAAGCAGTTCAATTACTTGTCCAAGGTCACAGAACTAAGAAACAGAAGTGCTGGGATTTAAACCTAGACATCTTGGAGCATGTGGGTAACTCAGTCAGTTAAGTGTCCAACTCTTGATTTTGGCTCAGGTCATGATCTCAGGGATGTGAAATCAAGCCCCAGTCAGGTTCCACACTGAGCATGGGACCTGCTTACAATTCTCTTTCCTCCTCTTTCTGTGCCTCCCCGACTCGTGCACATGCACTTAGATAGGTAGTTAGGTAGATAGATACATAGAAAGATAGATAGAAAGAAAGGAAGGAAGGAAGGAAGGAAGGAAGGAAGGAAGGAAGGAAGGAAGGAAGGAAGGAAGGAAGATTGATTTAAACCTAGACAGCCTGGTTTAGAGTCCAATTTCAAAGTTTGCTGACATCCAATAAGTTGTATTTTTAGAAACTGAGAATTTTCTTCAGGTACCTAGTTAATCTCTGTTTGCAACTGGCCAAAAACTTAAGTGAAGGACTAACCCATACCAGGGTGATCGCCTAATTCCATAGGACTGTCCTATCTGTGGTACAATGCCAACCGGACCTCTGTCCTATTTCTGACCCTTGCATGACTCCTCATTGACTTCAGTATCAAGGCCAAACACTTGGGCACACCTTTGCTTCCTTCCTTCTTTAACAGACAGTACTGGCACATTATAGATAACATAACGAACATTGTTGAATGAATGAATGAATGCACTAAAAGTTACACCTGTATGAGGACAACATTTAGCAATAGTTTCCTTTCTAAAATCACATCCCTGCCAACTTGATCATGAATTAAAAATATAACCCTGTCAATAGCCTCATGTATAAGCTTCTTACACATCAGACAAGATTTTAAAAAGCCCAAAACATAGGTTTTATCAGGATCCTCATTTATGCTAATGATGACACATGTTCATATTGAGTCAGGCAGAATTGTGTTTTCAGGTTAGAAACAGGGCTTGCGAGGCATGTAAAACAGTCTCTGAAGCCTCTTTGACCAGTCTGCTAGATGCTGAACAGGCATTTTTAAGGCTTTTAAAACCAGGCTTAATGTAAAAGGTGGAGAAATAAAGATCAAAAGTCCCTTTAGTGCTCTAATTTTGCTAACGGGCATCAGAAAGAGTTTCATCATCTTTTTGCATTTTTAAGTTAATGATGTACTCCGGGATTGTCTTGGAACTCCCATTTCATAATTTTTTTTAAGCGTGACTTGCAATGCATTGGAGTGCATCTTGCATTCATATGTTGAGTGCCTTTCATGATTAAGCACTGCCGTCAGCCCCAGATTGGAGTTTGGGGGGCTGGTAATACAGGGAGCTTCAGAGGTGAGTAAGAGGACAGAGTCCTGCCTTCAAGGAACCTCCCGTTACTGGAGCACTGATACAGTGAGAGGAGCCTACCACGTGGTGCAAAGCACCCATCAGGAAGGAAAGTGTTGATTGTGATGATGCCATCAATTCAGGACTCTTGGAGGGAAGGTCTTTGAGGTGAGGTTGAGGGATAGGGGGAGAGATGGTTGCAGATGAAGAGAAGGAAGAGGTGGGGAAGAAAAGAGAATCCCTATGCCTTCTTCTGAGCTCATGGACCATGGGAGGGAACAGACCCAATCATGCCTGGTTATAGTCAGCAGGTAACACAGGAGGCCTCTTTCCTGGTTGGGATCTCCTCAGGTCCTGGCTCACCCTCCAGTTAAGAGTGTGGCATGGATAACTCAATGTGTAGGCACAAGTATTCTGGTTCACACTTCATCTTCCATCCTTAGACACCTCTACTTGTAGAGCTGATGACCCCTCCCTTTCAGAGACACCTCTCCCTTGGATTCTGCGGTCCCATCGTCTCACTGGACATTCCTTATCAGTCTCTTTGCTGCTTCCCTCCTCTTCTTTCACCAGATAGACAGGGAGTCTTTTATTTGCTGTTATTTCCCTTTCCACCTTCTCCAGGCAGGACCTCTTTTGACCTCCAGGTTGACATATTGCCCTTTCGACTGGGCATCTCTGCTCCACTTCTCACAAACACCTTGAATCCAGTGTCAAAGGCAGAGCTCTGTCCACTCCACCCACTTCAAATGGCTATCCGTCAGTCCTCTCCATCTAAAAATAAGCTGCAATCATCCTGGACTCCTCCATGCCCATCTGTACCACAAGAACAGTCTTACCAGAGCAGCTGCAACTTTTTAAGACCTGTCCCAGATCAGTGCACCTTTCCCACCTGGAGGACTTTCTAAGCCTCCAGTCTGGTCTCCCCACTCACATGCTTGCCCCTCCTCCGTGCATTCCCCATTCAAAACCACAGGGCCTTTATTTTTTAAGTTTTATTTATTTATTTTGAGACAGAGCATGAGCAGGGAGGGGCAGAGAAAGAGAGAGAGAAGGAGACAGAGAATCCCAAGCAGGCTCTGCACTGCCAGCATGGAGCCCAATGCAGGGCTCAAACCGACAAACCGTGAGATCATGACCCGAGCCGAAGTCAAGAGTCAGTGAGCCACCCAGGCTCACTCCAGTTTAAAAAACTCCCCACAGGGTTTTTAAAAGCAAACTCCAAAGCATATTTATCCCTTGTTCAATTCAAGTCAAAGAATTCCCAACTTCCCAAAGATAAAAACTCCTCACCCCCTCCAAAGCCTCCTGGCCTGGCTGAGGCCTGCCTCCCACACTCTGCTCTCAACTGCTCTTCCCCTTGCTCCAGGACAGTCACACTGTGTGGCTTCTGTCTGTTTCTCTGACAGGCTGGGCCTTTGCACATGCTGCTTCCTCACTGGGATGCTGTTGCTCTGTTCTTCCCATGGCTGGTATGAATGGTACATTATGAGTATCTTAGCCCAAATAGCTCTTCCTCAGTTAGGCCTCCTCTGTTTCACCCAGTTAGCTGTGTTGATAATATCTGTCTCTTTCCTAACTGCCCCACTAAAATCGAGCCCCCCTACAACCAAGGCCATTATCTGCCTTGAACACAGCTGTGTCCTGAACTAGCCATATACTAACTCCTTAGCAAGTATTTGTTGAAGATCGAACCAATTGGTACCCCTACCCACAAGCTGCAACAACCATGTCTCTCTATCCTAGCATTTCTGGGTGCCTCTTAGGACAGCAATTACACAGAGAGGAGAATCATGAAGGTTGCAGAGTCCAAAGACATGGCTATAAACCCATATTCTGCCCTTTATTAGTTAAGTGACCTTAAACAAGCAGTTTAAGAGGTTCAATTCTATCATTTGCCAAATAAGGGCGAGAATAACAATGTATCCATCACAGGGTTGCTGGGAGAGCTGTACAAGATAATGTCTGTGACTGCGCTTTATAGATTATAGCATACTTTTAATGCCCTATATTTCAAATAGCAATAGTGTTTACAGGTAGCTCGCCTTGTTCATTTTTAGCCAGTGGGAAAGCAGGGACTCCGTGAGGCTGGGGACCAATTTTCATCCCCACCTAGGACATGTGAGTGCATTAACCTCTTCCATTAGGAAGCATTCATTCTCTCCTTCCTTCTCTCCATCCTAAAATGTTGTTGCCACATTTAGTTTTATATATTGTTCTGCCAGTTTTCTAGGAAAAAACAATTCCCTGTTTTTCTTTGTATTCATTTTATTATAAGCAAGGATGATCAGGGACACATGGGTGGCTCGGTTGGTTAAGCATATGACTTCGGCTCAGGTCAAGATCTCAGGGTTCAAGAGTTCAAGCCCCACGTTGGGACTCTGTCAGCACAGAGCCTGGAGCCTGGAGCCTGCTTCAGATTCTGTCTCCCTCTCTCTCTGCTCCTCCCCTGCTTGTACTCTGTCTCCTGCTCTCTCTCAAAAATAAACAAGGATGATCATATGATCATACTTTCACATGCTGATTGATTATGTATATTTCTTCTGTAAATTGCCTGTTTGTTTCCATTGGGGTGGGGGATGATAATTGAACTTGAACTCTTCCTTAGGATGTTGAAGTTAGTTTTGATCTTAGGGATTTTAGCCTTTTATCACCACATAAGTTGAACTATTTCCCCTAGGTTTTGAATTTATCTTTCAGCCTTGTTTATCACAGTTTTTCTTTCGCCAAAAGGCTTATTAAAAATTATAAAGGGATTTACCTACCTTTTTGTTCAACATTAATGTGCTTGCAGTATTTACATATAAATCCTTGGTCTGTCTGAAACATATTTTGGTTTAAAAAGCCATGTAAAGGTCTAGCTCTCTTTCTCTGAAGAGTTATACAGCTGGCCCAACTTTTCTCTGTTAACTAGTCATCCCAGCCCCGCTCCAACTCTGATTTCATTGCAGCCCTAACACCTGGATTTACTTACGAATTCTTCCTGATAATGTCCTGATTTATTTGATTTCTCCTGTGCCTTCATCTCACAGCTTTCTCCCTTTAGATAAAGGATCTTGGATCTAGCAAGCTCTTCTGTTCTGAAGTCCCTGGCTGTTCTTACGTATTTATTCTTTAAGATGATCTTTAGTATTTTTAGACTCACTGTGTGAATTCCTTAAAAACTGTCCAGTTGGAAAATTGATAGACATGGGGTATACAGATTTAAGATGTGGCAAGTTTCCTTCGGAGAAGTCTGAACTAATTTACATTCTCACCACCTCCTCATACCTCTGTCCACATCAGGCTCTTCACCCCTTCCCCCATTGCTGTAGTGGACTGTGACGTTCCCATCATCATCTCCCTTTGCATTTCTTTGACTACTAGTAAGGGCGAGCATCTTTTCGGATATTTAGAACTCACTTGTTACATTTTTTTTATGGGTTCACACCCTTTCATACTTAAATTGGGATGCTCTTTTTCTTACCAATTCTTTGTCATACATAACACAAATGTTTTTAAAATTTGCTTGTCATTTTTGTTTTCCCTATAGACATTTTTAAATTCTTACATCATGCCCAACACACAACAGGAGTTTCATAAACATTAGTTGAATGTTGAATTAATAAAGTTAAATCGACCAGTATTTCCTTTATGGATTCTGGCTCTATCTCCCCTATGAGGGCTGTGCTTTATTATTTCTAATCATAGCAAAAGCTATATTGTCACACCCTTTTTCCATTAGTTCCTCATAACCAACCTGTTAGGTAGTAAGAAAAGGTGTAATGGGAGTTAATTCTCAAACTCAGAAGCTGGGGTTCAGGAGAGAACCGGGAGCAAGCTGGGACAGAGCCAGCAGGAGTGGCCAGGCCAGCACTGCAGGCAGGCTCTGACAGATGGACACATGGATGGACAGACAAAGACTGGACTCATCTCCTGGGTATGCCCAGTTTCCTTCAGGTGAAATGCAGACCTTCCTGCCACTCCTCTGTGAGGAGCTCTCTGGGCATTACTTAAAGTAATTAACTTCTTCCTCATATTTGGACTAATTAGGAAACATTTGGACTCGATTTCATCTGTCTGTTTGCCAAGTATTTTGGCCAGTTTGGCATTTAGTCAGCCAGCCTTTGGTCCTTGAAGTGATCTCTGCATCGCCGGTGAGACTTGATCTTACACAAAAGCCACACAGCCTCTGTGAGGGCTGGTGGAGGTAGGACTTCACGCCCACTGTTTTTAAACATGTGCAGAGGACTCCGGGAAACACAGCCACCTCTGGCATCAACTCATAATGATTCATCAACATAATGAATATTAATAGTTGTTACTCATATGAATGCCTTTGTTACTACATCTTCTTTTTCACATTTCCCCAAACAGCCTTCAGTGGATTCCCACAGTAAACTTGTGAAGTAATTACTATAGAGTGTGGCTCAGCAAACGTTTTTCAGTAAAGGACCAGATGGTATATATTTCACTTTGGCTTTGCAGGCCAATGGGCAAAGTCAAACAACCGTTTTCTTGGAAGGTTGGAATTTTTTTTACATCTGACATTTAAAAATATGGAAACCATTCTTAGCTTGTAGGCTACTCAAAAATGGGCATAAGGCTGGGTTTGGCCTGGAGTCCATAAGTGGCTAATCCCCAATATATACTATTCTGTTCAGTGAATAGGTAATGAAACTGGGGCTCAGAGAAGCTGTGTGACTCTCCATGAGCCATCCTTCTCTGAGCATGTGGGATGATATGTAGGGCTTTTGAGTTCCATTAATGATGGTTCAACCTAATAGTTATTCATTCATTCATTCATTTCTGACACTTTACTAAGCATCTACTATGTGCTAGGCCTCATGCCAAAAAGTGCAATAGTGTAAAGAATAGTCATTTAATGATTTAGCTTTCCTTTAGACAGGCTTGTACACGGTTTCTGGCCCTGCCACTTACATGCCACATGACTTCGAGCAAATCACTTAACCTCTGAGCCTCAGTTTTCTCATCTATAAAATGGGCATGATACAGTTTACCTATAAAACATATGTAATATCCCACTGGACTATTGTAAATATATAAGGAAATAATGAGTGCAAAGTCTTTAAAACAGTGCCTGGAATATAGTGTCCATTAAATGGAAGCTAGTAATGATAGTAATGATAACAACAACTGCAGTTTACGTTGACCTGTGAACCTTCAAGGAGCTCACTGTCTAGAGAAAGAGACAAGCGTAGAAACACATAGCTGCAGCACTGTGATACAAAATGCTAAGGACACAGAGGGGCTGCTGAGAGGTCAGTGGCGAGAAGCCGCTTACGGTGTGTCTGGCAGGGTGAGGAGGGTTTTTGCCAGGAACAGACTGCAGAAAGAGCAGGAAGCTCTGAGCAATTAAGCTCTGGCGGGGGGGCCCACCTACCTCCCACTGGGGAGGCCACGGTCCATGGCCACATTCCATAGATGGGAAAGACAAAGGCCAGGATCCCACAAGGAGACTCATTCAGCACTTCATTCATTCATCCATAAACCTTGACCGGACAGGCAGAGGGCAGTGCACTGTTTCCACTCCAGGGCGTTGTCCACTGCAGGTGGGAGTGCTGAACACACAGGGAGCCAGAATATAAAGGGAAGGAGAAAGAAGGGAATGCAGACAAGCTGTGGCTGGGGTGAAGAGACAGGAGAGCAGAAGCCCACCTGGCCAGCATGGGGACAGCAGAAGCACTGGAGGCTGAGCGAAGGGGATGAGAGGATTCGAGGAGACAAGGAGGGTACGTCAGGCCCGAGCAAAGGCTGGGACGAAGGATCTGAGGTCTGGTCATGGGCTGAGCAGAAATATCTGTAGCCCCATTATAATCAAGAGACTCTGAATAGTGCCTCACTAGGAGGTAAGCACACAGCCAGCGAGCACCTAATTTAAGGCTGACCTTCAGCCTTCCTCCCTTGTCCTTGGCCTCAACCCCTCCCTACCACCAGGACTTTCCATAGGCTGAGGTCCTCCTTTCCCCCTCCACTTAGCCTGATACCACTGATTTCTAACATCCCAGTGTGGAGTGCTCCCTCCTGCAGGAAGTCCTCCCAAATTACTCCAGGACACAGTTTTGTAGTATGTGGCCCAGCTGAGTGGGAACAGTCCCTGTCCTGGCAGCTGAGTTAAGGAAGGGGCTGTACCCCTGGACTGCCATCTGCTCCCCAAATCCTGACTTGCATGATTACATGGGCACCTCTGCTTCCCATTCCTTACAGCAGTCTTTAGTTAAAAAAATAATCGTTTGAAAGGTTTAGAATGAAATGTTATATAATAAATTCCATTCAGTTTACTAAACCATTAGTTCACTCATAACATGTAATCACTGTATGTATATATCTGCGTGCAAATTCACAGAGAGAACTCATTCCCAAAATCCTTGCCCACCAAGGAAGTGACGAAACCCTTAGGCAGGTATAGGGATGTATATGTCGGTCTTCATCCTGTCCAGATCCCCTTCTTTGCCTTCTCTGATTGTGTCAGCCACTTTGTGTCAACCACTGAGCTTTACCTATGCCCCAGGCTGTCCTATGACCCACTTTGCTGTGTCATGAAGAGTATTGCTGTACAAGGGTGGGTAAGTGGTTTGCAGAGACATCTGGCCCTGCTGACCATTGCCGAGTTCTATGACACTAGCGATCTCCCCCTAATTTGGTTTGCACGGACACACGCGCAGTTCCAGAACTTAGCGTGAGTTACACAAACTTGCATGATGGAGATCTCAGTGAATGTCTTCTTTCTCCTCTCCTGTGATAATAGTGTTTCCTTCGTGGCTGGGAGAATGCCACATGGGATGGTGGTTTTGTGTACAGCCTCGCCTTCTGAGGGAACAGAACAACTTCCAAAATGAGAACAACCTGAAAGGGTTTCATCTTCTTGCTCAGAAAACTGCAGCTTGACCTCCTGACTTGGAGCTATTGCCCAGAAAGTAGTCTCCCCTTCACCTCTGCACCCCTCACTGGCTCTGTAGGATTTACTGTTTATTATCCCTGAGGGTAGGGTCCCCAAAGCTATAGTTTAGCAAATACCTCAAGGTAGCTTTATGCAAAATCCACACACAGGGCTGGGCCAAAATTAGGCCCACTGTGAATAAATGTGATTAGGAGTTTATAAGCCTTGCTGGGTCTGGTATGCTGATTAATGTCCTTCAGACCCAAATCCCTACAAGACCCTGCTCTCTCACCTCCTTTCCTTCTCACCTTTCTTCCTTCCTTCAGTGCATACAAAACCTTACAGCTTACAATACTCACAGTAAATTCTTCCTGTAAGTACTTCTGCAAGCCTTCTCTTTGGCATCAAGAATGCAGGACTGAAAATGCCCAACTCTGCTGCAGAGAGTCAATGTTGGGAAGTACAGACAAGGAAGTCTGTGAATGTGATACCAGGTAGGAGGCACATTTGTAGAGGCTCCCAGGATGCACTTGGGGTCCGGGGCTCTGAGAGCAGCTTTCCAGAGGTGTGTTGGAGATGGGTCTGAAGGATGAGTAGAAGCCAGAAAAGTCCATGGAGAGCTAAGGAGCATCCTAAGACATAGTACTCATGCCCTTTGCTCTGGGGACCTCTTTAAATTCGGGAGAATTATTGAGGATCACAAAGAACATATTCGTGTAGTTTATGTCTATCAATAACTTAACTAAATTTAAAACCAACATGTTTTAAAGATACTTATTAATTCAATAATAATAAAGCTATTGCATGCCAACATAAAATTTTTTCTGAAAAACAGAGCGAATCCAAGAAGAGTGGCCTTGCCTTCCATGACAGCAAATCTCGTTAATATCTAACTTAATAGAAGATAGCAGATTCTCACTTCTTTTTCACTTGATCTGTTGCAATATTATACCTCGTGTAGCTTTGTGTAATTAGAAAAACTTGCTTTAATTCAAGTGAAAAAGACAACAACGTCTTCATTAAATCATGAAAAAAGTTTTGAGCTCGTTGGCTCTCCCTCCAAAAGGGTCACTGAGAATGCCAGGGGTCCCTAGACTGCACTTTGAGAACTTCTGTTTTGGAGACAGGAAGTTCAATGATGTATAATTGGTTAATTTTCTGGGCTTTGGGCTTCTGCTGTGTAGACAAGGGGCCGCTGAGCGCTTTTCCTGGAAGCTATGAGTCTGTCAGGCAACACCTCTCCACTCCTACCCCTTGCCCAACAGGGCAGATGGGAAATACAGAGCAGTAAACCCAGCACAGAAGTAGAATTTCTTCAAACCCTTATAGTAATTGTTTTGGAGAAGAATCTTTGCTATTTGGGTGCTCAGATTTCTGCAAAAGCTTCAGGCCTGTTTTTAAAGCAAATGTGTATTTAAGAAGGCAGATATAAAAATATTCTGTGCATGAATTAGCCTTTGTTTTCCATCAGTGATGTACTTTGTATGCTTTTCTAGAACAGCATTAACATATTTTTTATTAAAAAATCAGTAGGCCCAACATCTTAATGTTTGGATGTTGTGATCATTTGAGGTGTGGATGAGTCTAGCCATTTTTTGTTGTTTTTTTCTGGGGGGAAGAAATCCCCAAACCAGAGCTTTGACTCTGTGACTGCAGGCTGGCTGAGCTGTTAGAAGACCTGTGACATTGGAGACCACTTGTTAGCTGTGCTGACATACAGGGCCCATATTTATGAGCTACATAATTGAATAAAGATGGGTTTATGGACGAAAAAAGAATGCGAGAGAAAATGGTGAATAACTGTGTTCATTTGGCTCCCTTGGGATTGGGCCTGTTTTCTGCTTCCTTGCTATTAATGAAAAGAAATCCAATTTGTTCTACATGGTGAGATTTGTAATTTAGATGCTTATTAATTCCGGGTTCGCGTAGGAGCTCTTTGAAAAATATGGTCTTCAAAGCATTTACTTTCAAAGGCCAGCAAACCTTGGCTGAAAACAAGCCAAACACATGTGGCTAAAATTTTTCTGTGTTTAGCAGAAGCTTATTGCCTACCTACCATGTGGAAAACCTTGATCTACCTGTGGGGGTGGCTGGGGTTATAGAAAAAAGTGCCTTCACTGTAGCCCACCACCCAGTTGAAGGAATGAGGCAGGTGTACAGAGCAGACAGGGGCCGCGTAGGTAGGCCAGGTGGTGAGGTGGCAATGGGGTTGGTGCCTTCTAGCCTGAGTAGTGTGGACCCTGTGTGGACCCAGATGGGCTTGGGGTTCCAAAATGGGGTTACAGACATCCCAGTGAGGGCCAACGGTGTGTTAGCATTAGAGAGGCTGTCAGTCTCAGAGAAGGTGCAGGACTGTGATTCCTTAGCCACTGCCGAGTCCCCAGCCTCCATCCATCTCTGCAGTGCACACAGCGTGGGGGGCAAGAGCAGGGAAAGGGTCTCCAGCCTTGAAGTATATGCAGTCTCATCAAGGGTGCGAATGAATAGATGGGAAATAATGACGGGACACCTGGAGCATTCTTGGATGAAGTCAGACCTCAGGCAGGAAGTTTAAGTTCCAAATGTTCACAAGAGGACACAAGCTCTGAGCATCTAGGAGTTCATCCATTTGATTCATTTAGCAGACATTACGAGCTTATTTTGCACCAAGCGTACCACTGAGGGCTGGGGAACCAGAGATGACCAAGATGTGTGTTCTTTCATTCAGGAACTTGCATCCTCTCCTTTTTCCGTGTGCCTAGCAAGCTGTTGAGTACACAGGAGGTGCTCAATTAGTATTTCACTGACTTGAATCCAAAAGAAAGTTCAGGCTGCCGTCTCAGCCTAACCTTGCAATCTTTGAGAAGTCATTTAGCTTCTTTGGTCAGTATTTTGCTTATAAAAGAATAAATAATAGAAATAGTCCTTCCAGAACTTTCTCCAACTGTAATTAGAATAGTGTCCTCCACACATAGAGCTCTCTGCAGTTTACAAAACGTTTTATTTCCAAAATTTAAAGTGAATCCAGCTAAAAATCTATTGGAGAGAAGGAATTGAGTCTCTCAGGATGTCTTCAAAAAGCAAATTTGAGCCTTAAGGGACGATTTAGTGGCCAGCCTGACCCGCACCCATTGTGACCTGACTCCAGAAGTCAGAGGCCCTAAAGGAGGCAGCGTGACCCCTGCATCCTAGAAGGTGTCAACCTGCTCTGGCTGGAAATGAGAGGAGACTAGCCATAACCAGGAACCCCACTCTGACCCCATATGGAGTCACCATTCACTGGCCACAGCTTGTGGCCTTAACACTTTAAGGATCTGTACTCTTGGGGAAAATGAAGTCCACTGCAAGGGGATGCCAGTTTTTCTCTATGATTTTAAACAAGTTGCTTCTTCCTCTGAGTCTCCTATTGTTTGTCTTTGAAATGATGATCAGAAAACCAGCTCATTAGGGGAATTCTATGGATTCAATGGACAGTGTGTGTAAAACTCAGAAGAGGATGTGTGTGAGCTAGGTGGTTACCTCGGAAACTGACAGTAGGGAGATTAAATGCCTCCAGACTATATAACTGCATGGAACTTCAGGTCTTTGAATTTTCTACTCACTGTGGCCAACCTAAAAGCCCTTCATGTTTCTTTCCTTATCCCTGATAATCTTCCAAAATGCTGGGTTCGGTTCCAAATGGAATCCTTTGTGAACAGCAGGACTCTGCCCTGAACCCCGCTGCAGGTTTGGATGCTGCTGGTGGTTCTCCGGGGCTGTGTGGGAAGGAGGTAGGGAGGAGGCCTCCCACCTCACTGAACCAGTACGGGGGGTGGAGCTGTGTAGTGCAAGAAAGCCAGATTTGGGTCCAGGCCCATCTGAGTCCCAACCCTAACCCAACCCCATGCCTGAGTAGGTGTGGCAACCTCTCTGTCTCTTCAGATAAGAAAAACTAACTGTTGTCCTTCCTCTACCTACTGTTAGGAAACGAAAGAAAAAATAATCTATATCAAGTGCCTCGTGCCCTACATATTATGCATGATAGTTTGCTTCTCCTTGGAGGATAGATTACATGAGCTGTCAAACACACACACACACACACACACACACACACACACACACACACACACTGTGTAACACCCCCTCCCTCCCTCCCTTCAGTACTAATCACCAGGAAGGGAGGCCTCCGTTCTATGCTGAGGATTCTGTAAATGGATTCAAGCTGTCACCATACAAGACAGGGTCAGAAGGGGCTGCATTTATATATTAATAGCCTGATAGGCTGATTTCTAACAAGTTGACTTAGAAATTGCATCACTTAATCCTTCCAGAAATATGAAGCAGATTCCTTTAACTCCATTATCTCTAGATAACATCTCCTAAAATCCTTTGGTTGCTGTGTTTATAAGTGAGAGAATGGTGGGGGAGGCATTCAGGTCCCTTGTCTCCAAAGGACAAGTGGACTCATCTTTTTGTTCCCTTTAGATCACCCCTAGCAAGGCCAGACACTGTGGGAGGAAAAAAGGGGGGAGCATGGGTCAGGCAGCAATGGAAAGGCGACCTGGCTCTGTGGAAGTGCCCTGAGGGGAGCCCAGGAAGGCCTTGGGGAACTCCCCTCTCCAGCCCAGAGAGCCATGTCCTCATCACCCAGAGGAGGTCAACATACTCACAGGGCCCAAGAATAACTTGGGAGGCCCTGAACAGAGCACCATGCAGCTATGGAAACCCAGATTCTTGCAAATATTTGAGCAGAACAAAATACTTCTAATATGTGTTGCTTAAGCCTTGGGATTGTATACACAGTCTTGTCACAAATTAGTTTTGTTGTTTTTTTTGTTTTTTAAGTGCATGGAACAAAGCCTGGCAGGATAGACAGCAAACACCGAGAGATGACTCTTTAGTTTTTTTCTTCGTACTTCCGTCTTTCCAAGGATTTTTTGCAGTGAACATATGTTACTTTTACAATCGGGGAGGAAATGCTGTTTTGTCGTATCCATCTCTCTACTTTGACTACCCATGATAGGTAGTCATCACCACGCTCAGTCAGCTGCTCGTGCTGAGCGCCTCTCCCCGACAGAAAGTTCTCCTCCTTTCTACATAAATCCAGATTCTGTTCATCTTCCAAGGTCCAGTCTCCTCCAGATTGCCCTTGCCAAATACACTCACAGCATGCATTTTGTGTGCCACCTAAATTCCCACAGGGCTCCCACCATATTCACACTGGACGCAAAGTGCCTAGGACAGGTCTGTGCACACAGATGGCACTCATCAGTTCCCTCTGAACTGATGAAGCACGTGCCATGGAGAATCCTTCTGCTCTTATCATTCCCCTTTGTCACAGGCACTCACCATGACCTCTTCCAGCAGAAGGTATCATTCTTCCCCATAGCATCCAACTTCTAAGAGGCTGACTGCATGCTCAGAGAAAAGAGCCGTAGGCTTTACAGCCACTTGATCGGCTCCACTGGGTAAGTAGCTGAAACCCTGAGTCTCAGTTTCCACCTCTGTCCAATGGAAACAAAACTCAGGGCCTGATCTGCAGGACTTGAGAATGAGTGTAATGAGGACAGCCCTCACCTTGCATGTCTTTGACTCAGGTTTCCTCTTTGTGCAAGTCTTGCTGTACAGAGAGCTGAGCTTCCCTGGCTCACTGCACATGTTCCAGATCTCTGGTCCTGTTACTCTCTTACCCTCTGGGCTCAGCACCCACAGAAAGTGGCTTTTCCTACAGACTTATGTCTTAGTTGTTGAAATGGCTTTCTACATACCAGGGACAGTTTGCTTCATCCCTGTTAGATTTCTGGTGTTCTGGGACCCATTTTTATTTATATTTTGTAGTCCACTTTTTTATTTCTCCTGTTTCTACGTGAATGTAACTCAGAATCCCCCAACCTGTGAGACCTCTCCCCTGTCCTCTCTCACCATCTGACTGCAACCTACCTGCTGGGATCCAGTACTGTTCCCCCTCCCAGCCTCCTTGCTCTTCCTCCTGGGGACTCCTGGACTGACCCCTTTGTCAGGGCATAGACTGTGCTGCTAAAAACTCGTGTCTATGCTCACTTCCCCATCCTGCACAGACAGAAAAGGTGAGGCTGATAATCTCTAAATGGTTCCCTCAGGTTGGGCATAAAGTATGAGGTGTATACAATGGGTTTTCAGCCATGCTTAGTTACAAGCATATGACTATGCCTAACCTACGGCATGGAGTGAGTGTCCCTTAAATGTCTATTTACTGAATGTTTGGTTTTTTATTGGTTCACTGTCTTGCCCTTTCACTCTCCCAACAGCCCCTCTATCTGGTTGAAATCAACTTCCTTAAAATGGCCAGAACCCAGTTAGTGTATTTTATCTTTCCCTCCATGCTGTTCATGGGAGCAGAAGCATGTCAAAACTCCTTCTGGAGACTTCTGGTATATTAAAGAATAGAGCAATGCCAAACCAATCAGCAACACCATGGTGCCCTTAAGTGTTTACATTGAATAATTAAAGTCATAATGGGCTTCCTCTGAGATCTGCCAGGGTCTGCAGATATAACTCCTGCAGGCCCAACAGCAAGTCTCAATATGAGGCTCTTCTTAAAGATGAAGGATGGTTCAGGGCACCTGGGTGGTCAGTCAGTTAAGCATCTGACTCTCGATTTGGGCTCAGGTCATGATCTCATGGTTGGTGAGACTGAGCCCTGAATCAGGCTCTGTGCTGATAGTGTGGAGTCTGCTTAGGTTTCTATCTCTGCCCCTCTCTGCCTCTCTTTGCACATATGTGTGTGTGTGTGCATTCTCTCTCTCTCTCTCTCTCTCTCTCAAAATAAATAAATAAACGTTTTTTTTTAAAGGCAAAGGGTAGTTCAAAGCAACCCCAAACCCCATAATTTACTGAACTTGGAGCCTGTTAACTGCATCTTGAGCCTTTTGGGAAAGTGCACCCAGGGGTGGCCATTCATCATGCCATGGCTCTTGGCATTGATGGAAGGCCACAGATCCCCTAATTCTGGAACATTGACTGTGCCAGTATCAACCCAGAAGCCAGACAAAATGGAACTGGAGAATGAGCACAGGCTTTGGGGCTAGAGGACCTCAGGTGCTCAGGCCTGCTGCATTCACGTTAGATGTTGAGACTCAGGCAAGTCCCTTAACCACCATGCAGATGTAAGGGTCACACGTTCAGAGAGTGTTGTTCAACACTGAAGGGGAAAATGTGGGTGAAGGACCTGCACAGTGCCAGCACATAGCAGGCTCTTCATAAACGATCCCAATTGCTAGAAGTCCTTTGCAGTCCACCCTAGAATTCATGTTACATCTTATAAAGAAGTGTGGTGTTCATGGAGGACTCTGAGTCTCCCTTGGGAGGGTCTACCTAGTTAATTCTAGCAAGTGCATTTTTGAAGAGAATGAATGCAATTCTAAAGTATTGTGTGAGGTGTTAAAATCAGATTAGTTGGCCTTCCCCAAGAGAACTGGTGAATTTTTCAAAACCACCCTGCTCATTTCTCAGCCAGCTGGAGGGCTGTGTGTTCGATGTTGACAGAAGCCCCTCATCATGCATGCCAAATTATTAAACACTGTGTAGCATTTCAGAAGCACAATCTCACTGCAGTTTTATGCTAAGCCATCTAGTATTCTCAGAAAACCCACAATCGTTGGTGCGTTAGATCCCTTTCCAGCCTACACCATCCCATGGCTTCCCAAAGGGCTGCCCTCATGCAGATCTAAGGGCAAATCTCCACCGAAACTCATTTCCTAACTGAACTGTCCTGAAGCCTGTGCAGATTTTTGCATCCTGAATCAAAATTTTACCGGCTGTGTGATTTTTGAGCCATGGTTACATTGGTTATGCATTCTCTTTGTTCAACACATATTTACTGAGCACATGCTATATGCTTGTTTCTATTTTAAGTGCCAGGAGTATAGTGGTGAAGAGGCCCAGACTGGTTCCTGCCCTCATAGAGGCAGACACTAAGCATATGACTAAGCAATTAATTATTTGCATTATAATCTTGACAAGTGAGATAAGCGGAGGTATGGCATTTTGAGAGCATGTAATGGGGGTTTCCAAGGGAAAGATTCTCTGAGGAAGCCCCATTTAGGCCCAACCTGAAGACTGAGTAGGAGGTGGAGGCAGGGGGGCAATGAACAGCCTGTGAAGGGCCTGAGGTAATGAGATGCTCAGGACTCATTGGTAATAGGAAGATGTGGGGTCTACTTGCTGCTCCCACAGAAGGGTGGTCCCAGGTAAGGCTGCCGAGAGGTGGCGCCAGGTCATGCAGGCCTGGCAGATCAGGACTGTGGTCTGCCCTGGGGAATTGGCTCTGGGGCTGCCTGAGGCAAGAGAAGGTGAAAAAGACCCTGGACACTGGGTGTCTGAAGAGGGCAAGGAAGCAGTTGCCCCAGGGAGCTCTGGGGGTAGAGCAGGGTGAGGGGGAACTTGAGGAACTAGTCTCACTGTAGACGTGACCTATTGTAAAGGTCTGGTCTTGTCCCAAGCTGCGCATAGCTGGTGGCAAGGTAGGCATGCCAGAGGACACAGGACCTGGGGATCTCAGCACCCCTGCTGGGCATACTGGGGGCTTTCAGTGATTAGGACGTTCAGGCAAGAGGTTCAGGTCACAGCTGCAAGGGCCAGGCAGCCACAAGAGTCACCGCATGTGCCCTACCAGAAGTTATTCCCCAGTGACTAAGTCTCTCTTGTGCCTCTCTGCTCCCTCCCCGCACTGTGAGATCTCAGTGTCCTGAATGTCTGCATCCTGCTTTGGAATCTGGGCTTCCCACTTTCTCAGGCCTGGGTTCTGCCTCCTTCCTCATCTCCACCATGCTCATAAGAACACATATACCCAGTTCTTCCAGGACAGACACCTGGGAGTTTGGGCAGGATTGATGCTTCTGACTCTGGCTGCCTTGTAGCATCGTTGACCTGCTTGGGCCCTCCACCCTCACCTCTTTATATACCCTCCAGGGACGGTCTGGTCTTAGGGTTCTAGCCTTCCTTTTTCTCTCTCTCCATCCCCTCCCTCTCCTGCTCCATCTCCATTTCCTTCTTGGCTTCCTTCCCTACTGCTGTTGTAGGAGCTAAGGTCTGAGTATCGCCCCTGAGTATCTCCCACCTTTCCTCTGTGTCTCTTACACGATCCATGCCATCTAGACTCAGTGCTGTAGCCAAAGATGTATTTATGAAACATACATCTTTCTATCTGCTCTAAAGAGTCTGGGGAATACTCGGGCTGACCCACGGGCCCTTCCTCATCTGGCTGCCCCTCCATCTCCCCAGCCCCTTTCCCACCCCTCCCTGGCAAGCTACCTCAGTCTGGTTTCATATACCGTGTCTTTCCCAGACTCTTGTGGGCCTTCATGCTTTTGAAGCTGCTGTTCCTCTTCCTGGAAAGGATCACCCACTTCCTATAGACGGTCTCTACTGGTCCTTCAGCCCTCACTGCAGGACTTGGTCACTTCTGTAAGACCTTCCTTACTGTCCGCAGACAATGGGGATGCCATTTCTGGGCTGCTGCCATGCCCTCTGCACTCCTCTGTCATAATGTTAACTCACTAACTATGGTCTGTGGACACACCTCCCTCCCATAGACTTAGGTTAGGATCTGCATTCCTGTCCTATTCCAATGCCTGACACTCCATCTCCCCTCCCCCCACATTATATTCTGTTTCATTCCTTTCAAGGTGGAATGGATATGCAATAATACAAGTAAAGTGTTTAGAATAGCGCCTGTCACAGAGCAAGAACTAAATAAATATTAGCTATTGTTATCATGCCTTAGCACTGTCTTATTTATTATTTTTAATCTTTAAGTCACTTATTTATTCATTAGTTCAATGAATTTTAATTGAGCACCTAGTATAAATCAGCTTCTACGTTAGGTGTTGTGGATTCAAGAGCAAACAAAAACAGGTACAGATTTTGTCCACCTGGAGCATCCGAGGCTGAAGGAATAGCCTGTGCAAAGGCCCTGTGGAGGGGGAGTAGGGCAGGCTGAAGAGCCAGGAGGAAGACAACTGCCACCAGAGCAGAAAGAGGAAGAGGTGAGCAAGATGTGGCTGCGAGTCAGTGCAGTCTTCACTTTAAAAATAGTGGGAAGTCACTGAATTGGGGCTAATATGATCAGATTTGCCTAGCCCAAAATTGGAAGCATTGAAAATACCTAATAAATGCTGTTTGAATAAGCAGATGGTGGGGGCACCTGGGTGGCTCAGTCAGTCAAGAGTCCGACTTCATCTCAGGTCATGATCTCACAGTTTCTGAGTTTGAACCCCACAATGGGCTCTGTGCTGACAGCTCAGAGTCTGGAGCCTGCTTCAGATTACATGTCTCCCTCCCTCTCTGCCCCTCCCCTACTCATGCTCATGCTCTTTGTCTCTCTCTCTGTCTCTGTCTCTCAAAAAAAAAAAAGCATTAAAAAAATTTAAACAGATGGCAGATGGGTATGTGAATTAATAACAACAACTAAGATTTATGAATATGTACTGTATTCTAGGCACTATAATAAGGATTGTGTACGTAATAACTCATGTAATCCCCATGAGAACCCTATGAAGTAAGTGCCATTTTAATCATTTTCATCTAGCTGATGCGGGAAGAGAGACACAGAGTTAAGTAACTTGCCAGAATCATGCAGCTAGTGAGTGTCGGCCTGGGTTTCTACCCAGGGACGGGCCCAGATCCTGAGTTCCGGTGGATAGAAGGCTGAAAGAGCAAGTTTGTACTAACAAACCACCGAGGGAATGAAAAGCCTTATCTGCAGCCTCATCTCTAATTATGAAGATTATTCCAGTTACTTCTCTACACATGTGTTGTCAATGTTCTTCAATTCTCATTAGAGTCACTAATTAGAAGTAATCCAATTAAGCTTGGTTTCTGCTTTCTGTGGTTCATTCGGACTCACAGCACTTTCCCTTTCTCCCCTGCAGTCTGTGACTGTCTTCCCCAAATGCTTGGAAGCAATGTAGACATTTATTTTTATGAGAAGGCCAAGTGTTTCATTAGGACGCGAGTCTGAGATCTCCTCCCGGTAGCTATTTGCTCTGTGTTAGTTTTTCTAACAAGTAATTGGTTTCAGATCACTAGGTGGGCATTACTTTACAAATCAGGATCCCAGTTACACAAAAGTAAACGATTTTGTCTCCTTCCTTGCACACACCTTTTGGACCATTTGAGCGGTGTTACTGTCCTCCCGTAGGGCTGGCTGGGGAGCTGACACCTGGTGACTCTGCTCAGCACGGAGCCCTTGACCTCCTCTGTCATCACTGCCTGAGGAGTCTTTCTTTCTCTTTATTTTCCTTTCAAGTAGTTTGTCCCCAGGGAAATAAGCAAACTGTTTTGACAGCCGTGGTTATCACCTTCAGTCTACAACTATTTCCATAGGGTTTAAACTAAGAGCTTTTTTGAAGTAAGCGTTCTGTATTAGGAGTGTACACAAAGATTTTAAGCCCTTTTAAAATGATGAGAAATGCATAAGATGAACACCTTCTAGATCTCTCCTCCTGTCAGGTTGCTGGCATTGTCAGAAGCCAGGATACGCCACAGGGTTGCAATAAGCAGTAAAGTGAACTCTGGAAAACCACAATGAAATTGTAATTAATTGAGGTCAAGGGAAAAATTAGGGGTTTTCAGCAGAATGCAGTTTGGTTTGCTTTGGTTTTAGAGTCTGATGACAGGTATATGGGAGAAACAGATGAGAATTTACATTTGTTTTGAAAATTGAGAGCCAAACCTTTTAAGGGTTGACATTTTCAGCAATTGGATTTATTTGTTAGCTTGTCTCCAAGGGTCTGCACCCAAATCCTGGGCAATTTCAGTTTTGTGGTATTGGTATTATGTGTTAGTTTCTTTTCAAACATAAAGAAAACATTTTTTTTAAAGCTATGCAAAGACGTAGGGGAAGGAAAAGTTCAGGCAGTCACATTCAGTGAATCGAATAGTGTGCCATCCGTAGTGCTGGGTGCTGGAGTTGGAAAGATGGGTGAGTTGGGCACCACACCATCATCTGGAAACTTGCACTCTAGCAGAAGGGACAGAAAAACCAGTGCAAAAAATTATTGTATGGCTCTTCTTTGGATCCCTCTGCACGTCAGGTACTGTGCACTTCAGGGTGCCTAATCTTCGCAAGAAGCCTGCAAATTAGGGACGATTAGTTCCTTTTACAGATAAGGAAACTGAGGCTCAGAGAGGTTGGCCAGAGATCCACAGCAAGGTGGTATGGATACAGGGCTTTCTTTTCGGGGGGTTTTTGTAATGTTCTAATGGTTTTTTTTTTCTTTATTTTTGAGAAAGAGTGAGTGAGGGAGGGGCAGAAATCAAGGGAGACACAGAATTTGAAGCAGGCTCCAGGATTCTGAGCTGTCAGCACAGAGCCCGACATGGGGCTTGAACTCACAAGCTACAAGATAATGACTTGAGCCAAAATCGGATGCTTAACCTACTGAGCCACCCAGGTGCCCCTGGATACAGGGCTTTCTAACTCCTAAGTCCATTGTCCCTTCCACTCCCCAGGGCAGCTCCTGTGTGCAGTGGGAGGCCAAAAGGGGAGAAATCCTTTCTGTCTGGGGTGGGGTCCCATGAAGGCTTCATAGAAGAGACAGCAGTTCAGTGGAGCCCGGTGTCATTTTGAATTATATGACAAATTACCACTGAGAGAGGCTGAGAGCAGAGGCAAGCTAAGAGCGCCCGGAAGAGGCGGCAGCTATGGTCAGTGCTTTGGAAGAAGCACAAATGGGTTATAAAGTTGTAGCAGAGGGGCATAATGATTCTGGGAGTGAGACGCTGCAGAGATTGACAGGGAGGCTTTTACAGCTTTCAAGTGCATCTGTACCAGCTACTCAGAAGCTATTTCTATACTCACAAAGTGAAGTGTGTCATTGGTAAAAAGTCTAGACATCATAATGGCTTTGTGACACAAAGCACAGTGCACTGATCTCCAAATCACAGCAAATGCCCCTGCAATTTTGCCAGCCATTGGTCCTCGGGACTTTGGGAAGTTGGCACCTTCTGGTTTGGGGATATTAAGACAGCTCAAAGTAAGAACACACACAGACCCTACTTTCTGGGCTTGCCCCTTTGCCCTTTGACCCAGCCCAGCCCTAATTCTTGGGTGGCCATGGGACCAAGGGACACCTAGTTCAAGGAAAGTGCATATGCTATGGACCACTGAGATTTTTGACAGCAGCAAACATGTCCACTTTTCAGGTACACATCAGCAGGTGACAGGCCCTGTACATTTCCCACTATGGCCTCATGGAATCTCCACAACTATCCCATGAGGTGGTTTTGTCTTATTGCCATCTTCCATGTAAGAAATTAAATAGCCAGGGGCGCGTGGGTGGCTTAGTCGGTTAAGCGTCAGACTTTCGCTTAGGTCATAATCTCGCGGTTCGTGGATTCAAGCCCCACATCGGGCTCTGTGCTGACTGCCAGCCCAGAGCCTGGAGCCTATTTCAGAGTCTGTATCTCCCTCTCTCTCTGACCCTTCCCTGCTCACGCTGTCTCTCTCTCTCCTAGAAATAAATAAAAAATATTTAAAAAAAAAAAAAAAGAAATTAAATAGCCATCCTCAAAGCCAAGCTTCTAGGAAGAATTGGGTAAAGATGAAATCTCATGAGTTTAATTCAAAGCCAGGTTCTGGTTCACAATACGTGAGAACCCTGAGGCCTCCCACCATGGAGCTCCCCTTAGCTGTGACCCTGGAGTTGCCCCTGGGTCCATGCCAAGGGTCCTCATGCCAAGACCCCTGGGTTGGAGAAGGCACCTGTTTGTCCCTTTGAACCCATAAATTGCATGTGTTCTGTTTTATGCATCCTACCTGTCGTCACCTTTTTAACCTTGAGAAGAACTTTGTTGTCAAGACCTGATCAACATGGCCCCTCCCTGGAGACCTGATAGGACCACTCCCATGGAGCAGTGGGTGCTCTTCTCCTCACCCCCATTTTGCCCTGAGGGCCTACATTTCCATGGCCCAGTGTTTTGTTTTGTTTTTTAATAAGCCAATCTTAAAAAAATGAAACAAGTAAGAAAAAAACAATAAAAATAGGAGCCTTTACATAAGGCTCTGAATCTCTAACCTTTGCATAAACCCAGACATCTAGGAACTAGGTTTTGTGCCTGGGCTGGACCATGGGGCATAGGAGTAACTATACAGGTGTCTGTCTCCCTAAAAGAAACACACCATTGCTCCTCAGGACAGAGTCTCTGCTATCACTCATGGTCACCTTCTAGCAGAAAGCAAGCACCAAAATGCATTTTTGATAGAACTGTGATTGAGCTAAGTTTCTACTTATCTCAGTTAGATGAGAGAGTTAGATCACTTTTCAGCCTATTCCAAGTAAATATTAGATTGGCCTCAAAGTTGCAGATGCTTCCTGCTGAGGGCAGTGTGCACAGGACAGGAATAAAACACTGCTGAGAAGAGAAGGGTGAAGGCTCATGGAGGACAACCCTCTCTGACATTCCCAGATTCTGCCTCAGACCCCAAAACCACCACACACACACCAGCCAGGTTTAGAAGCTCAGTGAGCCCCCTGCCCCAGAACTAAGTAAAATGACAGAAACCCTCAAAGTAGGCCCTCGCAAAAGTCCAATTCTGAACAGCACCTGTGATTTCCCAGCCAATTGTGAATCCTGTAAATGGGAAAGGTACATGCCAAGAGGCTTTGCTTGGAAGAAATCATGTCAGGCCTAATTAATGACTCCAGAGCAATCAACCAGGCTCCTCTGATTTAAAGCCCCACAGACCAATCCACGTTAATTGGATTTGATTGTATTTGCTATTTTAATTAGTAGGCAAATTATGAAAATGTTTATTTGTTCCTGTGGATGGTGTTATCCTCTCATACTGTAGCTGTTTTGCCTTCCACATGTGCCACATGTGAGCCCTTTCATTGTCCCTTTTCCTGGGTCCTTTAGCCAAGAAACTTGTTTTCAGTTAGCAAATGGCAATTATAAGTTGCAAGTATACTGGGGAGGCTAAATGGATTGGTTGTTTCCTGAATATGGAGGCCCCCCAGCGTAGTAATTCGTTTTCTAGGGAGACCCCACTAATGCTGCTGTCTCAGCGAAAATTCTAAGTCAGAGGTGATGTCTTTTAGCAAGGTGACAACCCACCTGTTCTCATTGGCTTTTGGAGCCTATGCTATAGGCTTAGCATGGCATAGCGTCTGGGGTAGAGGGTAGTGGGGATAAAAAGTGGAGAGTGTTTGGTCACTGCTTTCAAGATGATTTCTATCTCACTGAGGCAGTGGGCATGGGAGAAGGGGAGCTCAGCCGAGGGAGACAGAGTCAGGATGGGCTTGCCAAGGGTTGTGCCTTTATCCCAGCTCTGGGGGCATTGTAAGTGAATCACCCCCTCAATCTGTGGGCATTGGCTAGGTGCCATCTGTGGGTCAGGCTCTGTGTGAGGCACTGGGGTTATGGTGAGAAATGAAACCCAGCCATGACCTTCACAACCAGGTCTGGAGACAGACAGATTCACATAGGACTACAGTTCAGTGTGAGCAGTGGTATGAAGGAGAGAAGTGCCTTCTAGAGGCAATACAGGAATAGGATCTCATCTGGCCCAATTCCTGACCCTAAATCTCAAGTCCTGGAGGAGAACCAAGGATGAGCCTCAGACTTCTCTGAATTCAGTGGCATATGTCAAGTGCATAGTTGCTAAATAGTACCTATGCTCTTGCAATTACTGACCATCTTATCCATGACCCCCCTTCTTCAATTCACACTGTCTTCTTTTCTCAACAACTCCTGTCTTTTGCCTCTCGACTGTATACTATTTTAATCATCGGTAAATTCTGCTGGTGTGTCAGCTCCCTAAGGCCAGGCACGGTGTCTCAGGTGTCTCAGAGCAGTGTGGTCCACAAGCAAGTGCTGAGGAGCCTGTTGGGGAATGATTGACAGAGGGGATTGCACATTTCCCAGGGGTGGTGGTGATGTGTGATCAGAAGCTGTAATTGCCTGGAGGCAAATGATATTCTAATCTGTCACCACATTTGTGAAGTTAATATTTCATTTCACATAGTTAGTGGAGTCATTGCTAAATTGTTATACCACTCAACTTTTGAAGAGACACCTCATATTAATCTCATCAAACTACTCCAAGTTTTAAACTCACTGTGAATGCAAATAAAGGCTGCCGTAGAATAATGCAGGGTAGGCTGTCGGCATGCTGATGGGAAAATTGTCTCACTTTAGAGACATTTCAAGGAAATCAAGAAAATAAGTTCTTAGTGGGAGGCAGAGTCATAATAAAGTGAATTATTAGAACCATTTCCATGTGAGAGTTTCTGTGATTTCCCCGATTAGTGGATCCTTTGGGAATAACCCTTCTTTATAATGAAGCTGAGACTTAAAAAAAAAAAAAACAAAAAAAAACAACAAACAAACAAAGAAAACAGTCTCAGTGAATTATACCAAGGAAGTGTTGGATGGACCAGACGGCCCAATTATAGACAGGGTTGCGGCTTCTTTGCATCATCCTTTGAAAGAGCAGGTGGTGAAGTTTGGGGAATCTTCTGAGAGGGCCCTTCTAATAAGGTGCCTCAGATGGTTGGAAGCCACAGTTTCCTGATACAGCCCAAACTAAGGGGTGAGGCTTGCGAGGCCAAAGACCTCCCATCCGGGCCTGCCTCCTCCCCGGAACATTCTCACTCAGCCCCAGGCAGTGAGGCCCCCAGCTCTCCTGTCAGACTGCCAGTGCCTGGCTGGGTTAGAGGGCCCCACCTCTTCAGACTTTCCTATTCCTCACAAGCACAATAGAAAATTTATCTGCCCGGACTTTTTCTCGGGGCCTCCAAGGCTCACATGAGAAAGTGTACATGAAACCTGGAAACTTACAAACTTAATCTCCCCATACTGGGTGGGTGTATTACTGTTATCTGACCCCGTGTTCAATTGTAAGAGAAATGGGGAATACCGAAATTCATGTTCAAGATGCACCTGTGACCTCCCTCATGTTTCAGGCCAGGTTTGTTGGTGCCCTAGGATGACTTAGAGTCTGTACCTCTTGTAACCAAGGTTCCTAAAAACTCTACCCCCTCGTTTATATTAAGATCCGTGTGGAACCCAGCATCTGTAGGGACATAGCATCTGGGGGCCAGCTGGGAGGACATGGATGGCAGGGAGAAGCCCAGGGAGTTTCGTCAGTAAAAGTAATAATGCTAACAATAACAAGACCTAATACTAAGTATGTATTGTTAATTGCTTGCTGCATACAACCCTGCTATGCAGGCTGTTCACCACACCAGTAGCTCCCACTAGAGCTGTGCACCTTATTACACTGTGACCCTGGGCCAGTGCACCTTAGCCCCATGGGGCAGGGACTGTTACAGCTCCCATTTAAGATGGGGATGGGGAGGCACAAGAAATGAGTTGACCTATCCAATGTCTCTCACCTTGTGAGTGATGGGTCTTGTGGACTAGCTATGTCATCCCTCGGGCAGACTCCTGGGAACTGATGCTACCCAGGCAAATCTCAGGCACCTTGGGCACGGACAGACATGTGACCCAGTGACGGTGCAACAGAGAGAAGGGGCCAGGAGGGAGCTTGAATGGCTTAGTGGTGTGATGGATTCCAAGGGTTGTGGGGAGAGCAGAGCCGTTGGGGGGCGGGGGGGAGCTCAGAGTCAGAAGAGACAGAGCAGGTGTGTCAGGAATCAGCTCTTTTAACAAAGGTGGTATCAGGATGCTGGGTTTTTGCAGACAGCAGTTCATGGTGCCCGGGGGAGCTGTGGGCAGTTACTGAAGAGCCCCTCCAAGACACCCATCCCCAGGAGATTATCAAGGGCCCCTCAGGTCTCAGGCTGTGGCCTCTTATAGTAGTGATTAATTGTGAAGATTTCAATACTGCTGAAAGCTTTTTATTTCCTTCATGCTGTCGAATAAACAGACCTTAGAATAAATGTCTCCACGTGCTGGAGATCCAGGGAGTTACTGCACCACAGGACAGGGTCCTGACACCAGAGGGCTCCCTTCAGAGCCATCAGTCCCTGCTGGGGGACCTTAGGTGTGTCATTTAATAACACACATTTAGTGCCTGCTCTGTTCCTTGCTGAAGAGGAAACTGCAGAAAGAGTAAAGATTTGAATTCTAAAGTAGTTTTTAAAAAGAATCCATCCAGGGCTCCTGGGTGGCTCAGTTGGTGAAGCATTCAACTTCAACTCAGGTCATGATCTCACAGTTTGTGGGTTCGAGGCCCACATCAGGCTCTGTGCCGCCAGCTCAGAGCCTCAAGCCTGCTTTGGATTCTGTGTGTGTCTCTCTCTGCCCCTCCCCCGCTTGTGCTCTGTCTCTCTCTGCCTCTGGAAAATAAATGTTAAAAAAAAATTTTTTTTTAAAGAATCCATCCTGCAAAACATTCTATGCTCTGAATCCTTA
The DNA here is from genome assembly GCF_003009895.1 of Hyaena hyaena. NCBI lineage: Eukaryota > Metazoa > Chordata > Mammalia > Carnivora > Hyaenidae > Hyaena > Hyaena hyaena. The sequence continues at coordinate 410,265 of NW_024080944.1, forward strand.
GGAGACAATATTGAATTAATGTATTTTTCTTCCCTTCAATGAAAGTGAATTATTAAATTTCCACATATTATTATTATTATTAGAACCTATATGTAGCAGTAATTCAGAACTTGGGCTTTGGAGTCAAATTATCCTTGACTTTTCACTGTTTACTAACTATATAACCTTAGGCAAGTTAATTAGTCCCCTAAATTTTAGTTTATTCATCAGTAAAATAAGAATAATAGTCCTAGATCCACTTATGGGGATGAGCACTGAGTGTTATGTAGAAACTAATTTGACAATAAACTATTTGTAAAAAAATAAATAAATAAATAAATAAATAAAAAAGAATAATAGTCCTAGATCAATTAGGACTTTTTTAAGTACAAGACTGATTCCACTTTACCCTGAGTTAGAAATTAAGGAAATGACATGTGTCACACCACAAGGAAGCCCAGCGGCAGGATGGACAGATCCCGCAGCTCAGTGATGGTATCAGGGACCCGGGTCTCCATGCCCCTCTGCTCCATTGTCCTCAGCATGGGTGCTATGCTAAGGGTGGTTCCCTGAGGCCAGGGTGGCCACCACGGGCACTCGCGTCTGTGTGCTGCTCTGTTCTCACCCGGCAGGAGAGTGAGAGAGAGAAAGAATCAGTTTCCCCAACCATGGCATATGTTCCTTATACTCAGTCTGTCTGGGCCATAGTCATGAGCTCCTTTAAGTCAAGTGACGGTAGCCATGACACAGCAGGTACTTGTTTGCCTCTTAAGTAATCAGGCGTTCCCTGTGGGGCTGGGGCTGGGCTGGCTGCAGAACACATCAGGGTCCACTTAGGGAAGGTGGCAAGAGCATGGATGTTGGAACTTTTAATCTTGATGAGGTCCCAATCGTTTATTTTTGCTCTTGATTCCCTTGCTTTGGGGGATGTGTCAAGTAAGAAGTTGCTGCGGTCAAGGTCAAGGAGGTTGTTTCCTGCTTTCTCCTCTAGGGTGTTGATAGTTTCCTGTCTCACGTTCAGGTCCTTTATCCATTTTGAGTTTATTTTTGTGCGTGGTGTGAGAAAATGATCTAGTTTCATTCTTCTGCATGTTGTTGTCCAGTTCTCCCAACACCATCTGTTAAAAAGGCTGTCTTTTTTCCATTGGATATTCTTTCCTGCTTTGTCAAAGATCAGTTGGCTGTATACTTTTGGGTCCACTTCTGAGTTCTCAATTCTGTTCCATTGGTCTATGTGTCTGTTTTTGTGCCAATACCATACTGTCTTGATGATGACAGCTTTGTAGTAGAGGCTGAAGTCTGGGATGGTGAT